>NW_006408611.1:10204462-10240250 GCF_000296735.1 Chrysochloris asiatica
GCAACTTAGACATTGGCTATCTAAAATGAGGGGGCAATAAAGGTACAAAGTGAAAAAACAAAACAAAAGAGATTTATAAAAATGAAAGAATAGCCCATACTCATGAACACAAATACTTCCATTATGAAAAAGTCATTATTACCCAAAGGAATCTATAGCTATAGCACAATCCAAATTCAGATTTAACAGCATTCTTTAAAGAGATGGAAAAGATGATCGTGAACTTTATATGGAAAGGAAAGAGACCTTGGATAAGCAAAGCACTGCTTAAGAAGAAGAACAAAGTTTGAGACCTCTCACTCCCTGATCTCAAAATTTACTACACAGTCACAGTGTTCAAAACATCTTAGCACTGTTACAATGAAAGATACATAGGTAAATGGAACAGAATTGAGCACCTAGAAGTAAATCCATCAACATAGTCAACTGATCTTTAACTAAGGGCCAAAACACTATAATGGGGAAGAGATGGTCTCTTCAACAAATGGTGCTGGCAAAACTGGAAAGTGACTTGCAGAAGCATGTAACAAGACCCATATCTCACAACATATACAAAAACAAACTCAACATGGATTAAAGATCTAAATCTAAAACCTAAAATACAAATATCATCAATGGAAAATTAGGGGCTCTAATATATGGCATAATACACTATCAAAAATTATAAAACACACATACAGTAGAAAACAAAATAGATAACTGGGTGTTACTAAAAATTAGAAACTTATGTGCATCCAAAGATTTCACCAAAAGAGTTAAAAGGGAGTCCACCAACTAGGAAAAAAATTTTTTGCCATGACATATCAGACAAGGCACTACTATCTAAAATCTACAGAAAATGACAATAGCTCTACAAGAAAAAGACAAACAACCCAATTTTAAAATGGGCACAGGACATGAACAGACACTTCATAAAGAAAGACATTCAGCCAGCAAACAAACATACACAGAAATGTTTATGATCATTAGCCATTAGAGAGATACAAATCAAAACAATGAGATATTATCTCATACCAGCATTAACAGTGAAGTTCAATAAAGCAAAAAATAAATGCTGATGAGGGTGTGGACAAACTGGTGGCACTGTAAAATGGTTTAACCACTCTGGAAAGCAGTATGGTACTTCCCCAGAAAGTTAGAAATAGAAATGCCTTATGACCCAACAATTCCTCTATTTGGTATATATCCACAAAAAATATGAGCCAGGACATGAGTAGATATATGCACACCAATGTTTACCACAGCACTATTCACAATAGCAAAAAGATGGAGACAACCTAAGTGCCCCTCAATGGAGGAGTGGATAAACAAACTTGGGTACATAAACACAATGGAATACTATGCAACCCTTGAAGAATAACAATGAATCTGAAAAACACCTCATTACATAGATTAACCTGGAAAATGTTTCCATACTAAAAGAAACATTCTTTGATGGTTACCTGGAGTGGGAGGGAGGGGAGAATAATTTACTGGCTAGAGGGTAGACACATGTTAGTTTGGGTGATGGGAGGGCAATATACAAGAAGGGAAAGTGTAGCAGATGAACAATGAAGACAGGGGAAGACATAGGAGGTCTGCATGAGCGAAATGGAATAGAGATTAACAGTGATTTATACCCAACCTTGGAACAACAGTGTTCTGTGAGTAAATACATGGATTGAGACAGAGGCTGAGTAGGTAAAGGTCTATGTGCTTGACTGTCCTGAGGGTATTGGTTTCTGCTACCTTCTACTATAAAATAGACACTTATGTGTAATAGAAATGAATACTGGGAAGTATGATTACAGCTATCTTGTAAGCGCTCCTTTAGCATATAACAGATTGGTTTTGCTAAAAGGGGAGTTAGAATTTTCCCAGGGAAACAGGTTCTTGTTAAGCCTTGTAGAGTATGGGACCTTAGGTGGAATTGTGAGCCCCACCCAAAACCACCTGAGTTGGGACATTCCCATTTGAAAAGACATACAGACCAACCAAGAACTGCTAAGAGAATAAGAAGATTCGTATTAAAAGAAAGACCTGAAGAAAAATTCGGACTGCTTGGCTGTTTGAGTTTCAAGTAAGCTGTTTGTTCTGGAGGCATCACGACAAGAAAAGTCAGCCCATTAGGGGAAACCCCTTTCTAGAATTAGAAGTTAAATGGGAATCCTCAAGCAGTCTAGTATACTCGGTGGTGACCACCTGGGTCTACTTATAAGTGGAAATGGGGGCAATGCAGCAATGAGGACATAAGTTGAGTTTGGACATATTCCATTAACACCCATATGAGATGAGAGAGAAAAGATGAAGAATTGGTTGTTTTGAAGTTTAGGAAGATGTGTGAACTCCAGAGCCCATGGGCACTGACCTAATCCCTGGCAGCTAGGACTAAGGGTGAAGCAACCAGCTGGTCTGAAGTGCAGAGAGGTATGAGTGATCTCTCAAATTTGCAGACTATACCACTTTGACCTAGCTTGGATAGCTAGGACTGAGCTGACCAAAACCCAACCAGATGAAGATAAAGACGCTTGATACTGTAAGCAAGTGTCAATTGTCAGAATTTGATGAACTGGACTTTTGCTTATATATGCAGTTGCTCAAAATTCTAACCAGAAGGGAGAATTTTTCAGATCAAGTAACAAGTCTGTTTCCTCATTGTACTTGGGTTGACAGGAATGGACAATCTAGACATTGACTACTGAAAATGGGTGGAGTGGGGGTGGGGGCTATAAAGGCATGAACTGACTGGCTTACAAGCTATTATGAGTGTATTTAGTTTCAAAATGAGGGGGTAATATAGAATCCCAACTGAATCATTTTCCTGTTTTCCAGATGGAATCTGATGAAAGGGAGGGGTGGGGATGATGCTGATAGGATTTTGAGAATCAGTTGTGAGTAACTTAGCAGAATTAATTGTGCTTGTCAAAACTATGATTGTAGACATATAACTAAAAGTGGGAAGTAGCTAGCTAATCTTTCTTGTCAACAATAGATGATCCCGGGACCATCAAGATGAAAGAGTATGTGTGGAGCATGAGAGCCCTACCTAGAAAACCAGCAACAGCAGAGACAGTGGCAGACGCAGTGGCACAGAAGACAGAGCAGCTGTGGGCTCTAGGCCCACGGACTGAGTAACACCATGCCTGTGGGCAGGAGGCTGGTTTGCAAATGTTTCCTTTGGACATTTAAATGAATATATATGTTTTGTTTTGTATGTGTGCATCAAATATTTTTTCTTAGTTCATTTGTGAAATATAAATATAAATGGGGAACGACATGGAGGAAGTAGGATGACTGCTGTTAGAAGGAAGGGATTGTAATCATTGAAGTGAAGCAAAGTGTATGATTTGTGGAAGTTAAAGCTGATGATTTTGTCTGTAAACCTTCACTCAATTCACAATAAAAAGTTTAATAAAAAATTATAGCAAAGATTTGCCACTTACTTGTCTAATCTCTTTTATATATCAAAAGAGATTAATTTAAAGCACACCCTATACTAAATAGATCATGGTATGATGCCGTGGGTTAATGCACCAGACTGCAAAGCTGTTTGAACTGCAAGGTCAGTGGTTCAAGCTCACCAGTCGCTCCTCGGAAACCCTGTAAAGGGTCGCTATGGGTCAGATCTGACTCGACGGCACTTAACAACAACAACAACACCAATAGAGCCTTATCAACATACTAAAGAACCCATTTCCAAGTGGGATTATAACCAGAAGTATAGGAGTTAGTATTTACACCACATATTTTGTGGGGACACAGTTTGATTCATAGCAAGAATTTTGTGAATATGGTATACAAAAAGTTTTACGTGTAAGTTTCTGTATATGTGTGTGCTTGTGTACATGTACTTCATGTGAGCATGTATTTTATCTGATGATATTTTATTAGATAAGGGAGTCCTTGACCCAAAAAGTTTAAAATTGTAACCTTAAGAGTCTTTGTCTCATATTAAGGCCATATGCCCACTTTATTTTGCTTCTCAACTTAGGGTTTTAAGAAGCTGGGAGAGTTATGAACTTGGAGTTGGGAATATTGGTATAGAAATTCAGGTCAAGACAGTTTATAATTTTAGTGTATTCTCCAGTCTCCAGTTCCACATATAATCTATATATGTATTTTCTATTTTCATCCATATTATAAAGATAATTTAATATAAAACAAACCACTCTAGCAAACAATCATACAATGAGGCACCTACTTGCAGGTTGGTAAAAAATATAACTTCCATCCCAATTGTAATAGTTTGGGCTCTGTGTCAACTAGATTAGGTCAGGATTCCCAGTGGTTTATCAGTTAAAATGTGCTTAGTCTCAAGGTGATAAAACCTAATACCAACAGCGTTAACTTTATGATGAGTGGATGTAAGCAGTTATTCAATTGAAAGGATGCTTCCTTGAGGGTGTGGCCTGCTCCCAAAATAATGGGCACACAGGAAAGTTTCTCTATCTTGTATTGGAGACCTGGGACTCTATGATTGTAAGCCACTTCCTTGATAATAAACTTCTCTTTACATATATATATATACATATACATATATATATATAATTTCACTGGGTTTGCTTCTCTAGAAAAATTAGCCTAAGACATGCGATACTGATAGAGTAGGGGTCTAGAGAAACAAAATCACAAGGATGAGTTTTCTAAATTGGTTCTCAAGTCTGACTAACTTTAAAGGCACAGATATAGGATAGAGGCATGTCTAACCTCCACTTTATAGGAATCGGCCTTGGGCTGATTTTGAGTTTGATTCTCATTTCTCCTTATGAAGTCATAGGAAGTCAGACATGGCTCCCACATGGTTTCTGCAGTTGGTGGCAGGAGCGAGATTTATTGCAATGGTTCCAGACTCAAGGAAGCATGAGTTTTTGTAAAAGAAAGAACCAAGGGGCATCAGAAGTGACACTTTCAATTTTTAGGTGGTTAGTTTGGATTTTGTTACCTGTAGTGAATGAAAGGAAAGTAGTGGATGAAACAGCTGAGAGAAGAGTGGCAGCTTCTGGAATTGCCTGAAGTAGATATCATGCTGATTAAACTAGATGGCTAACAGGGGGTCAGGACCTACTGAAATCCACTCTGCCAGAGGCCTAAGAGCCATATGCATATGAATAGAATCAGTCCAAGGTAGATGAAAAGATTGAACTTGAGAGTTTTTTAAAGTTTATGTGTTTGACTGCCTTATGGATATTGGTTTCTCCTGCCTACTACTGTTAAATAGATTTACATAGGGTTTGGAAATTAATATTGGGAATTATGTTTACAGAGAGCTTGTAAGCCAATCTTCAGCCTATAGTTAATTGAATTTGCTCTAAGGGGTGTTAGAATTTGCCCAGAAATAAATAGGACTTTTGCCTTAAGCCTTTGTAGAGTATGGGTCCATAAGTGAAATCCTGAGCCTCACCCAGAACCTTCAGAGTTGGGACTTTGAATTTGAAAAGACATGCAGCCCAATCCAGAACTTCTGGGAAAACATGAGATTCATGATTAAAAGAAAACAGGGAAAAAAGCAGATGATTTCAAAAAAAAAAGTTTGTTTCAAGCAAGCTGTTTGCTTTGGAGTAATCAAGGCAAGAAAAGTTGGTCCATCAGATAAAACCTCTGTCTAGGATTGAAAGTTAAAATGAACTGACAAGCCATCTAGTATGCTTTCTAGTGACCACCTGGGTGTACTTGTGAGTTGAATTTGGGGAAATACAGCAATGAAGACATCGGCTGAGTTTAGAGATGTTCTATTGGCACCCATTGACCTTGAAAATAGAAAGGGAAGAGGAAGGGCTAACTGGTCTGAGGTTTAGGGAGTTGTGTGAAATCCTGAGCCCATAAGCAGTGATGTAGCCCTTAGGGTGGTAGGACTGAGAATGAAAGGGCCAGTTGTCTGAAGTGCAGGGAGATGTGTGTGAACTCCAAATTTGCAGCTGGTACCCATTTGACCTAGCTTGGATGGTTAGGGTTGAGTTGACAGGAACCTGATCAGATGAAGGTAAAGATGTTTAATACTATGTGAAAGTGTTAGTTGCTGCAATCTGATGAACTGGACTTTTGCTTATGGATGCAGTTGCTCAAAATTCCAGTCAAAATGAAAGATTCTTCAAATCAAGAGACATGCTTGTCTCCTCAGTGTATTCAGTTTTTAGTGGTGGGCAATTTAGACATTGGCTGTAAAAAATGAGGGGCTGTAAAGGCATGAAGTGACTGGCTTACAAGCTTTTATGGGTGTCCTGAGTTTCAGAATAAGGGGATGCAAGGGAGAATCCCCACTGAATAGTTTTCCTCTTTTATAGATGGGCCTGGTGAAAAGTGGATGGAGGATGATACTGAAAGGATTCTATGATTTCAGTTGTAATTATTGGTAGGATTGTGCTTGTCAAAACTGTAATTTTGTAGAAGATTTGTAACTAAAAGTGGGGAGTAGTCACTGTTTCATTTCTGAAACAGATGATCCCAGGACCATCAAGAAGGAAGAGCATGAATGAAGCTCATTCATGCCTGTAAAAGCAGAGATGGCAGTGGTAATGGTATAGAAAGACAGAACAGATGAGTAGTCTAGACCCATGGAATGAGTAAGGCTGTGTGTCCATGGGCAGGAGGCTGGCTTGCAGAATGTGCCCTTTGGACATTTAAATGAATTTCTTTGTTTTGTTTTGCTTTGCATGTGTGCATCAAATATTTTTGCTTTGTTCATTTGTGACATATAAGATGTAAATGGGGCCAGTGTGTTTTCAGTTGTATAAGTTTTAACTATTTCATGTTAGGCCTAGATATAACTTTATAATTTTCTTTATTTAGAGTTTATGCATATCGTTTATACATATTAAGTTGACAAGGGTAGACTGTAATAATATGGGTTAGGGCTCTCTGTCAACTTGACTAGGCCAGGATTCCCTATAGTTTAGCAGTTAAGATGTTAAGTTAAGTTAAGATTCCCATGGTGATGAAACTTAATACAGGCATACTTAATTCTATGATGAGTATCTGTGGGCAGCCAATCAGTTGACTGGATATTTCCTTGGGGGTGTGGCCTTGCTCCCAATATAATGGACATGCAGGAAATGCTCTCTCTTTTCCATTGGGGACCAGGGAATCTACAATTGTTAGCCATTTCCTTGATTATATATATATAGTCCTGGTGTGGCATGGCATGATAATGCACTGGAATGCAAGGCTGGTTTGAACCACAAGGTTAGAGGTTCAAACTCACCAGCCACTCCTTGGAAACCTTATACAGGGTCACTATGAGTCTGAAACAACTTGACAGCACTTAGCAACAACAAACATATATACGTGTGTATATGTATATATGTTTCACTGGTTTTGCTTCTCTAGGAAACCCAGCCTAAAACACCACCTATTATCAAAGAACTGAAATGTAGAAATCACAACTCACATTTAAGTGTCCTACATAAAAGAATATATAAGGCGGAGCTTGATAGTAGATAGGGTAGAGGTACAGTGAAGATCTCCATCAGTAATACCACAGAATACCAGACAAAGCAGGTTCAGGGCAGAGCTCCAACACTCTGAACCACATATCTAGGAATATTTAAAAAGTTTGAAGCCTTATAGCTAGTGGAACTTGTAAAGGAAATAAGAAATCTCATACTTTAGAATCTGCCAGGCTTAGCAGCCTGGAGCCAACAACTTGGGTGAGACCAAATAATAAGTCCAATCAGGGGAGCAAGTAGAGCAGCCAAGGAAACGCTGTGGGAAGCTTGGAGCAACGGTGAACAAAATACTTTGTTGGTTTTGCTTTGTTCTGATTTTTTTTTTTTTTTCTGGTATCTGTTCATTGGCCCACCACTGTTTGCACACCTCCATTCTGGTGACTAGAAGGGGTGCCTTAGTGAGTGTACACCCCCCACCCCCACCACTGGTGAGTATGTCTGCCACGCATGTGCACAGATACTCTCAGCATTTAAAGAGACAGGCAGCTCAACAGCCAGCCCTGAACTGTTTATTAATAGGGAAAAGGCCAGAAAAAGGGGTGTGGGGAGAGAGAGAGAGTTTAAAAACAAAGCAGGCCAAAAATTAAATCCTGAGGTACAGCATAACAACCAACAGTGGCATCTTGAAATTTATCAGGCAGCCTTGAAGGCAAGAAACTGAAAGAGGATATTAAAAATCATACTCATATTAGGCTACAGATTTTCTTTCTTTTTCTTCTCTCCCTCCTCTCCCTTTTCTGTGATTATAGACTACAGTACCCAATCTTGTTTTTATTGTTTGGAGTGTTTTTTGTGTTTGTTTGTTTGTTTTCTTATTTTTTCACTGTTGCTGTTTTGTTGTTTTCTGTTCCCTTTTTTACCTTTGGGGGATACTTTCTCTCCCTATATTACCCAAAAAGAAACAGCAATTGCTGCCATATGGTCAAGTTACAATAACACACTATAAAACACCAAAATCCAGGCAGGCATACACCATAAACATACACCAGGGAGGCATACAACACCTGTGAAAGTTACTGTGAGTTAAGCAATAATAAGAGTGAAAAGGGAAGCCCACATCCTGATCATATCTACCTGGAGGCAATCAGAAAGCATAAAAAATACCAAAACACACACTCAACTAAATATTAACACCGCAGATAAACACAAAACATGACCAAGAAACAAAAGCAGATGACCGTATCAGCACATGTCCAGAAACAAGAAAAATGTCTGAGACAAATGACCTAAAGGTAGACCTGGACTACATTCTGGAAGGAGGGAAGGCCTTAGAAATGCCTGAGAAGGGATTCAGAAAAATGATTATAAAATGTTTCAAAACACTTTGCAATGAAGTTGAGAAAAATAAGGAAGCCGTCATGAAAGTGCTACAGGAACAATCAAATATGATAGATACAGCATTGGAAACAATTCAAAACCTACAGAAAGAGATCCAAATGATCAATAATAGAATATCAGAAACAGACAATACACTGAAAAGGCAAAGGAGGAGAATACAAGACATGGAAGGCAGAACTAGTGAGCTGGAAGACAAATCTCTCATTACCACTAAGATAGAAAAGCAAGCAGAAAAGGGGATAAAAATATCTGAAGAAGGTCTAAGATTCATGGACAACATGAAGAGGAATAACTTAAAAATTATCAGCATTCCAGAACAGGAAGAATCACACAAGTCCACAGAGGAAATAGTTGAAGAACTGCTAGAAGAAAATTTATCTAACATACTAAAAAATGAAAAGATAAACATTCAAGAAACTTATGAAGGACAGACCACAAAAGAAATCACTGAGACATATCATAATCAAGCTTTCCAAAACCAAAAATAAGGAGACAATCCTGAAAGCTGCTAGGGAAAAGAGAAGTGTTAAATACAAAGGCAAGCAAGTCAGATTAAACTCAGATCTCTCATCAGAAACCATGCAAGCAAGAAGGCAATGGGGAGACATATATAAAACCCTGAAAGAAAAAAACTGCCAACCAAGAATCCTCTATCCAGCAGGGTTATCAAACATGATGGTATAATCAAAACATTCCAGGATAAACAGAAGCTAAGGGATTTTGCCAAAGCCAATCATGCGAACATCCTAAAGGGAGTTCTGTGGACTGAAAAACAACAAGAACAGACAACAACCAGAGATTGACATACCTGGCAGCACCTCCCAGAACTAAATTGACAAATGGAAGTTGAGAACAGAACAAAGCTATAAGAACAAACTCAGAGAATCTGGGAGGTCAGTCTATGATCAAAACAATTACAATGTGAAAGAACGTAAACACATAGGAACAGTGATCCAGATGGTGAGAAGGTCATGTAGATTACAGGATAAAATAGACTGCACTAAATGGAGGGGAAAGTTAATGGAATATAAGGTAACCTCAAAGAAATTTTAACACTTCACAACATACCAAGACAATGAAAATCCTAGAAGAACATGGGAACATTAAAAATATGAGGAAACTCACAAGAAAGAACAGAAAAACTATGAACTCAGCACAGGAAGACAGTCAGAACAAAGAAAGCAGCAACACCTTAAAAAAACAAACATAATGGCAGCAATTAATCCATACCTATTGATAATTACACTGAAGGTAAATGGATTAAATGCACCAGTTAAGAGATGGAGTGTGGTGGAATAGATAAGAAAACAAGATACTTCAATATGCTGTCTGCAAGAGAAACATCTTATGCACAGAGACAAAACAGATTAAAAGTCAAAAGGATGGGAAAAAAATATACCAAGTTAATTGCAGTTAAAAACAAACAGGAGTGGCAGTACGAACTTCAGAAAAAATAAACTTTAAGGCAAAAACCAGCATAGTAGATAAAGATAGACATTATGTCATGATTAAAAGGAAAATAAAACAAGATGACATAACCGTAATAAATATCTATGCTCCCAATGAAAGAGCTCCAAAATATATAAGGCAAACTCTAACAGATTTGAAGAAATAGTTGGATCTACAATAATCGTGGGTGATTTTAATACACCACTTTCAAAACTGGATAGGACAATCAGAAAGAAACTTGAAAAAGACACAGAGAAACTAAACAACACAATCAGCCAACTGGACTTCATAGATGTGTACAGAGCATCCAACCCAACAACAGCACAATACACATTCTTTTCCAGTACACATGGAACATTCTCCAGTATAGACCATGGTAGGCCACAAAACAAACCTCCATAAATTTACAAATATCAAAATACTAAAAAGTATCTTCTCAGACCACAATGCTACCAAATTAAAAATCAACAATAGGAAGATCAAGGAAATCAAGTCAAATACATGGAAAATGAATAACACCCTGGTTAAAAGCAACTGCGAAGTAGAAGAAATAAAGCATGAACCCACAAAGTTCCTAGAAACAAACGAAAATGAAAGCACAACATACCAAAATCTTTAGGACACAGCAAAAGTGGTGCTGAAAGGACAATTGGTTTCAATAAATACACACAGCCAAAAAGAAGAAAGAACTAAAATTAACCTATTAACACAGTATCTACAACAATTAGAAACATACCAACAGAAGGAACCTACAGCCACCTAAAGAAAAGAAATAAAAAGATTAGAGCTGAAATAAATGAGATAGAAAACAGAAAGAAAGAATCAACAGGACAAGAAGCTGGTTCTTGGAAAGGATTAACAAAATTGACAGACCATTGGCAAACCTAACCAAAAAAAAGAGAGAGAGAGAGAGAGAAAGAAGACACAAATAACATGCATTAGAAACCACATGGACGATGTCACAATGGAACCAAAGGAAATCAAAAGGATAATAACAGAATAACTGTGAAAAGTTGTACTCCAACAAATTTAAAAACTTAGAAGAGATGGATACATTTTTAGAAAAACACGACCTACCTAAATTTACACAGAGTGAAGCAGAAAACCTGAACAGACGCACAACAAAAGAAGAAATTGATCAGGTCATCAAAAAACCAAAAGAAGTCCAGGCCGAGATGGTTTCACTGGTGAGTTCCACCAAACATTCAGGAAAGAGCTGTCACCAATTCTACTCAAATTATTCCAGAATATAGAGGAGGACTGAAAACTTCCTAATACATTTTATGAAGCAAGCATAACCCTCACACCAAAACCAGGGAAGGATGTCACTAAGAAAGAAAATAATAGACCAATATCCCTCATGAACATAGATGCAAAAATTCCCAACAAAATCTGAGCCAACAAAATCCAGGTAAAAAATTAGAGGACAATAAATTCTGATGAGGATGTGGAGAGACTAGGGCACTCCTGCATTGTTGGTGGGATTGCAAAAAGGTCCAACCACTCTGTAAAGCAATATGGTGCTTCCTCAGAAGCTTGGAAATAGAAATACTTTATGATCCAGCAATTCTTCTATTTAGAATTTACCCACAAGAAACACAAACCATAACACAAGTAGATATATGCATACCAATGTTCATAGCAGGACTATTTACGATAGCAAAAAGATGGACACAGCCAAACTGTCCATCAATTGAAAAATGGATAAACAAACTGTGGTACATACACAATGGAATATTATGCTACATTGAAGAACAACAAGGAAGCTACAAGCCACCGCATAACATGGATGAACCTTGAGGACATTATGGTGAGTGAAATTAGTCAGCCACAAAAGGAGAAATGCTGCATAGGACCACTATTGTAAAATACTAGGGAAAAGAACCCATACTAAAGTGGGGAGGGGATTCTTTGCTGGTTACCAGGATGTGAGGGATGGGGTAAGAGGAGGGAGGGGAAGATGAAGCACAGGGTAAGGAATAGACACAGGATAATTTGGGTGCTGGGGAGGGGGTAATACACAAGAAGGTGTAGGGGAATGGAAGAACAAGGTGGATGAGAGAATAATTAGGCAGGTTTGCATTGGTTAAGTGGGACAGAGGTAAATAATGATGTATGCACAAACTTGGAACAACAGGGCTCTGGGATACAGGGATTGAGACATGGTTGGAATAGGGAAAAGGGGGGATATAATGTTAAGATTCTTGGCTGTCTTTTGAATATTGGTTTCCCTGGCATACCATTATAAAATAAACACTTGAGGGGGAGACAAAGGAATAGCCAGAAATATCACCATAGAAAGCTTGCAAGTCTGTCTTCTGCTTATAACGGATTGTTGTTGCTGTTGTTAAGTGCCATTAAGTCAGTTCCAACCCATAGTGACCCTGTATAGGGTTTCCAAAGAGCAGCTGGTGAGCTTGAACCACTGACCTTGCAGTTCAAACGGCTCTGCAGTCTGACACATTAACCCACAGCACCACACCAATACCTAAAATGGGGCTACAACATGCCCAGTGAAGGAGGCTTCCTGTGGAGCCTCTGCATTATATAAGACCATAGGTGGAATCCTGAACCCCATCCAGAATCTTCTGAGGTAGGAAATTTCCACTTGAAAGGACAAGCAGACCACCTTGGAACAGCAAGAAGAACAGAAGAAACTTCTTGAAAGACCAACATGAAAAATACAAAACAATAACGGCAGTCCAACTGACTACTACAAGAATAAGCAAGATGCTCGCCCAGGATCCATCAAGGTACATGGTAAGGTCCCCTCAGGGCAAACCCCCTTCCAACACTAAGACTCAATGGGAATAAACAAGCAGACATGCACTCTGACTGGTGAGCATATTGGTCACCGATAAGGGGAGTGTGGGAAAAACAGCAATGAAGCAGCAAGCTAAGCTCTACCATGTTCAATAGACACCTGTGAACCTGGGTGGAGACCTGGCTGGCCAGTAGTGTGGCAAGACCTAGGGATTCCTGGGCCCAGAGTCAGTGACATAGCCACAGAGGATTAGAGTGGAGAATGAAGCATCCAGCTGATAAGAAGTGAGGACATATGCACAAGAACACCCACACTTGCAGATAATACACACTTGACCTGGCTTCAATGTCTGGATGATCAGAGCTCAACCAGAAGAAGAAAGAAGATAAAAAAGAGTAATCTGATACAATTTGATGAACTTGACCTACACCTATGGATGCAGTAGCTCAAAAGAGGGAACAAACCTTTACAGCGATGATCATTCCCACCCCCTCCATATACAAAGTAGACAGGGATGGGCAACTTGGACATTGGCTACCCAAAATGGGGGGCTACAAAGGCAAGAAATGACTGGCTTACAAGCTTTCAAGAGGGAGCCTAGTTTCAGAAGGTGTGGAGGAAGGTAGAATCTCCACTGAGTAGTATCCAACCCGTCTAGGTGAAGCTGAAGAAAGGAGATGGGGATGGCATTCTTGTGGCAAAATAGTGAATAATTGCTATCAGAACTGACTGTGAGGGTTAGGAATGTACAGGTGGACATTTTGTAGTAAAAGGAGGTAAATGATTAACTTTTCAGTCCAGGAGCGGAGGTCCCTGGGAACATCAAGGGAGAAGTGCAGTATGTGGGACACTACCCAGAGAAGCAGTGACGCCAGAGATGGAGGCAGAAATGATGACTTGGAGACATAGAACAGCTGGGGACTCTAGACCCAGAGAGGGAGAGGGGCTGTGTGCTGACAATCAGGGGGAAGGCTTGCAGGGTATATCTTTTGGTTGGTTGATGAAGGGGAATGTAACCGTGGCAATGAAATGATATAAGATAGGATGAATGTAAAGCTAAAGTTCTCCCATGTAAACTATCACACAATTCACAATAAAACATTAAAAAAAGAATATATAAATCTCTCTAAGTTCAGAAATGTAAACTCTATGTAATTTCTACCAGTGCCCCCAGCTTAAAGGGAATTTAGAAATTACTGGTATCAATTCCTTCATTTAACAGACAGTAATAATGAGGCTCAAATATAGGTAGGAACTTGCAAAAAAAAACAAAAAACAACGGCCCTAGAAATAGCCCATAGTGTTTACCCTGCTCCCAGCAACCTATGGCTTTGAGTGACTGGCTCCTACTGATGCATTTCTCACTTATTATACTACCCTATGCCACTTCCAGCACATAACATAGGCTCCTGAATGTGGCCATTAGATTCTGTAGTTAGGAGCAGACAAAAGGTTGGTTCATTTATCTTTCCCAACAGAGAATGCAGTGATTATGAGAATGTGAAAATGTGTGTATTTCCTAGCAGAAAAGCCGGGTTCACCTTGCTACCAAGGATAGGCTGGTCCTTGTGATTTTTAAATAGAAGGGGAAAAATTCCATTCAGTTCTCTTTCCTGGAATGTCATCACAGTCTGAAGTGCATTGCCCAAAACTGACAGCAATGACAAGCTTGCACGCTGTGCAGCAGTCCTGTGTCCAGCTCTTGTCAAACTGGGCCAGCATTGCTGTGACCAGAGGTGCACCATGAGGCCAAGTGTTGAGAACTCTTCACCCTGCCCCTGTCAGAGTAGCATTAGCATGTATAAACACTACTCATGGCAGAAGGAAGAGGGCAATTAGTGCAGAATTCCCTTTATCCAGCTGACAAGCCTAAGCTGGGGCAGGAGGGAGGGAGATGGGGGAGCCGACAGTCACTATGCTAAAGCAGAGGAAAGAAAAGCACACACCTTGGAAAGGGGCTTTGGAACATTCAGTCACAGCAGTCTCAGACTTGGTGGTCACTGAAGGCTTTCTGACAGTTCTATCTGCACACCAACCAGAGTGTCAGAGAAGATCATTTGTATGCCTACACCAACATTCCAGGAAACTGTTTGCAAATGTGTTGCCAGCTCACCAGAGATTCCTCAACTGAGGGCAGAACCAAAAACATTGGGATTATGATTTGGGGCAACAATGAAAGTGATGGCTGCCCAATCCACACAGAGGATTCCACCAAAGAGGGCTACCTAGAAAGTCAAAGAACAGAATTAAAGTAGAAGACAACTGAACTTCATGGTGCGAACCAATATGGGCCACTGGGGTGAGGGTAGCTCTGGGCAGTATCACGCGGATGCTGGGACAAGCTCACTTGAAAACCTTATTTGAAGTTTCTCAAAACAAAGGCTATCAAATTAAAGGTACAAGACAGGAAAGCTAGCATTACTTAGATATCAGATCGTGTCATATTGGTTAAAATAAATAAATAAAAATCTGCAGTCCCTATAGGGGACTCTCCTCCAGACTGAGGAGTGGTGGGGCCCAGAAGGTATAAACAGAGTCCTCTGCTGAATGAAGTTTCCCACAACAGTAGAAACAAGTGAGAAAGTCAATATCTAATAGCTCCTCCCTATTCAAAGCCACAGCTCCCTATGAAAAACTCCTAACTTCCACAAATCATTACCTCAAAAATCTCCCTTGGCTTCTTCTCCTCCTGCTTCTCCTTAATCTGCATGCTCTAAGTTTTGCTTCCTACCCAGTTGTATTTACAGCCTCAAAAAACCTATGCAGGGTCGCTATGAGTCGGAACCAACCTCACAGCACATCACCACCCAGTTGTATTCGTTTCCTAGAGCTGTCATAACAAAGCCAGAAACTATGTGAACTTAAACAACAAACTGTATTGTCTCACAGTTATAGAGGCCAGTAGTATGAATTTGGAGTTTGGGGAAGGCTATGCAGTTAGAAATTACCAGCTTTTCCATGGGAGAAAGATGGGGCTTTCTGCTCCCGTAAAGATTTGCAGTCTCAGAAACCCTATAACCAACTCCACAGTACTAAACAACAACAACAGTGCTCTCTCCAAACTTTCTCCAAGAAGAGGCTTTCTTGTCTCTTCTGGCTTCTAGTAACATACTACAAATCTCTGCTTCCATCTCCACATGACCATCATCTCTTTGTATCCATCTGTCTCTATGTCTTCTCTTTCTGTGAGGATGCCTCTCATATTGGACATTATCTTTGATATCCCATGTGAGTAAAGTTTTACTAAAGGTAATACAGAAATAGCTGAAGCATACATTGACAGAGAACTTCAAGAGGTACAAGCCAGGTTCAGAAGAGGATGTAGAATGAGGGATATCATTGCTGATGTCTGATGGATCTTGGTTGAAAGCAAAAAATGTCAGAAATGTGTTTACCTGTACCTTATTGACTATGCAAAGGCCTTCAATTGTGTGGATCATGACAAGTTATGGACAATATTGCGAAGTAAGAGCATTTCGGAACACTTAATTGTGCTCATGAGGAATCTGTACATGGACCAAGAGGCCGTTGCTCAAAAAGAACATGGGAACACTGAATGGTTTAAAATTAAGAAAAGTGTGCAACAAGGTTGTATTCTTTCACCATACTTATTCAACTTGTATGCTGAGCAAATAAACCGAGAAGCTAAGTTATATGAAGAAATATGTGGCATAATGATTGGAGGAACTCATTAACAACCTACGATATGCAGATGATACAACCTTGCTTGCTGAAAGTGAAGAGGACTTAAAATATTTACTGATGAAGATCAAAGAGCACAGCCTTCAGTATAGATTGCATCTCAATGTAAAGAACACAAAAATTCTCACCACTGGACCAACAAACAACATTCTCATTAATGGAGAAAAGATTGAAGTTGTCAAGGACTTCATGCTTCTTGGATCAACTATCAACACTCATGGAAGAAGCAGTCAAGCAATCAAAGCACGTATTGCATTAGGGAAATCTGCTGCACCAGACCTTTTTAAGGTGTTGAAGAGCAAAGATGTCAGCTTGAGGATTAAGGTGCACCTGACCCAAGCCATGGTATTTTCAGTAATTTTGTATACATGCAAAAGCTGGACAGTGAATAAGGTTGACCATAGAAGAATTGATGCCTTTGAATTATGGTATTGGAGAAGAATATTGAAAGTGCTATGGGCTGCCCATAGAACCAACAGATCTGTGTTGGAAGAAGTACAGCCAGAGTGCTCCTTGGAGGCTAGGATGGCCAAACTTCATATCTTATACTTCAGACATATTGTCAGGAGGGACCAGTCACTGAAGAAAGACATCATGTTTGGTAGGGTAGAGGGTAAGGAAAACCCCCAGCGAAATGAGTTGGCAAAGTGGTAGCATCACTGGGCTCAAGTGTGGCAACAACAGTGAGGTTGGCCCAGGATCGGGCAGTGTGTGGTTCTGTTGTGAATAAGGTCGCTATGAGTTGGTACTGACTCAATTGCACCTAACACAACAACTACTCTAGTATGTCTTCATACTAATTTAACTAATTACATTTTCCAAGACTTTAAATGAAAATAAAATCACAATCTCAGGTAACAATGATTAGGATCATAACATATCTTTTAGAAGTACAATTCAACTCATAACACCAGTTTGTAAGACTTCCCAGTGGACCTGGGATTCTACCTTCAGACCTCCTTTGCCTACAGACACCCAACTCTACCCCAGAACCAAGTTCAGGTAGAACTCCAGGTCTCCTATTAATCCCAGAGGACCAGTCAGACAAGGTGAGAGGAATGGGGGCAGATTATCAGCGTCAAGTACCACTGTCATCATTAGGCAAGGCCAAGACTACCCCAAGAGTAAATAAGGCCTGAACAAACAAGCACAGCATACAGAAGCATAAAGTGTCTTTTACATGGAGCCGTTCTGTCTACACAATTAGGGTTTCAATTCCCTGAACACACAATCTCAAACCCTAGGATGAGGCCTACATACTTAAGTCTGTTCGGATATCCAAATATCTGTTGTTGTTGTTGTTATTATGTGCTGTGGAGTCGGTTCCAACTCATAGCGACCCTGTACAGGGTTTCCAAGGGTGTAACTCTTTACGGGAGTAGAAAGCCTCATCTTTCTCCGGCAGAGCGGCTGGTAGTTTCGAACCGCTGACCTTAAGGTTCGCAGCCCGATTCGTAACCACTACGCTACCAGAGCTCCACGAATTCACTAATTCAAATAGCTCCAATTAAAGTTTGGATTTATGTATTCCAAGTAGTTAGAAGTTTGATTGATTCCATTTTTGCTTATTTGATGCAAAACATGCATGCGGACAGAAGAAATACTAAAATAAAATATTTTACAGAGTACATATTAATCAGAACAGTCATGATAACCAATCAAAATATGTGCTGATGCATACAAGCTAAATGCTACCCTGGCTGGTATGAGACTCTAAAAAGAGGATTCCTTCAGTGAGTAACAATTATACAGTTAGTAGTTATAACAACTATTTATAATAGTAACATTATATGTCATGAATTAATAATTATTCAATGATTTGCCTTGTCATTAATAATAATCATCAGAGTTTCTATGCTATGGATTAGTAGCTGATTGTCATTGTAATGGCCATGGATTAGTGAATTTAATAAATTTATTAATGGACCAATAAGAAAAACTGTTTGGAGTATTAAATTGTGGGTGAATATTTGAGAGGGTATGGATCTGTGTGACATAAGGAGAAAAATGTTATTAATTTTAAATAGGAAAACTAACTTTAATAACTTTCATATTCTTAGGAGAGTGAAACAATTCAAGGGGAGGACAAAATTTGCTTTTGTTTGTTAAAAACACTCCGGTGAACATTTTGGTTACAAAAATGAGGACCCAAGGTTGTACTGGAGGGAGAAACTATCGTACTGTTGTTGTTGTTGGAATGTGTGGCAGTTTTCCTCCTTTTACCGCTATGCTGAAGAAAGTGATAGAGACAGAGGGAAGTTATTCTCCTCTGAGTAATAACGGAATAAGATTTGAGTTTTCCTTCCATAATAAGGCTGATAGTCAGGAGGGTGAGGCTCTGAACTCAGTAACAAAGATGGAATAGAGAAAAGGACACTAAGAGGTGAACTCCAAATCACTACCCCAATAGCAGGCTGGGATCTCAAGTGAGAGATGACCAGGAAGAGAGATATTTCTTGTGAAGGTAAGTCAATCTGGGCAGCAGTTTTAAGATATTTCTGTTCTGTACTATTAGAGTCTTGGTGGCCAAAATTTCAGACCAAGAATGTCCACAGGAAAGATGAAGGTAGTGGAAGACACAGGGGAGGTGTGCAAGAGTTAGTGAATAGAGATAAATACTGTTAACTGATGATACAGGGAAGGGGTTGCAATCATTGTAATGACACAAAGTGTTTGATTTGCTGGATATACAACTGATGATTTGTTCTGTAAACCTTCACTCAATTCACAATAAAAAGGGTGTTTTTTTTATAAGTCCCATTATATTAATGCACTACGGAGATTTAGGGCACAGGCAGTACTCAGTATGCCAAATGGAGGTGTGACCTTTTCCACACACCTTTCTCCAAACTCACTCTGTCCGGGGGTTAGTGTGAAGCTGACATCAGATGATTGAGGGAGGACTGCAGCCACAGCCAGCCATCCTGACAATGGAGAAGAAAGCCTAACGAAGAATGGATAGGAGATTTGGGACTAGGTAGGCCCTGCCATTAGGTGGGTTAGGGACTAGGCACTGAGGATACACATGTGATACACTCATGTGAGAGATAGAGACTGTGAGTCTTGGTATAAAATTGCCAAATACCAATGAAAAGTGAAATCTAACAAATAGAGGATTTCAAGTGCTTATCAAAAGATATTTTTTTCACTGAGAGGCTTTTGTAGAATTCAATCACTCCTACAAATGGAAGCAAAGTAAGCATTAACAAAAACGTCCTGTATCCACACGATAAGGTATCAGTACGTCTCCAGAAGACTAGGCTTCTAGAATTCCAATGTGGACAGCAGGCCATCCAAAAGGCTGACAAATCCTAGTAATGACACAAACCAGCTGTGCACATAAAGGAAAGGAGGGCAACAGCCTTGGACTAAAGAAATACAAACAGCAAAATGAAACTTACTGAAGAACAAGATCAAACTGCAGCCCAAACTGCCTCAACTTGTTAGTTACCTGCAAAACCATCACCTGAAGGACTGTTATATAATCTGTATGCACAAGAGAGAAAGAAAGAGACTCTGTGTGTGTGTGCACGCACGCACGCGCATGAGAGTAGGAATAAAGTATAGAAAATCATAAATAATATAAAGAATCTGAATGCTGTCACAGTTTGAACTTATCTAAGCTTTTCTTCTTTAATGCTACATTGGTGGTGGTGGTGGTGGTGGTGGTGGTGTGCCACTGAGTTGATTACAATTTATAGCAACCCTGTGTAGAGTTTCTGAGATCGTAAATCTTTATGGGAACAGAAAGCCTCATCTTTCTGCCACAGAGTAGTTGGTAGATTTGAACTGCTGATCTGGTGGTTTTTAGCAGCCCAACACATAAGCCACTATACTACCAGGCTCTTAATGCTTCATTTAACAAGACTATCTAATATGTTACTCAATCAAACATGTAGCCGTTGGTGGTGTTAGGTCCTAGTTGCCCTTGAGTCGGCTTCAACTCATGAGAACTCATGTATAACAGACTGCAATATTGTCCATGAAGGGTTTCCCTCATTTTACTGATCTTCTATTTTACCAAACATGATGTCCTTTCCTAGAGATTAGTTTTTCCTGATGACATGTCCAAAATAATCAAGATGAAGTCTCATCATCCTTGTTACTAAGAAGCATTCTGGTTGTAATTTGTATTAGAGTTATTTGTGCATTCTTCTAGAAGTGCATAGTCTATTCATTATTCTTTCTTTTTTGTTGTTGTTAAGTGCTGTCAAGTCAGTTCTGATGCATCACAACCCTATATATGCTTTCCAAAGAGCAACTAGTGGGTTTGAACCACCATCCTTGTAGCTAGCAGCCCAGTGCTTAGCCTACAACACACCAGGATTCCATTTTACCATGCTACAATTCAAATACATCCATTCTTCTTTGGTTTTCCTTTTGCATTCCAACTAAAAAGACCTTGTCTTGGATCAAGCACATCGTCATCAAAGTGACACTTCTGCTTTTTAAAACTTTTAAGTCTTTTGCACAAAATTTGTCCAATACAATGAAATAGGTCATTCAGTTTCTTGACTGCTGCTTCCATGAACGTTAATTGTTGATCCAAGTATAATAAGGTCACTGGCAACTTCAATTTCTTCTCCATTTGTCATGATGTTTATTAGTCTAATCTAATCGGAGAGACCTCAATATAACCATTCATTTATTCACCCACTTGATTAACATGAACTGAGCACCCACTGTTGGACAGCAGGCTCTCTTGTAGGCAGCTTCTCAAAGTCACAATTAGTTTTCAGAACTCTGTAAGCTATACAAACCCTCTTTATGAAAACAAAAAATCAAAATGTGAGACTAAATGACTGTCCATATCACAGCTACTAAGCAAACAGTTGAGCTTTTAGGGCAGTTTTGATGCAGGAGACACCACCTTGCATGCACAGGGCCTTGGTCTGTAGCCATAGGGTAATGGTTCTAAGTCTTGTCTACTTGATTCCAAATTTTAAAACCTATCCACAACAGCAGAGCTGCCTAGCTGTAAAAATTATAGATGTAAGAATTTATTTAAGAAATGATTGTTGAATGCCACCTATCTGGCATGCATAAATTTTAAAGTCATGTACTTATTCTCAAGAGGCTCATAGGATCGATGGAAGAGAAATATAAGCAAAAAGAAAAAGAAAATTATAGCAGAAGTAGTATATGATAAGTTGAATAGCAAGAATGCTAGCGATTGTATTGACCTAAATTGATGTGATGACCTCTACTTAGAGGGCAAAAATGGAAATAAATCACAGAGAAAAGATGAGATGTAAACTTGCGAAAAGATGACAATTAAACTCAGAAGAATGAGAATTTTCTAATAGAACAAAAGAAAAGGGGGGGGGGAGAGAGGGAGAGGGGAGAAATCCAGGAAGGATTTTTTTCCAGGGAGGACAAACAAATCCTTTGCAAAGGCACAAAAATCCAAACTCTGTAGGATGGAGGACCAGCAGAGGGCGCTGTTGTGGTAGGAAGCTGGTGAGAAGGTAGGGTGGAGAAGGAAGGCTGGTGAAGCAGTCCGGGATTACACAATGAAGGTTCTTAAGGGACATGTGGACTACTGGTGTGGCGCTGTGGGTTAATGCGTCAGACTGTAAAGCCGTTTGAACTGCAAGGTCGGTGGTTCAAGCTCACCAGCTGCTCCTTGGAAACCCTATACAGGGTCGCTATGGGTCGGAATCGATTCGATGGCACATAACAACAAAAAAGGGACGTGTGAGGAGATGTGCTGGATTAGCAGGAGTCTGTTCTCTGCCATACGTTAGACAACTTGTCACCTTCTAGAGAAAAATATTTGAACTCGGTCCACTATTGGATTTGAACATGTGCAAGAATGTCTGGTGTGATCTCAAATGGCAGAAGATGAAACAAAGTTTCCATCAAGGAAGGAGAAGACTGGTTCAATCAGAGTCTGAGAGATCCACGTGGAGTGGAAGTCTACACATGGTGTGGTGGCCCATTTCAGAATCTAGGAACCCAGGAGTTTCAGTTTAAGCTGTGTTTATAAAATAAAGGATTGTTTCATATATTCTCAAGTATTCACTCTGGAAGTTTGTTCAAAGAAAGAAAACTAAGAAACCAGTGTTTAAAGAGTAGGAAAAGTTGCTTTTTTTTTTTTGCTGTATCTTTCTGTATTGCTTGGATTTGATGCCAGCAGGGCACCTCCAGGTCTGTGGGTTTCTAGGCAACATCAAGAGGCAGTAGTTACAGCTCAGAACAGAATCTCACAGAATTTGTCAGGGCCTGGGGACTACAGGCAGAAAGCCACAACAGCAAATAATGACTGAGAGTGATTTGAACACACATGGAAGTACTCCTACCGACCCTCAGAAATAAATCGGGAGGGTCTGGTCTAGGACTGGGAGTTAGAGTCCCATAATAAAGCCAACAGAGTCTTCAAGTAGAGAGTTCCTTATAAATATTAACACAATGCCATTAGCTGCAAGCAAAGGACAATTTGCCTTGTCCCTATAGTGTATCTTCAGCTTTTATCCCTATAACAAAGATGATGGATAATTCAAGAGTCAGACCTTGAATCCAACCTAATTCATTTCCTAAGCTCTATGAATCATTCATAAATGTTGGTGCTTTATTATAAGTAACAAGTTACTTGGGAGATCTCAACAGTTTCAACAACTGATTAGAACCTCCAGAGTACAATAAAATCACAGTCAGGGATGACTTTCACCAGTTAGAAATATGCTTCCATGTGACCAAAACAACCAACTCCAGTGGCTAAATGAAGAAAAGATTTCTATTTCTTACTAAATAAAAGGTCTAGAGGGACATAGTCCAGACTAGTGTCATGGCCCACAGGAACTGTGGGGACCGAGGCTCCCTCCATCCTCTGGTTTTGTGTGACACAACATTACCTCCATCCTGGACACATGCCCTTGGAGCTGAACTGGCCATGTAGCTTCCTTTGACCCATTGGGTATGTTAGAACTTACTTTGTGCCTTTATTGAGCCTTATCCTTAAGAAGTTTTACAGCTTCCACTCTCTATGCTAGTCTCCCATCCTGTTTTGCTGCCCTGAAACCACGATGTAATGAAGTCCTCTTCTTTAGAATGTAAAAGCAAGAAGAAGAACTAAACCAGGTAGAGTAAGAAGCCCGGCTACCCTAGACTTTTAAATAATCCCTCCTGAGGCCCCAAGCATGAGACTGATGCCATCTAGGCCAAGCCAACCTCCTAACTGACTACATCCATATAGGTGACCCCACGTGAAGACCTACAGACGAATGACCCAGATTAGCCCAAGTCCAGATGGCAGGACTGTCAGCAAATAAGCAGTGGCTTTTTAAGTCACTAAATTATGGGTGATGTGTGACACTATCCTTAATATTTTGCTTCAATTTTCATGACTAGCAAGTTGTTTGCTGCATTATAATCCAGACTCAGGCAGCAAGAAGGAGGACAAAATAAGGAGAAATGAAAGAGGCTGATGCTAGTGAAGTCTGTCCGCATTAGGGGGTTCCTTATCAGCTCCACTCAGTAATTTCAGAATATAATCATTGGCTAGTATCCAGCTACCTTTGGTAAGGGAGTCTGAGGAGGTGAAGATATGAGCACATTGTCCCTTGAAGACAAGCAAGTGTTCAGTAAGCACCCAGTAGTGAGCACCAAATCACTGCTGTTGGCTTCAGGGAGTCTGAAGAGTGTGTGAAGGGAAACTATGTGATCAGAACTTCATTTGAAGAAGACCTCTCCAGAAGATGTTGGGTCCGGGGAGACTGTAGCGGGCCAGGCGAAAAGGGCCAGGCAAAAGCTGTTGAAATTGGAATTAATGCCGTGAGAGTGGAAACGGATTCAAGAGAATGCTTAAAGCATCTTTTCCAACTGACTTGCTGTGAAGAGTGAGGATGTGAGAATTTTGTCTGGTTAGAGTAGCTGTAGTAAGCACTGGGCCGTAGGCTGGTTTGAAACGCAAGGTCATCAGTTCAAACTCACCAACCACTCCTCAGAAATCCTATACGGGGTCACTATGAGTCAGACCTGACTGGAAGGTACTTAACAACAACAGAATGGTTTGGTGAATGTTGTTGTGTGCCGTTGAGTCAGCTCTGATTCATAGCGACCCTGTATAGAGTTTCCAAAAGTGGTTGGTGGGTAGAACTGCCAACCTTGCCGTTACCAGACCAGTGCTTATCTTACAGTGCCACACCAGGGCTGTTTGGTGAATGGTGGAACTAAAAAGATCAAGATTAATAACAACAACAACAACAAAAAGGACCCTGTATGAAAGATAGTGGAGCCCTGGTGTGGTGCTGTAGGATAACTCACCAGCTGCTCCTTGGAAACCATATGCGAGGTCACTATGAGATGGACCTGGCTTAACTCGGCAGCACTTAACAACATGGAAGACAATGACTTTAGAGTTTTACATTTAATTTGTGGGATTCATAGGCCATCCAGGCGGTTGAATATACCAGTCTGGAGTAGGAGAGGAATGCCTGGGCCATAAATTGTGAGGTCACACCTCTGCTCAAGAAGGCTTCTCTGGCTCACTCAGAGCAATGTTCTTATCACAGCCCCTGGCCTGTCCTCCCTGGACCGTCCTTACATGATCGGTCTACAATCACTACTCCCTAACTGACCTCTTCGCCTACTTACTTCTCTTCCCTGGGATCACTCAGCTCTAGTCACACCAGCCTCCTTGCTGCTCCTTGAATATGACAAACAAGCACCTCAGGGCATTTGCACTGGTAGTTTCTTCTGCCTGAATGTTCTTTCTTTAAATCTCTGTATGGCTCACTCCCTTAGCTCCACTGTCATCTGCTCAATGGGGACTACTGTGACGATCCATGCTGTCCTCAGCACTTCCAGTGTGCTTACCCTGCATTGTTTTCTCTATTTTCCAAAGAGCCTTTAACATAGTACACATTTTTCTTAGTTTGCTATGCTTATTGCATATTGCCTGCCCCCATTCCATCCTGCTACCAGAATTCAAGTTCTGTGAAGGCTGAAACTTTAGCATGATTTGTTCTGTGATGTAGTAGTCCAAGAAGCTACAAGCATGTGCTGACACATACTTCTTGCTGTTGTTAAGTACCGTGGAGTTGGTTCCAACTCATAGTGACCCTGCACAGGGTTTCCAAGGCTGTAAATCTTTATGGGAGCAGAAAGTCTCATGTTTCTCCCATGGAACAGCTGGTAACTTTGACCTGCTGACCTTGAGGTTAGCAGCCCGATTCATAACCACTATGCTACCAGAGCTAGGCACAGAGAAATACTTGCTAAATAAATGAAGAAGTGAATGAAAGAAATATGAATTTGGGGTATCATACAAAAACATACATGTAGCTGAGAACACTCAGAGGCAGTGAACTGAAAGGAGGGCTAAGCACAAAAGCCTTAGGAACACCAGTGCTTTGTGCAAGCAGAGGATGATGAGGCCAGAAAAAAAGACAGAATGGGAGGAGGCAAAGCAATGCCAGGAGTTGTACATCAAAAGCAAACGGAAGGCCACAGAGGAAGGAAGAAATCAGAAGGAGGGAGTCACAGCTTAGGGCCACTGAGCACCTGGTAAGGGAGAGGGAAGCATTTGTTAATGGAGAGTAGTGACGGTTGCACAACATGATGAACATAATGCCACCAAATTGTACGTGAAAAGAATATTGAAATTGCAAATGATGCATAATCTATAGACATGATTTACTTTTTGTAATTAAAAAATAACTTTTTAAAACAGTGAATGAACCTAACCAGAGAAGCAGCAACAGCAGAGATGGAAGCAGAGATGATATTATGGAGAGATGGAGCAGCTGAGGTCTCCGAACTCACGGAAAGAGAAAGGCTGAGTATGTGCTGGTGGCCAGGAGGCAGACTTGCAGAATGCACCCTTTGGCTGTTTAAATGATTATATGTTCCTCTGTGTTTTTCTATACAACAAAAGCAAAAATAAAAAAAACAGAAGGAATAGAAGAAAATATTGTCAAATGACGATGCATGGAGGGGATTGCAGTGCAACAAAATAATATAGATTGAGTGCAAAACTGATGTTCTCCCATGTAAACTATCATTCAATTCACAATAAAATCTTATTTTAAAAAAAGAATGAAAGAGATATATTCAAGAAAGGACACATGAATCATGTAAAATATGGTAAGTATATATATATATATATTAGATGAGGAATAAAGAATGAGCATGCACTCATCAAACTAAAAAATTAACTGCATACCTTCTACGTAGCTGGCATTCTGGGCATTGTGGGCATTGGGACACGATGCCACATAGGAAAATGTCAACTCTCCACCAAGAACCCCTGGGATGACTTTTTGCCATTTTCATCCACATCCCTCTTCAGGATGCCTTTACTTCTAACACTCAGCATGAAGGACTGCCCTCGGGCCACTGAACTTTGTCCCCACACACTCACATGCAGAGGAAGAAAGCTATAATCCTAGGATTTTACTTCCCTTTGGACATCAAGAGCTTTCCTGTCAGATCAGGCTAGGGTGATTCTCTCAGAGGTTGCCCAAGGACACATCTCCATTTGATTTCCTTCACTGTCTAACTGAAAGGTTAGTGGTTCAAATTCACTGGTGACCTGCTTCCATACAATTGTTGTTGCTGTTGTTAAGTGTCATCAAGTCCATTCTAACCCATAGCAACCCTGCACAGTGTTTCCAAGGAGCAGCTAGTGAGCTTGAGCTGCCAACCTTGCTGTTCAAATCAACCTGCAGTGCCAACCAGTCCATACAATTCCAGCCATTGAAAACCTTACGGAGCATAGTTCTACTCTTAAACACATGGGACCACCATGACTTGGAATCAACTCAACAGCACCAGACTAGAGACGTGCATGGGAAAGATAGAGGATGCAGGGTCTCCGGGCTAGAGAGTGCTCCCAGGAGATAGGAAAGTCCACACGGAGTTTGGACTAGCAGATAGGGGCAGCATTTCTGATGGAGGAAGCAACCCAAGCAAAGATTCTGAGAAGAGAAATAGTAGAGTTAGTTAGGGAAATTACAATCAATCAATATCGTCACAAGGCAGAAGAGAGGGACAGTCACGCAATGAAGCAGTTGCTTTATTCTAAAGGCTCAGGAAACCTGGCTAAGGAATTGGATTGTCCTGGGACCCTGAAGTGCAACCGTGATGAGAACAGATTAAAAAGGGGCCAAACTGGAGCCACAAAGACCAGTTAGGAAGATGGCAAAGTGAACCACCCATGAGATGGTGGTGGCCTGAAATAAAATAGCAAAAGTGGGTCTGGAGAGAGGAAATGAATTACAGATGAAAGGCCACTTGTGATATACAAAGGCTAAGGCAGTTGGTCAGGGCAGAAGGCAGTGTGAGTGAATAGAGATGTCAATGGAGGTAAAGAGAGAAACAATGAGTACAAATAACATTTTTGAGAAGTTAAGCCACAGAGAGAAGGGGAAAGAATTTAGGATTCAAGAAGGGTACCATATTTAGAATGAAAAGTTAGAGAATATTTATACAATTAGAAGGAAAGTGAGGTACACATGCCCTTCACAGTGTTAGACCAATTCTTCCTCTACTTTTCACAATCTTACTTTTCTTTCTTTCTTTTTTTCTTCTTTTCTTTTTTACCGACATGAAGACCTGTTAGAACAGATTCAGCCCTTATCCTGTGAGCAAAAAAATCTTGTCAGTAAGAAGATCGTGGGATGTAAGAAACAAACACTTCAAAAGTTCAAACTTATTCCTGTCCAAACAAATTTCTTTGAAGGTGATTTGCTTTCTCCAGCCCGGCCCTTGTAAAAAGGCCACAACAGCACACGCTGCCCTGTCGGGTCTGTAGGGAGCAGAAGGTCAGAGGAAAAGTTCAGCTGAAACCCTGCTTTCCTCAGCCACATATAATGGGTTTGACATTTGCAGAGGGTTCCTGGGCAACAATGCCTGGCATTCCAAATCCCACAAATTGGGAAAGGTTTTTTGTTGCTGGCTGAGAACTCATCCAGCTCAAGGTCTCAGACAGCACAGTGTTTTGATGTTTGAAGGGTCGTCAGCTCAGTTTCATCTGCCTCCTTCTGCATGTCACCTTCTCTCAGAACTTCTCAAGAGCTGACACTTTTGGACAGCATCTTCCAGGTGAGTCAAGGAGAGAAAAATTAATACTGCCAACAGGCCTATGGAAGTAATTCCTCACTCAGATTTTACAAAATTTTTAAAGAGGTTTCTGGTTACTTCAAGAAGATATAAACTCTTTGGTTTATTCTACAAAGGTAAGCTTGATTGAGAATATAAAGAGAGGTCTTTTCTAAGATAATTCAACTTGATATTTGCCTAGAAGTATTACAGTTTCCAGGCCCTTGGTATGGTGCTTTAGGATAAACACTGGACTACTAACCACAAAGTCAGTGATTTAAACTCACCTTCTTGTTGTTGTTAAGTGCCATAATGACCCTATATAAGGTTTCCAAAGAGTAGCTGGTGGGTTTGAACCACTGACCTTACAGCTGAAACTGACTTTGTGATCCAGAGCATTAGTCAGTCACTTATCACTGTAAGTCAGAACTGATTCCATAGCAATTACAGTTTTCAAAATACTTAAGACATTTATTCTTATTTGATCTCCCAGTCTTCTGTATCTCTCCCATAATACAGATGTGAAAATGGAGACTCTGAACTTAAGTCATATCTTTTGACTTATAATCCATTGTTCTTTTTACAGGTCCATATTGCTTCTGAAACTGAGGTGTTATAACTCACATATGGATGGGCAAGGCTACTTAAAAAGTTTGGACTAGACAATCAAGACAAGGGCTGATCTGAAGCAAAGCTGTGAAAAATCTGAAGCAAAAACAGGTCTTTGGTGACCCTTACTGTCTTTATGGTCACTATTAATGCCATATGTCCCCTCTCATCTACCCTACAGTCCCGAGGGTCCTACTTCTGCCCTTTGTTAAACAGGACAACTTGTCAGTGTTACGGTACATGAAGAGCACTCTGCACTTTGACTTCATCCCTTAAGACTTAGCAGTCCTTCGTCTCATTTCTTCAGCCTTGGTACTGGGTTGAGCTGGGTTCCTCTGAGTGTTAGAATCCTAACCCTTCTGCTGTTGTTAATTGCCACTGAGTCCATTTTGACTCACAGTGACCCAGTGTAGAGTTTCTAAGGAGAAGGTGATGGATTTGAACATCTGACCTTGCAATTAGCAGTCTAGTGCTTATCCTATAGGGTCACACCAGGACTCCATATACCTGTGGATATACCTGTGGATATCCATATACCTGTGGATAATACTGTTTGGAAATAGAGTTTTCTTTGCTGTGTTAGATTGATCATATCTGTATATGGAGGTTCTCAACCTAAACACTTCTAAATTATGAAAAGAGCAGATTAGACCCAGGCCATTACCTGTGAGGATCATCAAGGAACCAAGTAACACCTGGGACTACAGGTAAAGATGGGAGTCACCACAGGTAAGGCTCTGATTTGGAGTTTGAGCCTCCAGCACTGTGAGAAAATACATTCCTGATCTTTGAAGCTGCCCACTTATGTGGTACATGTTACAGCATCCCTAGGAGACTAAGACAACTTCTAAGTAAGTGATGAATTGGAATTCTCAGTCACTGGATTCTCTAGAAAGGGCCTTCCAGTCTGAGAGCTGTGATTCTCCGCCTGTGTGCTAAGGTAGTAATGATTGAAAGTCTTCTCAGTGCTACTCACGCTGACAGCACTGCTATTTTCACAAGGGATTCGTCGACCCAAGAGCACTGGAGGCACAATGGTTAGGCACTCAGCTGCTAGCCAAAGGGTCAGTGGTTCAAACTCACCAGACTCTGTGGGCAAAAATAATCTGGCAATCTGTTCCCACAAGGATTGTTTTTGTTGTTATTGCTGTTTTTAAGTGCTATCAAGTCGGTTCTGTCTCCTAGTGACTCTATATATGGTTTCCAAGGAGCGGCTGGTGGGTTTGAACCATCAGGACCCTATAAGACAGACTAGAACTGTCCATAGGATTTGCTAGGACTCCTGGTGTGGTGCTCTAAGAGAAACACTGGACAGCTAAACTGCAAGGTTGGCGGTGGAAACGTTATGCTGGGTCATTATTAGCACTTAACTACAACAATGAATCCCATAAGAATTACAGCCTAGGAAACCCTATGGACAGTTCTACTCATCCTATAGGCTCACTCTCAGTCAGAGTCAATTCAACAACAACAACTGTTGCCCCAACACAAGCCCCACAGCAATGTGAGAGTTTCAGGTGTTGCTTCAACAAATATGTTGTTGTTGGTAAGTGCCATCAAGTTGGTTCCAACTCATAGCGACCCTATATAGGGTTTCTGAGGAACAGTTGGTGGGACTGAACTGCCAAACTTGTGGTTAGAAGTCCAGTGCTTATCCTACAGCACCACAAAAGGACTCCTCAGCAAATACGTTGTGGTGGTGGTTAGGTGACATCAAGTTGTTACCAACTCATAGCGACTCTATATACAACAGAACAAAATACTGCCCAGTACTGAGTCAACCTCACAATTATTACTACGCCTGAGCTCATCACTGCCACCACTGAACCAATCCATCTCACTGGGAGTCTTCCTCTTTTTCTCCAACCCTCCACTTAAACAAACATAATATCCTTCTCCAGGGACTGGTCCCTCGTGATATTATGTTCGAAGTATGAGAGATGGCCATCCTGGCTTCCAAGGAGCCCTCTGGCTGTACTTTTTCCATTGCAGATTTGTTTGTTCATTTGGAAGTCCACAGTACTTTTAATATCTCCTCCAACACCATAACTCAAATGCATCAATTGTTCTACGGTCTTCCTTATTCACTGTAAAACCTTTGCATAAGTATGAGATTATTGAAAATACCAGGGCTTGGGTCAGGCACACCTTAGTCCTCAAACTAGCATCTTTGCTCTTCAACACTCTAAAAAGGTCTTGTGCAGCAGATTTGCCTAACACAAAACATCATTTGATTTCTTGACTGTTGTTTCCATGATTATTGATGGTTGATCCAAGCAAAATGAAATCTTTGACAACTTCAATCTTTTCTCTATCGATATGGATATTGTTTATTGGTCCAGTGGTAAGGATTTTTGTTTTCTTTATTTCTTTACATTGAGATGCAATCCATATTGAAGACTGCACTCTTTGATCTTCATCAGTAAGTATTTTAAGTCCTCTTCACTTTCAGCAAGCAAGGTTGTGTCATCTGCATATCGTAGGTTGTTAATAAGTCTTCCACTGATCCTGATGCCACATTTTTCTTCATATAATTCAGCTTCTCAGCAAATATAGGTGTAGATATTACTGGGTAGGACCTGGGACTCTTTCCAGCTCCCTTTAGTCATAGCAGCAGTTTCTACCAATCAGCCTGATCATGAATCATAACTGATGGCCAAAAACATCTCTCAAATAAAAACAGCCTGTGATAGAGAAGAATGCTAACCCAGATAGTATCTAAGCATTTGAATTTAGAAAGATTCAGCCTAGTCTTTTCTGTTTCTGTCCAGAGGTATAAAGGCATCCTTGAGTGATCAATAATACCTTTCCAAATACTTATTGTGGATGCATGGCTCAGCCCTTGACTGGTGCTGGCAACTCTAGCTGGCTCTGGTGAAGCAGTTACCTAAAGACCCAGGAACAGATGGATGTGGAGATAACTATAAATCTGAGTCTGTCCTAAGGAATACCAAGTCAAAGGGTTTTCTTTGTTTGTTAAGTGCCATCAATTCGTTTACAACTCAGAGAAAACCTGTATGGGGTTTTCAAGATGCAGTTGGTGGGTTTGAACTGCCGATTTTGTGGTTCACAGAGCAGTGTAAATCCTAGTTCCACACCAGGAATCAAAGTCATCTGAGCTAAATTTTGTCACCTTCCAAAGACAAGATTTGGAAAAAGGTATGGAATTAATAGGAAAAGCCACTGACATGGAAGAGTTTTCCAAGAAAAAGGGAGGGAAGGAAGCAAAATGTCCCATTGAGATGCACACCAGGTTACTGTGCCCCACACTTGCTCACCTGCCTGATGACTTGGTAGGATATGGGCTTGCTGGCCTAGTTTAGAGTTTAAGGTAGGGGTGGACATCATCCAAGACACCTTCTCCAGGTTGGGCTAATACTCCTGCAAGGTCTAGTGTCTTGTTAGGAAAAATGACCTCTGGTGGGAGTCTTGAGCCCCTTTTTCAGGACTCTATGACCATTCCTTTGTCCTCTCAGGATGTCATATTACAAAGACCTCACTGAGCATCAGTGCCAAGAACTGGTTAATATTGCTTGGAGGACTCTGCCAACTGAACACATGTTGAACTTTTGGAACCAACATAGTCCGTATATCCTCTATGTATCTATTGAGACTAATGATGCAGAGAAAGGTCAAGACAGCCTAGACTGCTTCTGAGTTCATCCATGCTATTAGAGCAGATGGGATCTGCTCAGAAGCTGTGCTATCATGAGATGACAAGGCAGCCTTTAAGTGTCAGTGGCCCTGGGAGCCCAGGACCTTCAGGAGGTTGTGGGAAGGTTTTGAGCCCATCTATGGTACCAATTAGAGACCCCATGGGAGAAAGACCTTGTGATCTGCTCCCATAAAGATTACAGCCTAGTAAACCCTATGAAGCAGATCTACTCTGTCACATAGAATTGCTGAATCCAAAATCAACTTCACAGAACCTAACAACAACAAGAGGATACCAGAGGAACCCAGTAGCACCTCTAACCACAGGCCCAGAGGGTAAAACCCAGATGATGGGGTTTGTTGCAGACATTGTTCTTCCTTTGATTCTTGTACTATGAGAAATATGAGAAAGTTTTTGGGGGAAACGTAGAGCCCAAGAAACACTGGGAAGGAACTGACTCTTCCTAGATTCCAGAGGGCTGTGTTCAGGTCTCAGCTGCAGGGGTTGGGCAAATCACAAAAATTTTCAGTCCTCATTTGAAAAATGGGAATAACTAAATCTGCCTTGCTTTCTGTCATGTATTGAACTGCATTCCCCCAAATATACGTTGAAGTCCTCACACCTGGTACTTGAACTTGTTTGAAAATAGGATCATTGATGTTATTATAAATTAAATTCATGTGAGATTACCCCAAAATAGGGTGGGTCCTAATCCAACTGAGTGATGACCTATAAAAGAGGAGGGAGAGAGAGAGAGCTACCAAAAGCTAAAACAGATAAGAAAGGATCTTCTACTAGTGACTTCAGAGAAAGCATGGCTTGATCATTAAATTTTAGGTTCCCTCCACAATTATAAGACATACATTGCTGTTCTGATAAGCCACCCCGTTTGTGGTATTTTGTATGGCAGCCCTGAGAAACTATTACACCTACTCATAGGTCTGCTCTCAACTCCAACAAAGGGTGTCATTGTTTTTAAGTGCTGTGGAGTTGATTTCAACTCATAGTAACCCTGTATAGGGTTTCTGAAGAGCAGCTGGTAGGTCTGAACTGCTGACCTTGTTATTTGAAGTCCAGTGCTGATCTGTAGCACCACACCAAAAGTCTGTCCATCTAAGGTGGGAATACAAAAAATACATGGGAAGCTGTAACATCACAATATATTTGTGAACTTTCCTATCACCTAGCAGGTGCAAAACCTGCAGCCTAAGGACATCAAATGGAGTCCTGGTGTGGCACTGTGATTAAATGCACTGGATTACAAAGTTAATGCACTAGACAGTAAGGTTGGCAGTTCAAGGTCACCAGCTGCTAATCAGAAATCCTGTACAAGATCGCTATGGGTCGGAACTGACTCTACAGCACTAAGCAACAACAACAACAAGAGCAGTAAATGACCAACACACTCATCTAGTGGCCGTCCAAGGCCCTCTTAGAGAAAGTCTACAATCAAAGAAAGTGCACTGAAATGGTGAGGGTCACTAGCTATGTGTGGGCATAGCAATGTTTGCTACAATTAAAGTGATCCAGAAAGGAGGGCAGGTGAGAAAAAAGATGAATGCTGGAGCCCAAACGAAAGGATCATCAGAGCAAGAGAGGATACGGAGGATTAAAAGTGATTCCAGAGGTAAATCTCCAGTGAGCATCACATGTAATTCACATGTAATTCACAGAAGCACCAGAGTCTGGACGTGACTCAACAAAATCCCAAAGCAGGTCACAGTTAGACTGTGCACACAGCCTCAGGCATATGGTGGTGATCCATCCTCTGGGCTTCATCCTTGACTGGGGTGTAGAACTGGGCAGACATGCTGACTTTCTCAGCATAGGGATTTCTCAACCAAGCCCCACAAATACAATCCATGGTTCACTGAAGGCCTGAAAATCTAAAGTCTGGGTGAGAAACAATATGTTCTTCAGGAAACATACACAAGTTCTTTGGGTTTGAGTGGTATAAAGAGGCTATAATGTACAACGGGGGGAAGGGGGAAACACACACATGCACAGAAACACTCACAACTCATTTAGTGAGGAAAATCCTAGCCCTGCTTACATCTTAACCCCCTAGGTACTAACTTGATGCTCTGGTGGTGTCATGATTAAAGAGCATCACTAGAGTCTTGGTGTGGTGCTGCAGGAAAATGCACTGAACTGCAAGGTCAGTTTGAACTACAAGGCCTGGAGTTCAAACCCATCAGCCGCTCCTCAGAAACCCTACAAAGAGTCACTATGCGTCAGAATGGACTCCATGGCACTCAACAATAACAACTGCTAACCAAAAGGTCAGCAGTTCAAGCCCACCATGGGAGACAGATGCTCCATGGGAGACAGATGTGGAAGTCAGCTTCCTTGGAAACTTGATGAGGCAATTCTACTCTGCCCTCTAAGGTTACTATGAGTCTGAATTGTAGTTATTCACTTAATGGGCTCAGTCACTAACCAAAAAGTGGGCAGTTCACCTACAGATGCCGCATTAAAAGGCCTGGCAATGTATTCAAAAAATTATTCATTGAAAACGCTATGGAGACCTATACGTATAGATGTAGTAGCTTAAAATACCAACCAAGAGGGAAGGAATCTTCACAGCAAGGATCAGTTCCCATCTCCTCTGTACACAGGGTAGATAGGGATGGGCAACTTAGTCACTGGCTATCTAAAATGGGGGAGGGCTCTAAAGACACGAAGTGACTAGCTTACAAGTTTTCAAGACACAGTTTAGTTTCAGAGTGTGCGGGGGAAGGTAGAATCTCCACTGAGAGGTTTTCATCCTGTCTAGACGGGGCTAGTGAAAGGAGATGGGGATAAGAT
>NW_006408611.1:10242105-10250703 GCF_000296735.1 Chrysochloris asiatica
TTCTGTTTCTGTTTCTTTTCTTCAATTTCTCATTTCCCCTCTTCTTTTTCTTTTTTCTTTTGCTCTTCCTTACCACTCTCTATGCTTTTCTCATTTCATCTTCCCTCTAACTGGTTTTCAATAATGTTTTGTTTTAATTTATTCCTTCTATTCTCTCTTATATTTCCCTTCTATAGCTCCATTGTTCTGTCCCTATTTTCTCCTTTTAGTTATTATATTCTTTTTTTCTAGTTGCTTCCTGTTTTTATTTCTTTTTTTTCTTTTCACTGTTGGTTCTTTGTTTGTTTATTCTGTTTTATTTTCTCCTTTTTCCCACCTGACATGGGAAACAGAAACCATACCCATACAGCACAGCAGCAACCATATCCCTTGCAGCTCCATCCACTGGGCAAGAGCTAATACCAGCTCCTATACCATCTGATCTATGATAGACAGCAGTCAACACTAGTCAAACCTAACCTAAATTGAGGTGTACAGAGAATGGTGTACGTGCTTCCATTCTCTAACTACACCCATGGAGAGAGTTGGTGAGAGCCTAAGAACACATCACCATACAATCATCAATTAAATACAAGTATAGCAACACCACAATGTCCCAAAAACAACAGAAAATTTTAGCTCACATAAAGAAAAAAGAGAATGACTCAAACAAATGACCAAGATGTTAAGACTAAAAACATTTCTGAGGAAGAAAAATTAATGGGATTAACTGAAAAATAATTCAAAAGAGTGGTATTTAGTTACCTTCAAAGGATTTACAGAAAGATTGAGGACAGCAAGGTGAACATAGATTTAAAAAAAAAAAAAGGGGGGGGGAAGAATTCAGGAAAGCACCACAATATTAAACAGACAAAATATATACAAATTTGAAACTATACAAAACCTGTGATTTGAAATCCAGAAGATTAATACTGAGATTTCAGAAATGGACAATACATAGATGAGGCAAAAGAGTAGAAGCCTGAATTAGTGAGCTTAAAGATAAATCTCTCAATACTAACAAACAAGAGCAATCAGAAAAATGAATTTTAAAAAGACTAAGAGTTATGTAGGATATCAAGAAAAGGATTAACTTACAAGTGATCGAATTCCTAAACAAAAAGAGACAATAAGAAAAAGTACAGAAAAAAACCTTCAAAGAGTTGCTGGAAGGAAACTTTCCTAACATTATAAAAGATGAGAAGATAGGCACATAAGAAACTGAATGAATCCCAAACAGGATAGATCCCAAAAGAAAATCACCAAGACATATCATAATCAAACTTTCCAAAACCAAAGTAAGAATACTGAGAGCAGCTTAGGAAAAATGAAGTTACCTACAAAGGAGAACATTAAGACTAAGCTCTGATTTCTCGTCAGAAACTATGCAGGCAAGAAGGCAATGGGATGACAAATACAAAAATCTGAAAGACAAAAATTGTCAACCAAGAATCACATACCCAGCAAAGCAGTCCTTCAAATTGTTGCTGTTACGTGCTATTTAGTCAATTCTGACTTACAGTGACCCTGTATAGGGTTTCCAAAGAGCAACTGGTGAGTTTGAACTGCCAACTTTACATTTCAAACTCACCTGGTTGTCCAGTCCTTATCCTAGTGGCACAACAGGACTCTGCCTTTCAAATATGATGGTGAAATTAGGACATTTTCAGATTAATAGAAATTAAAGGAATTTGTAATAACTAGACCAACTTTACAAAAAACACTAAAGAACGTTCTTTGGGCTGAGAACCAACAACAGCAGAAAACAACCTGAGGTTATCATAGCAACAACACCCAGAACTTATAGGCCGGTCCCTGGAGAAGAAGTACATCGTGCTTGGTCAAGTGGAGGATCAGCATAAAAGAGGAAGAGCTCCAATAGAATGGATCGGCACAGTGGCAGCTGCAATGGGCTCAAGCATAGCAACAATTGTGAGGTTGGCACAGGACTAGGCAGTGTTTTGTTCTGCTGTGCATAAGGTCTCTATGAATCAGTACCAAGTCGACTGCACCTAACAACAACAACAAAGTGAAAAACCTTTAAGAATGAAAATAGGGAACCAAAGATAACAATTTATAATAAAGTCTACTACAAAGCAAAAAGAGGGAATAGTGTAGATACATAACTTCCTTATGGCAAGGAAATCAAGTAAATTTCAAGATAAAAGAGATTGTTTTAAATGAGGGGAAAAAATAATAAATTACAGGGTAACCTCAAAGAAAATTAATACACCTTCACGTCAAAATTTAAAAAGAGGAAAATCAGAAAGATTTGTAAATATTTACACAATAGAAATGAAGAAAATGAAAACCCACAAACAAAATGAAATGAACTCAGTGCAGAAAATTATGTGTAACAAAGAAACTAGCAGCACCCAAATTAAAAAAGACAGCAATCAATTCACAACTACTGATAATTACACTGAATGTAAATGGATCAAACGTACCAGTTACGTGACAGAGAGAACAGAATGGATAAGAAAATAATGACTCTTCAATATGCTGTCTACAAGAGACACATCAAAAAGATGGAAACAGTCTAAATGCCCATCAACAGAGGAATGGTTAAACACACATTGGTACATACAAATAGTGGAATACCATACAATGTTGAAGAATAAAACGAACACCTCACAACATGAATGAACCTGTAGGACATTATGCTGAGTGAAATTAGTCAATCAAAAAGGACAAATATTGTATGAGACCAATGTCATAAAAAGTTAAGAAGAGGTTTTTTTGATAATAGAGACAATCTATGATGATTGGTGGGGGAGAGATGATAGGGGGAGAAAATTTATTTACAAACTGGAGGGTAGACACATGCTAACATGGGTGACAGGGCAGGCAGTATACTACAGGAGCTAGGTTAGCAGAGGAAAGTTGAAGGTAGCAGGAGACAAAGTGGGGAATGTGGTAGTTTAAGTGAATAGAGGTAAATATTGTTAACTGTTGGTTCATGGTACATGTGTGATTTGTTGAATGTAGAACTGACAATCTACTTTGTAAACATTCACTAAATTAACAATAAAAATTAAAAAAAAAAAAAAAATCTATACCCAAACCTACCCCGCCTCCCCAAAATACCCCGATCGAGCACAATTCTACTCTGACAAACATGCGGACACCATGAGTTAGTGTCGACTCACGTGTACCTGGTACTAGTTTAGGTACTAACCACATGCCTCGTAAATAAAATGCCACTTGACCTTGCTGCTGCTGCATTTTGCCAACTTTAAGATACTCCTTTTTCACATTATACTTATATCTGAAGTTGGGTTGCACCTTGCATTAAAGGTGCACTACCAATGGCCTTCAGTCTCTTCCAGGTAGACAGTGGCTTTGGTGGAGTTGTTACCTCTTGCCCCAACTGGGGCAAAGCACTTCCTATATCTTCACTCATTGATTGAGCTTAATTGCCACTTGAAATGTCTGTGACCCAGAATGGCAAAATTTTGAAGTTTAATGATGGGTTCCTGGGAGTACATTATTCAACTCATCCACTTTTTTAAATATTTAAAAATTTCCATAACAGAAAGACAATATCCTACAAAATATACAATGGTTCAGCATTTAAATAAATTGGTTATTGTGTTTACTTGCAAAGAACAAAGTGGAGCAGCGGGGTGTTAGTGTAATATTAGCAAAACAAATAATTGGCATTGAAGAAATAACTACAATTTTGCAAATTCTTAGACAATAACAAGGAAAGCCTTGTTTTCCATGATCTAAAAAAAGACAGACATCTACAAGTTGATGGAGATATGGAGTATTTCATTACTGAGATTGAAGACAGAAGAAATTGCTAACAATTGGGAAATTATGAAAGAAATCTTAAAGTAATGTGATTAATTAATTCAATGATAACTGAGATTTCACTAAGATCTTGTGTCACAGTTTAAAACACGCCCATGTTGTTGTTGTGGCTAAGTGTCATCAAGTCAGTTCCAACTCACAGTGACCCTATGAAGGGCTTCCAAGAAGTAGCTAATGAGTTTGAACAGTTAGTCTTGTGGTTAGTAGTCAAGTGCTTTTCCTACAGAGCCACAAAAGGACTCCAGCACATCAATGGTTATCAATGAAATGCAGTATTTCCAATGATGGTGTGGTACAGTGAAATATTTAATGTCTTTTCTAGTCATAGTCTTTGTAAACTCCCACCAAATGACTTTTTCCTGATGGATCTCAGTAAGAAAAGGGCCGGGAAAATACTGATTCATTTGTGAGTGACTGTTAACAAGGCTAATTCTGACTAGTCAGTTTTCCTTCCTGCTGAGTATAAAATGAGTCCTCTCAGAAGCAGAAGGAGAGAGCTCACTACCAATGAGAGACGTGCCCGGAGTGGAGTGTGTCCTTTGGACCCGAGATTCCTGTGCATTGAACCTCCTCAGCCCAGGAGACAACTGTGATGGCAGAGGAGTAGCAGAGATGTGGCAGCAGCAGAACCAAGAGCCAGAGTATAAGACAAAGCAGTGGACTTCCTGGTCCACGGAGAAGTAAAACACAATGCTACATTGTAACATGTTTGTTGTTGTCATCATTGCATCAGTTCCAACTAATAGCAATCCTGTACAGGGTTTCTGAGGAGCAGCTGGTGAGTGTGAACCTCTAATTTTTCAGTTAAAACCAACCTTGCAGTCCAGTGCATTATTCTACAGCACCACAGAATCCTGCATTAGTCTAGAAGAAATACTTTAATAAGAGACAGTACACTGCTGGGACAAAGATCATGACCTTGGAATTTAACTGCCAGGTTTGAATCCTTGGCTCACCACTTTTGAGCTATGTAACCTTAGACGTTACCTAACTATTCTGTGCTTCAATTTTCCCCTAAGCAATATGAGGATAATTAAAACTTTCATGAACTTGCATGAAGTTGTGTGAATAAATGAAATAATAAATGCAGAGAACTTAAACTAGTGCCTGGCACATAGGAAGGTTTCATTAACTATTATGCAATGGATGAGAGAAGAGAGGAATTTGTTTACTCCTGGAGAGAGGGGAGACAGGGATAGACAGGGAATTCCAAGAAAGGGTGCCCAAGGGACAACAGAAGCTTCCCCCACCCTCAGGACTCCCCAAGTAAAATTATACAGATGACTTACTGGGGAAAACGCTAAAGGAAGATACTAGGAAACCCCAAAAATCAAGCCAGTTTCCACAGAGTTTGTACCAACTCCTCGCCGCCCCATGTGTGTCAGAGTAGAGCCACTCCAACTTTTCAGTGGCTGTGATCTTTCAGAAATAGACCATCAGGCCTATCTCTAAGTCACCTTTGGGTAGAATAGAACTGCCAACCTTCAGTTAGTAGTGAATGCTAAGGAAAAAAAACACAGGACAGTACATGGAAAGAGAAGTAGAAAGCAGAGGAGAGCCTGAGAAAGTAAGTGCCCAGGATTCAAAGAAATGGGAGCATGTGAACCTTCACAATCTATGCAACTTGGAACTATATTGTATTGTACCTCAGCTCTCCATCTAAGTTCAACTTAGAAACCTGCCTCCTTCTCAAACATAACAAATTGATCCCATTGAATGTACCAACTCTGATCAATTGGAGGTTTGTGCTGAAAGGGATTAGAAAGTTACACTTGCACTTTTCAGAAAGAGCTCTCTGAAGGATTAGCAGTGTCTGCTCTTGGCTCTGGAAGATTAAGTCACAGTACTAGGACAACACTGCAGCCACCTTGGCTGTGAGCCAGGCCTGAGTCCCCATGATATTAGAAATGAAGTCAAAATGAGCAAATCTCCAGTTCATAATGCCTCCCTGTGGCCATAAGACTGTACCCGAGGGCTATGAAACTCTATTGAATCTAGGCAACTAATTCATAAAGTGATTCATTCAGCAAGCACTGACTGGCAAAGGGCCTGCATGTAGGAATTCACCATCCCAAGTTAAACATCCAGCAGGTGTCTAGGGAATTCTCAGCCAATAAAAGACTGAGAGATTCCACCCATAACAGGAAGGTACCAACACAATGAATGAAAAGCTATACCATTTTTACTGCTGGACTGAAGGGAATTTGTGGGAAGAACAGAGAGAAAGGAGAGAGAGGTGTTTCTGAGTTCAAATTGACCTTAGCAAAAGTTTTGTTTAAATCTTTAGTTATGCCACTGAAGAAACTGAAGCTTTAAAGCAGCAGAGTACCAGGGGCCGGCCTAAAATCTTAAATTCCTTAGAATCAGCTAGCTCAGGGCTTTTCTTCTCATAATGTTGAAAATGTAGATGCGAGGGGTGTTATGTCTCATCCCTTCGTGCCATCCTTGTCACTTCTTTCCTGCCACCCCACAGGAAAACTGGACCAACAGGAAACTTGTTGCTATTAACTGCTGTCAAGTCATTCCAACTCATGATGACACCATGCACAACAGAACAAAATGGTGCCCGTGATCAGCTGTGGATCAAACCATTGTGATCCATGGGGTTTTCCTTGATTTTTAGAAGTACATAAGCAGGCCTTTCTTCCTGCTCTGCAAAAACATGTTCAACATTATAGCAACACTCAAGGCTCTACTGAAGACAGATGGGTGGGGGCTGCACATGAGGTCTCCAGCATGGAAGGGGGCCATACCACACAACCACCAATGTTCAGTAAACAATGACTCCACTAAAAACTCGGTCACCTTCGGCCATGTTAGAGTTAGCCAAATGTGCTTCTTCTGGTTCCCAGTGTTAGAAATGAACTCCGATGCCGCACAAAAGACACTGAGTTAGACTAAATTACCTTGGCAAAAGCAAAATTTACTCCTGCAAGAAGGAGCATGCACATAGCCATACAGGCCAACGAGCACACCAAGTGGGCAGTCCACTCGGGTTTTTAATCCCTGACCTAATATTTAAGCCTGTTTCTCACCTCATTGGCTAGGGCTTTGAATGCACAATCTTTTCCCTTACCCAGTTGGCTAGTTAAAATTTTTAAGGCGCACATTCCCATTTCAGGAAATAGTGAAAAGTAGAAGAGAGGTCATATAGTCCCTACTCACTTCAGAAAATAATAAAAGGAAAAGAAAGATTGTAAAGTCTCTGCTCTCTTCTGGAAGTAGTCAAAGAAAAAGAGATCATAAGGTCTTTATTCACTTCAGGAAGTAGTCATAAAAAAAAAAAAAAAGAAAAGAAAGGTCACCCGAATACAGTAAACAGGATTAAAATAATTTTTGGAGAAAAGATATTCATTCCCACACCAGGCACAGAATAATTGCCTCAAAATGCATCTACGAGAACCTCATCTCAGAGTTTATCCACAGCCTACAGAACTTCTGAATCGTATTGCCTCACAAACAGTAAGTCACTGTTTCTTTCTGAAATAGCAGCTTGTTCCCAAGACTGTCTCCACTGACCTACTGTAGTGCTTTGGGTATTTTCTCCAGAAGAATCCATTTGAATGGAAATATGCTTTTTTGAGGGCATCTTCACAGGCCATTGACACTTGAGCATGTATTGCAATTCACAGAGAACAGAACATGTATCTACGGCCCTTGAAAAACAAACTTTTGATTCTTCTAGAATCCAGCTTTCTGAGTCCCTTGGACATTGGGATGACCCACCAAACTATTGCCCTGAGATGATCTTTAAACCTTGAGCCTAGAGGAAACTGATCTTCTAAAACTCACTTTAAATCAAACTCCAAACCCACCCTATTGCTGTCAAGTTTATTCTCTTAGCAGAACAGAAATACCCCCACAGGGTTTCCAAGACTATAAATCTTTACAGAAGCAGACGGCTACATCTTTCTCCCATAGAAAGGCTGGTGGGTTTGAACCATTCTGTCAACATTCAAGTGCTTAGCCACTATACTGCCAGGGCTCCTTAAATCAAACAATACTCTTTTGTTGTTGTTACTGTTGTTAAATGTCATAGTGTTAGTTCTGGCTCAATGACTCTAGATAGGGTTTTTGAAGAGCAGTTAGTGGGTTCAAACTGCCAATCTTGTGGTTAGCAGTCCAGTGCTTATCCGATAGTGCCACACCAGCTACTTAGCATAAGATCATTTTGCCTTGAGCATTGTAGTCTTTTGAGGAGTTATCCATAGACAGTTAATTTCAAGAATCAAAAACTCCAAGGTCAGACTAGAAAATGTGTTTTAGGGTAAATTGTTATTATATAAACACCGTCTAGCCTCGTTTCCATAGCAATGTCAACTGGATGGACTATAAGAATCTTTGGAAGTTCTTTTCTCTTTGGAACATTTTTGACTCACTAGTTACCACAATCTGTAAATTGCATATTAAATAAACTTCAATCAATTTCTGTTACGGGCCAAAGTTAGCACATATTTACTATTTAGTGATTTTTTTTTTTCCCTCCCACTTCCTCTCATCCCTGGTAACCACCAAAAACTTTTTTTCTGTACAAATTTTTGCTTTTTTATGATAGTGTTGTTGTTGTTGTCAGGTGCCATCGAGTCGGAACTGACTCATAGCGACCCCATGCACAGCAGAATGAAAATTGTCTGATCCTGGGCCAAACTCACTACCGCCGCCACACTTGAGTCCATCCATGATGCCACCTGGCCAATCCATCTCATTAGGGGTCTTCCTCTTTTTCTCTGACCCTCCACCTTACCCAGCATGACATCCTTCTCCAGCAACTGTTCCCTCCGGACAATATGTCCAAAGTATGAG
>NW_006408611.1:10250803-10254182 GCF_000296735.1 Chrysochloris asiatica
GTTTAGTTTCAGAGTGTGCGGGGGAAGGTAGAATCTCCACTGAGAGGTTTTCATCCTGTCTAGACGGGGCTAGTGAAAGGAGATGGGGATAAGATTCTTGTGGTTCAATAGTTAATAATTGTTATCATGACTGACTGTGATTGTTGCCACTGTAAAGGTAGAGATTTCATAGCAAAATGAAGGAAGTGGTTGATCTTGCAGTCCAGGAGCAGAGGACCCTGGGAAGATCAAGGGAGAAGAGTGGGAATATGGAGTGTGGGACCCTATTCAGAGAAGGAGTGATGCCAGAGATGGCAGCAGAGATGATAACTTGGAGAGATGGAGCAGCTGGTGACTCTAGACTCATGGAAGGAGAGGGGCTGTGTGCTGGCAGCCGTAGGGGCAGGCTTGCAGGGTAGGCCCTCTAGGTGTTGGAATATTTTAATGATTCTATGTTCTTGCGTGTTTTGGTGTACATTCAAAAAAAAAAAGAGGAAATAGTAAAAGGGAATACTGTTGAATGATGAGGCATAGAGGAGACTATAATCATTGCAATAAATGAAATACGATAGGATGAGTGTAAAGCTGATGTTCTCCCATGTAAACTATCACTAAATTCACGATAAAAACGTAAAAAAAATAAAACCATATGGAGGACTTCTGGCAAGATGGAGGATTAGGCCACTACACTACATGACCCTCTATAAAAAAATTTTTTTTAAAGACCATATGAAACAGACACAGAAGAAAATCCTGGAATCCTGAACTTCAAAAGAAAGGTTAGAGGCATGAATTGAGTGCTTGCTGGGAGAAGAAGCTGAGCAGGGATAGCAAGAGAGGGAGAATAACTAGTGAACGGCCTGCCAGATGCGTCACAACCATCTTGAGTTAGTGTGAACAGCTTTGGCAACAGAAGGTGATCTGGCAGAACAGAGTCACACAGGCAACGGGAAAGTTGTGATTCCATCTTTTTTTCCCATGCTCCACTGGTGACCAGAAGTGTGAACAGCTTCCACCCTCATCCACCGCCCAGTGAAGACACTGCTCTCCAGGAGTTCAGATCCACATGGTTGGGAGTCTTCCAAGTGTGAGGCAGGGGTCAGCTGTGGTGTTTTGTTGCCTGGATCCAGGTGGGCTCAGTTCATGACCTACAGAAGCCACAAAGCCACCAGACAAGCAGTCTAGCAAAAACTTCTTAACCAGCTACCTGTCCTCACACTTGCTCACCTGCCTGATGGTTTGGTAGGATATGGGCTTGCTGGCCCAGTTTAAAGGTTAAGGTAAGGGTGGACATTATCCAAGACACCCTCTCCAGGTTGGGCTAATACTCCTGCAAGGTCTAGTGTCTTGTTAGGAAAAATGACCTCTAATGGGAGTCTTCAGTCCCTTTTTCAGGCCTCCAAAAACTACTTCTAGATTAAGTGCCCTGAACACAGAGAACATCTAGGCCTAAAGTAACTCTATCAAGGGACAGGCATTCCACTGTCACATTCCTCTTGCACCCACCTCATGAACCTCTTGGCTGGCAGAAGCCCCTCAAAGTTTTCTCACTGGGACCAATAGCTGCACTAATTTTGTTTTGTTTTATTTGGGGTTTTATCTTTTCACCATTTTGTTATTTTTGCTTGCTTATTATTTCTTGTCGTCCTTTCTCCATTCCCTTGAATTTTATCCTTTCTATCTGCTTTTGCTTCTGTTTCTGTTTCTTTTCTTCAATTTCTCATTTCCCCTCTTCTTTTTCTTTTTTCTTTTGCTCTTCCTTACCACTCTCTATGCTTTTCTCATTTCATCTTCCCTCTAACTGGTTTTCAATAATGTTTTGTTTTAATTTATTCCTTCTATTCTCTCTTATATTTCCCTTCTATAGCTCCATTGTTCTGTCCCTATTTTCTCCTTTTAGTTATTATATTCTTTTTTTCTAGTTGCTTCCTGTTTTTATTTCTTTTTTTTCTTTTCACTGTTGGTTCTTTGTTTGTTTATTCTGTTTTATTTTCTCCTTTTTCCCACCTGACATGGGAAACAGAAACCATACCCATACAGCACAGCAGCAACCATATCCCTTGCAGCTCCATCCACTGGGCAAGAGCTAATACCAGCTCCTATACCATCTGATCTATGATAGACAGCAGTCAACACTAGTCAAACCTAACCTAAATTGAGGTGTACAGAGAATGGTGTACGTGCTTCCATTCTCTAACTACACCCATGGAGAGAGTTGGTGAGAGCCTAAGAACACATCACCATACAATCATCAATTAAATACAAGTATAGCAACACCACAATGTCCCAAAAACAACAGAAAATTTTAGCTCACATAAAGAAAAAAGAGAATGACTCAAACAAATGACCAAGATGTTAAGACTAAAAACATTTCTGAGGAAGAAAAATTAATGGGATTAACTGAAAAATAATTCAAAAGAGTGGTATTTAGTTACCTTCAAAGGATTTACAGAAAGATTGAGGACAGCAAGGTGAACATAGATTTAAAAAAAAAAAAAGGGGGGGGGAAGAATTCAGGAAAGCACCACAATATTAAACAGACAAAATATATACAAATTTGAAACTATACAAAACCTGTGATTTGAAATCCAGAAGATTAATACTGAGATTTCAGAAATGGACAATACATAGATGAGGCAAAAGAGTAGAAGCCTGAATTAGTGAGCTTAAAGATAAATCTCTCAATACTAACAAACAAGAGCAATCAGAAAAATGAATTTTAAAAAGACTAAGAGTTATGTAGGATATCAAGAAAAGGATTAACTTACAAGTGATCGAATTCCTAAACAAAAAGAGACAATAAGAAAAAGTACAGAAAAAAACCTTCAAAGAGTTGCTGGAAGGAAACTTTCCTAACATTATAAAAGATGAGAAGATAGGCACATAAGAAACTGAATGAATCCCAAACAGGATAGATCCCAAAAGAAAATCACCAAGACATATCATAATCAAACTTTCCAAAACCAAAGTAAGAATACTGAGAGCAGCTTAGGAAAAATGAAGTTACCTACAAAGGAGAACATTAAGACTAAGCTCTGATTTCTCGTCAGAAACTATGCAGGCAAGAAGGCAATGGGATGACAAATACAAAAATCTGAAAGACAAAAATTGTCAACCAAGAATCACATACCCAGCAAAGCAGTCCTTCAAATTGTTGCTGTTACGTGCTATTTAGTCAATTCTGACTTACAGTGACCCTGTATAGGGTTTCCAAAGAGCAACTGGTGAGTTTGAACTGCCAACTTTACATTTCAAACTCACCTGGTTGTCCAATCCTTATCCTAGTGTCACAACAGGACTCTGCCTTTCAAATATGATGGTGAAATTAGGACATTTTCAGATTAATAGAAATTAAAGGAATTTGTAATAACTAGACCAACTTTACAAAAAACACTAAAGA
>NW_006408611.1:10260847-10267336 GCF_000296735.1 Chrysochloris asiatica
AACACCACAACTCAAAGGCATCAATTCTTCTACGATCTTCCTTATGATAGTGGTCTCACACAATGCACTGGACTGCAAAGTCAGTTTGAGCTGCAAGGTAGGCGGTTCAAGCTCACCAGCTGCTCCTCAGAAATCCCGTACAGGGTCGCCATGGGTTGATACTGCCTCTACAGCACTAAAAAACAAGTCTCACACATAATTTGTCTTGTGATTGACTTATTTCACTCAGCATAATGTTCTCTGGGTTCATCCATGTTGTGAGACGCTTTGCCCATACATCGTTATTCTTCAATGTTATGCAGTATTCCATGATGTGTATGTACCACAATTCACTCATCTGTTGATGACCACTTAAGTGGTTTGCATCTTTTTGCTGTTGTGAACAACGCTATCACGAACATGGGTGTGTTATGCTATATTCCCTTTTTAGGAAGAATATGTTGAAATTCTTTGCTGTTTTTTTCTTTTAAATTACTTTATTGATTTGAGTCATTCATATGGTCTAGGCAGTAATATTTAGTAATGATAATTGCTGAAAATATTTCTGCCATCCCATGCTTCATCTGTTCACATTCTCGGAGGTGTGATTTTTTTTTTAAGAGAAATTCTTAGTTTTAGTATAGTTGGCTTTGGGATCTTACTTAAGAAGTCATTTACTACACAAAAATATATATTGTTCTATATGTTCTTGCAAAAGATTTAGCGTTCTATCTTTCACAGTTAAGCTTTGGTCCTTCTGGAATTAAATTTGAAAAAATTCAAACTTTTTTGTCCATTTGGTACAGAGCACTGACCCAGGCAGGTTGCCTGGGTTTGAACCCTGGCTGCACTATTCATTGGCTTTGATTAACTTCTCTGTGCCCCAGCTTTAATATTATCTTCTACAGAGAGTTATTATGAGAATTAAACGTGTCAGCAGAAGTGGTGCATGCTTTAAAAACCAGTTACTGCCAAACTGATTCCAACTCCTGGCAACCCCAAATGTGTCAGAGTAGAACTGTTGCATAGGATTCCCACTGACTGATTTTCTAAAGAAGATCGCCGGCCTCTCTTCTGAAGTACCTTTGGGTGGGCTTGAGCCTCCAACTTTTGGGCTACTAGTGGTATGGTGCTGTGGGATAATGCATGGGACCACATCGTCGGTTTGAACTGTAAGTTCAGCAGTTCAAATTCACCTTGGAAACCCTATAGAGGGTCACTATGAGTTGCAGTCAACTGGATGGCATTTAACAAAGTGCTTAAGCATTTTCATCACCCAGAGGCTCCTACATACTTCATAAGGATTCACTGTATCTTTGTTCCTCCTTTAATATTCCTTTTCCAGTTCACTCAGATCCCATGGTCAGCCATGCTGCCCCTCCCACAAACCAACAAAACTACATGAGTCTCTAAGCTATTATTATAAGTACACTGCCTATTTTTTTTTTTTTACTGTATGATTTTCTTTCATATGTCAATATTTATATGCTTCACTTGACATCTACAGGTGCCTCTGCCAGGTACCAAGAGGGCAGGCCTATTTCTATAGCCTCTAAGGTCAGAGATATGTGAAATTTAATTCTCCCTAGACATTTCTTATGCTCCCTGGGAAGTTAAATAGCTCTGCTGGTGAGAAAGAGAAAGGTTTGTCAACTTTCCTCAATCTAGGAGGTAAATGTGAATTGGGGGGCGAGGGGGCACTCTACATGATCTGGAGTCCTGCAGGATAATGCACTGGACTGCAGGTCGGTTTGAACTGCAAAGTCAATGGATCAGAACCACCAGCTGCTCCTCAAAACCCTAGACAGGGTCGCTTGAGTCAGAACTGACTCAACAGCACTTAACAGCAATAACTGCATGATAGTTCCCTGTCTTTTTCCTGTCACTGGGTATTACCTTCAAGATACCAAACGTGGCTTCACAACAAAGAAGGAAAGGAGCTAACATTTGTTGAAAGACATCCACGTTTTAAGTGTTTTATACGTGTATATGTTATTTCACAATCCTTCAAATAAGTGTAAGAGAGAGATAAGGGTAAGAAAGATAAGTGGTTGCAGAAATGCCACAAGTAACAGAATTTATAGCTTCCCAGTTTTGTAGGCCAGAAATCGGAAATCAAGTTGTCAGCAGAGCCCTGCTCTCTCTGAAGGCTCTATGAGAAGCTATCCCTTTGTCTTTTCTTGGCTTCTGATGGTTTCTGTCAATTGTTGGTGCCAACTGGCTCATAGACAAATCGTTCCTGCTTCTGTCTTCACAAGTTCATCTTCTTTCTGTGTGCCTGTGTCTGTGGCTCTTCTCCTCAGGACCCAATCTACTCTGCTATGGTCTCATGTTAACATAACTAATTGCGTCTTCAAAGACCTTATTTCCAGTCAAGGATGCATTCAGAGATACCAGGGGTTAGGACCTCAACATGCCTTTTTGAGAAACACAATTCAATCCATAATATCATTGCTGTTGTTGTTAAATGATGTTGATTCAGTTTTGATTCACAGCGATCCTGTATAAGCTGGTCATCTGAACTGCTGACCTTGTGATTAATAGCCCAGTGTTTGTTCTACAGCACCGCACCATGACTCCTAATAGGCCTAGATTTAGATTCTTAGTCCTGCCATAAAAAAATACCGCATGTGGGGGGTTTGAAAGAAGACCATTTTTTGTCTCACAGTTTACAAGGCTCTAGGGAAAAGTCCTGTCTGGTCTCATTCTGCTTCTAACTGCTGGGAATCCTTGGCATCTCTGGGCTTGTAAATGTATCTGTCTCCTTCACCACATGCCATCTGTCTTTCCCCAGTGTGTCTATGCATCTATGTCCCATTTTTGTAAGATACCACTCAGAAGGGATTACGTTTAGAGCCCATCCTGATTGGCAGTTCAAACCCAGAAGCAACTCCTGGGAAAACCTATGGTACCATTAACATGGCAAAGAAATACCCTTGCTCCAAACAAGGTCACAGTTACTGGTTAGGTAGTCTATGTAGGACTTCAGCATAGCTTCTTGGCAGAAGGAAGGGAGAGACAAAATTCAATCTATAAGAGGCTCTCTTTCCAAAATGTCATGCCAGCGGCTCCCCTGTGGTCGTTCTTCAAGAAGTGACAGCGCACGAACTTTTCTTTCCCTTGGCCTGACATGTTTCTGTATACAGCTCAATGTGGATATGAATCTGTATGTGTGTACACATGTATGTGAACACAGACATATAAACAGGACTGACTTGATTCATTAGACTATGCAATTATTGTATAGAGTTGCATATGTTGTTGTTAAGTGCTGTCGAGTCAGTTCTGATTTATGGCCACCCCATGTAGGGTTTCAAGTGACTGGCTGGTGGGTGTGAACTGCTGACCTTCAGGTTAGTAGTCCAGTGTTTACCCTACAGTGCCACACTACGACTCCATATACATACACATATAGATGGGGATCCAAAAGGTCTGTACAAAATGGAACTAAAAGATGTGATTTTTCCACAAATTTTTTGAAGACCCCCTTCTATAACATAAAATTTCACATTTCATCTAAATTCCACTTTTAGAATAATGAAAGTAACTGGGACACTTACTATTATTACCAAGAATTTACTCAAATGAACGACTTCTAGGTTGAGTCTTTAAACAACCCACTGGACTCTAAACTCCCTTGGCACAGTAGCCCAGACTGAGTGATCTCTGCATATCTCAGCACACATTGTGCAAGTCTAACACAATGATGTGGTGGGCTAATGTGCTGGACTGCAAGTCACTTTGAACCACAAGGTTGGCTGTCCAAACTCACCAGCTGCTACTCGTAAACACAATACAAGGTCACTAAAATCTGGAACTGACTCGACAGCACTTAACAACAACAACAAGCACCCACAATAAGATCTTCAATACATGTTTCTTGTATAGACAGATGAAAGGATGAACTGAACACACCAGCCGCCAACCTACTCATCTGTCACCACTGATCACTAGAGGTAAGCATTAGTGTCCTGAGGCTGCATAGGAGGCAAGGCAGCAGATTCAGTCTTGTAATCTTAGATTTAATTAGGTAGAAAAATCAACTTGGACATTTCAGAAATTATTTAAATAGCAAGAGTTAAGATTGGAATCTTTCTTCACAATCCATGACACAGGATTTCACAGGTAGCAAATATTAAATACATACTTACTGATTGCCATTCAGAAATTGAGAAACTTCTGTTAGTCAAATTTCTCCTTTGCTCTGTGTAATGAATCACAACAAACAGTCACAGTCATGCACATGCATCCTCAGTCCTGCCACCACTCCTGCCTTCCAGCTTCATGGGCTCCATTTGTGGACTGGCTGCTAAAGAAACAGGTCTAATCCTTCAGCAACTTTGTTCTCTCAAAGAGCCCTGGTCGCACAATGGGTTAATCATTGGACTGCCAATTGCAAGGTTGGCAGTTCAAACCCACCAGGTGCTCCATGGGAGAGTGATGAGGTCATCTGCTCCCATAGAGATTTACAGTCTTGAAACCCCTATGGAGTAGTTCTCCTCGGTCCTACAGGGTAGCTGTGGGTTGGAATCAACTTTAACAGCAGTGAGTTTGTGGAGTGTGAGGTTTGTTTTCTTCAGTACTGTGAGTTTTCTCTACTTCTTGAGTTGGCAGAACTTACATTACCACCCTGTCCCTTAATCAAGAGGATATCTCTGTTGTTTTGGCAAGAGCTAGTACCAGATTGTGTGGTAGCTTCTTCAGACTGCTGGACTCCAACCTCAGCCTCTCCCTCCTTGTCCTTTGCTATATGGTTCCAGAGGATGCTCAGACAACTTGAGAAGGCAGCCGAGAATTACATGGTACTTGGATGGGGAGGTGACAATAGATCTCTACTCTCTAACTTATTTTATGATTTTGCAGACCTGTCATTGTTGTTGTTCTTGTTAGGTGCCATCAAGTGGGTACCAATTCATAGTGACACTATGCACAACAGAACGAAACACTGCCTAGGCCTGGGCCAACCTCACAATTGTTGCCACACTTGAGCCCATTGATTCTGCCACTTGGTCAATCCATCTTGCTGGGGGTCTTCCTCTTTTTCACTGACCCTCCACCTTACCAAACATGATATTCTTCTCCAGTGACTGGTCCCTCCTTACAATATGTCCAAATTATGAGAGACGAAGTTTGGACACCTTGGCCTCCAAGGAGCACTCTGGATGCACTTCTTCCAACACAGATATGTTGGTTCTATGGGCAGCCCATGGCACTTTCCATATTCTCCTCCAACGCCATAACTCAAAAGCATCAGTTCTTCTACCATCTTCCTTATTCACAGTCCAACATTCAAATGTATATGAGGTTATTGAAAATACCAAGGTTTGTGTCAGGCGCACCTTAGTCCTCAAACTGACATCTTTGCTTTTCAGCACTTTAAAAAGGTCTCGTGCAGCAGATTTGCCTAATGCAACACATCGTTTTATTTCTTGACGGCTGCTTCCATAAGTGTTGATAGTGGATCCAAGAAGAATGAAGTCCTGGACAACCTCAATCTTTTCTCCGTTGATAAGAATGTTGTTTATTGGTCCAGTGGTGAGGATTTTTATTTTCTTTACATTAAGATGCAATCCATACTGAAGGCTGTGCTCTTTGATCTTCATTAGTAAATATTTTAAATCCTCTTCACTTTCAGCAAGCAAGGCTGTATCATCTGCATATCACAGGTTGTTAATGAGTCTTCTTCCAATCCTGATGCCACATTTTTCTTCATATAACTCAGCTTCTCGGATTATTTGCTCAGCATACAGGTTGAATAAGAATGGTGAAAGAATACAACCTTGTCCCACACCTTTCTTAATTTTAAACGATTCAGTGTTCCCATGTTCTCTTTGAACAACTGCCTCTTGGTCCAGGTACAGATTCCTCATAAGCACAATTAACTGTTCCAAAATACTCATACTTTACAATATTGTCCATGGTTTGTCATGATCCACACAATTGATAGCCTTTGTGTGGTCAATAAAGCACAGGTAAACATCTTTCTGATATTCTCTGCTTTCAGCCAAGATCTATCTGACATCAGCAATGATATCTCTAGTTTCACGGCCTCTTCTGAATCCAGCTTGAACCTCTGGAAGTCCTCAGTCAACATATGCTTGCAGCCATTTCTGTATTACCTTTAGTAAAATTTTACTCGTATGGGATATCAAAGAGATTGTCCAATGATTTCCTCATTCTGTTGGGTCACTTCTCTTTGGAATGGGCACAGACATGGATCTTTTCCAATCAGACCTGGAAGGATGTTATTCAGAATAATTGTCAGCCTAAGTATGATACAATTGTTTCTGCAAATGACAATAGGCAAAAAGTGAATTGTATTCACAGATGATATGCTCCTATGTGTAGAAAACCCCAAAGACTCAGTAAAAAAAAAACAACTACTAGACCTCATTGGAAGATTCAGCAAAGTGGCAGGGTATAAGATCAACATACAAAAATCAGTTGGATTCCTCTATACCAAAAATGACAGCGTTAAAAAGGACATTAGGAAACCAATACCATTTACAA
>NW_006408611.1:10272732-10284475 GCF_000296735.1 Chrysochloris asiatica
CACGTCCACCCAATCCGCCATCTTGTTTGTTCTCCCTTATAGCCTGTACTTTAAGCAGCATAACCATTTGCAACATCGGTTTTCATAATGAATGGACACAAAAAGCAAAAAGCAACTGCTGTTTAACTGTTTTTGTTAGGTACCACTGAGTCAGTTCTGACTCAGAGAAACCCTCTGTCTGGTCCTGCACAATTCTCACAATCATTGCTGTGTTTGAGTTCACTGTTGCTGACACTGTGTCAATTCTTTTTGTTGACAGTCTTCCTCTTTTTCAGTGATCTTCCACATTACCAAGCATGATGTCCTTCTCCAGGAACTGGTCCTTCCTGACAACATGTCCAAAGCACGAAAGACAAAGTCTCACCATCCTTTCTTCCAAGGAACACTAGCAAGGTGGACGTCTTCAAAGACAGATGCTGAGTACTGAATAGAATATTAGAGATAATGAATTTACCCCTCTTTTTGATGCTTACTGAGATTCTCAATCTCTCTGTTGTCAGTGCTTTATTGCTGCATAACTCCCTCCCCCCCAAAAAAAAAACAAAAAAAAAACACCAGTGTCCAGTCATAGAGTAGAGCTGCCTGATAGGATTGCCAACATCATAATCTTTACAGAAGCAGACTATCACAGCTTTCTACAATGGAGCAGTTGGTGGATTTGAACTGCCTACCTTTTACGAACCAGTCAAGCACTTTCTTTTGCTGCAATAACAAATCATAGGAAATTTAGCAGCTTAAAACACCAAACATGCATTTGATGTGCAGGTCAGCAATTGGGGCTGAGGTCACCTGGACAGGGCTCTGCTGGTCCCTCCTGAGGTCACTCAAATGGCTACAATCATCCAACAGCCTGAGTAAGCATAGATGATTAAAGAGGGCTTCATTCTACACCGGCAATTAGTGCCAGCTGTTGGCTGCCATGCCTTGGTTCTTATTCTCCAGCTGGCTGGACATTGTTTCTCTCTAAGGTAATCTCAAGTCAGCAATACAAAAGGACAAAAGCAGAAGCCACAAGGCTCCTTGAAACCTAAATTTGGAAGTTACGTAATGTCATTTATGTCACATTTATTTGGTCAAAGCAAGTCACAGGGTCAGATAAGGTCACTGAGAGGAAAATGAAACTCACTCCTTAATGGGAGGAGCAAAGGTGTAGGGGTAGGTATCATTGCAGCCATCTTCCCAAACATGTGGCATGACTAGCAAGATAATTATCCTGATTGCAAGGCTATCCCAGACATTTAGAAGAGGAGGCGCCAGACTTGTGTATGTGATTATGGCCTTGAGGATAGCTGTGCTCATTCACCCATTCATCCATTATGCAGATACAAAATTCAAGTATTCTCTGTGTTCAGTATCATATTATGAATAAGATATAATACCCATCTTCAAGGAAATTTCATTTATGAAGATCAGAGAGACATAAATAAGTGAAGCACAGAAGAATTGTAGGCATACTAGATAATTCTAGGGATAAGAAGGTTAAGAAATGTTTTATAAAGAGATGACTCTTACCCTAGGCCACCAAAGGAGACGAGCACAAGCAGAATGTGGGAACTTATCCAGAGAAGCAATGACACGAGAGACAGAAGCAGAGATGGGGTCGTGGAGAGGGGGAGCGGCTGAGGACTCTAGATTCATGGGAAAAGAGGGACTAAGAGCTGGTGGCCAGGAGGCAGACTTGCAGAATGTGTCCTTTGGAGGTGCAAATTATTATATATGCCTGAGTGTTTTGTGTTTTAAAAAAAAAAAAAAAAAAGCTAAAATGAATAGCAAGAAATACTGTTAACTGATAGTACATGGAGGAGATTATAATCATTATAAATGAAACAAGGTGTGTGATTTGTTGAATGTGAAACTGATGATCTGTCATGTAAACTTTCACTCAATCCACAATAAAAACCTTTAAAAAAAAAAAAAAAAAAAGGTGACTCTTACCTTAAGTTCAGAAATATACTGAAGCTGATTCACTTACATTGTTGTTAGGTGCTGTTGATTCACTTCCGACTCAGAGCAACCCTGTGTCCAACAGAATGAAGCACTCACTGCATAGTTAGGTCTGAGTCCTATATCTGACAATGCTATTCATTAGGTTTTCAGCGACGAACCATTCAGAGGAGTCCTGGTGTGGTGCTGTGGGTTAGTGCGCCAGACTGCAAAGCTGTTTGAACTGCAAGGTCGGTGGTTCAAGCTCACCAGCTGCTCCTCGGAAACCCTATACAGGGTCATTATGGGTCAGAATCGACTCAACAGCACTTAACAACAACAGCCATTCAGAAGTGGTCTGCCTCTCCTTTGTCCTAGTTTGTCTTAGTCTGGAAGCCCTGCTGAAACCTGTCCATCCTGGGTGACCCCACTGGTATTTAAATATCCATGGCACAGCTTCCAGGATCACAGCAACACACAAGTTACCATAGTACAACAAACTGGCAGATGAGTGGTGGATGATTCACTTACAGCAGTCACATTACTAAGGGGATGTGGGAGGCTTCCCTGTCAGGCTATGGAACACAGACTTTCTCCATACACAACAGAGAGACAATGAAGACATTCAGGCATAAGATTCTTATGGTCATACTTTGTAAGATGCTCTGGAGACAAAAGGACCAGTAATGGGGTGTTTCAATTAGCACACTGTGCTTGTAAACAATGCAATATAACCTACTGAAGCTAAAGGGGAATTCATCAAAAGCTTTGAGATGCTCACAGGGTTAGGTGGATGGAGAACCCAGCCTGTAACTCCCAGAAATAGACATTATGGATGGAATTGTATCCCCAAAAACATGTGTTGAAATTTGGGCCCTGGTACTTGCAGATGTGACCTTGTTTGGAAATACAGTTTTCTTTTGTTATGTTCAGGAGGCAGATCCTAAACCAGTGTAGGGTAGATCCTAAACTTCCTCACTTCAGAGTTATAAAAAGACCAGAACAAACACTGAGACACACACAGGAGAACACAGGCACCAAGGAACACCAAGAATCACTGGCAGACACCAAAACCAAAGAGAGAGGATCACAGAAGGAATCAATATTGCCAAAACCCTGATTTAGACTTTTAGCCTCTAGAACTGTGAGAAAATAAGTCTCTGTTCTTAAAGCCACCATCTGGTATTTCTGTGACAGCAGCTCTACAAAACTAAGACAAGACCCATACAACTATCTGCCCACCACTGGACACTTATACTGAAATACACAGATTCCAACCATTACCCCTGCTTTGAACATTCTTTTTCAGGGTCAGAGCTTTGGGAGAAAGAATCCAATTGTTTAAGCTGTCATATGAACCCCCCTGAAAATACCAGGACAGAAAGAGAAAGGATTTCCAGCAATCCTTTAAAGGGGGTCTATAGTAGGAAGTCCAGCACCCAGGTAGATTGCTCCACAAGACAGAGGTAATTCCTTTGAAGGAGGCCAAAGTTCTATTAAGAGGAGAATGGAAGCTCCTGGTGTTGTTAAGTGCCATAGAGTTTAATCCAACACATAACAATCCTGTAAAGGGTTTCCAAGGAGCAGCTTGTGGGTTTGAACTGCCAACTTTGTAGTTAACAGTCCAGTGCTTATCCTACAGCACCACACCAATATCCACTATAGGGCCATTCTAAGAGCCCAGGTGACAGACATCAGGCTTGATCTTCCTCACAAGGACAGTGTAAGTCTAGAATGGGAGAATGAATACAAAAGCTGTAGATGACCAAGGCCATAATTTGGCCCCATGTAGATCTTTGGTAGTAAATAAGGAAGAATTGATGCTTTTGAGTTATGGTGTTGGACAAGAATATTGACAGTGACATGGGCTGCCCATAGAACCAACAGATCTGTGTTGGAAGAAGTGCAGTCAGAGTGCTCGTTGGAGGCTAAGATGGCCAAACTTCATCTCTCGTATTTCGGACATATTGTGAAGAGGGACAGTCACTGGAGAAGGATATCATGTTTGGTAAGGTGGAGGGTCAGAGAAAAAGAGGAAGACCCCCCAGAGAGATGGATTGGCAAAGTGGCAGCATCAATGGACTCAAGCGTGGCAATAATTATGAGGTTGGCCCAGGATCAGACAGTGTTTCGTTTTGTTGAGCATAGGGTCACTATGAGTCAGTACCGACTAAATGGCACCTAATAACAATAACAACAGATCTTTGGAGACCCAAAACTTTTCTAGTGGTAATTTCTCCTCTGTAACAGAATTTAAGCAGTTTGGTTGCATTTTCTCCCCTGATAAATTCCAAACAAAATAATTCAATTATGCTTCTGTGAGTAACTTCATGTGATGAAGTTTGAATAGCCATCAGAGACTATTCTTGAACAGGGCCTGGTTAGAGTACACATATAGTCACACCTCAAGAATACTACCAAGAAGAAAATTTGTTCGTAGCAGACAATTTTAAAAAATTCTTTTGACCCAAGGGAAACTTGTATTTCTCTTAAGATTGCTTCCATTAGCAGTCAGAGGGCAAGAGTTCAGGACCTTCTCATGAAATTAATGAGCATATCCTTTAATAGCCTAAAACTGCACTGTAGATCCTCAGGTCCCAGCCCACCATTAATTTCCAGACTATTTATTAATGCAGGGCTTTGCAATGTCACTCATAGAGTGAGACTCTCCAAATTATATCTACAGAAATGATTTATCATTCAGAGATGCAGTTTCTCCTTCTCTAACAACTTGATTCCCAGCCCCTACCTTTAAAGAGTTGGAATTAAGGCTAGTTTCTAAGGTAGATGTTGTGCACCTGTCTTCTCTCACTTTCTTTAAAGATAGCTCACCAGGCTCTTTCCTTGGTTCACCTTTACCCTATCCATGATTGATGAGCCTCAAAAGCACGGTCAAGGGGAAAAAAGTACATTCAAGGATGTTTTATTCCAAGAATAGTTTGATTTATCCCTTGGGTGAGAGAAAGATGAAACACACACTCCCTGTCTTAGAGACTGGGTTCTCTAGAGAAGTAAAACCAGTGAAGCTTATGTCTGTCTATATAAAGAGAGGTTTAGATGAAGAAAATGGCTCAGACAGCTGCAGAGGTGGGTAAGTCCAACATCCATGTGGCAGATGTCATGCTGGAGGCTTCTGACTCACATAACTTCAGGGCTAATGAACCAAAATTGCCAGGTATGCAAGCAGGTCCCACAGGTAAGAAGGCAGGCTGCTGAGGACTCCCAGGTCCAGCAGGTCATAGAGCAGTCCAATGGCTCAAGTTCAAATAACCAGAGGTTAGAGGACAAGCCAGATACAAGAACCAAGACCCAGCAGAGAGCAAGCAAGCTTTTCCTGAGAGTCCAATAGATTAGAAACAGCCCACGATCCTGAGGAAGCTTCCCCTCAACTGATTGACCACTCAAAGCAGATCTCATCATGGGGAATGACTACATCCCAACTGTGAAATCACTGCGAATCCTGGCCCAGTGAACTTGACTCAAACCTTCACTATTGCACTCCCCAAGCACCCTCCATTCCCATTCTGTAAAACTTGAGAAGTTCAGAAGAAATGAGAGCACGTTTACCAGGTCTGGAATAGCCTGAACTTAGCGAAGCTCTTATCATAACCATAATCCCTTGATGGAAATAATATTCTCTAAGGGATCGTGAACTTTGGATGTCTGGCTGACCTGTTACTCGTCACAGAGTCTATGAAAGAACAGTAATAATGGGTTTATAAATTTGGTTTATAAATTTGGTTAGACTATTTCAGCTTCAGAGTGCTGGGATGGTGCAATAGGATAAGCGCAGGACTACAAGGTCAGTTTGAATTGTAAGGTTAGTGGTTCAAACTCACCAGCAGCTCCTTGGAAACCCTATGCAGGGTTGCTATGAGTCAGAACTGACTCAATGTCACTTAACAACAACAACAGTTTCCATTTCAGCAGAGTCCCAGATTTGGCATCAGAAATTTCAGAATTGCTTTCCAGAGACCTCCACTCGCCAGTCATGGAAGCTTGAGGTAACTGTTTTGATTTATATGCGTCTTGGTTTAATAAATCATAAAATAGAGAACTGTACATATTCTGCCGTACCTAAAGAGGTTGCTAAATACATAAATAAAAGGGGGGGGGGGAACCAAATGAAAACAGAAGGCACAGACTTCATAAACTGTAGCTCCCGTGTGACTGAAGAGCGTTATGTGTGCCCATGCAGACACCTGCATAAGTCCATTGAGACAATGTTTTGAAATATTGACTTGTTATCAATGAGCAGAAAGACTGGGTGAGTTTCTTAGTCTGCCTTGCGTGTGTTATCTTGTTAAGGAGCAAGCTCACGGGCCCTGAGAATCTTGAGAGACAAAGTGTCATATGCTAAATTATGCCACTGGTACTTCTAAGAGTCTTCTCTGAGAACAGAGGGTGACAACCACCTTCCAGATCAGTCCCGATTTCATCTCTTTCTGCTCTCTTTTCTTTCTTCCTCCTGCTGTCCTCTCATCCTCTCCTAGACTTCTTTTGCTCACTCCCCAATCTATCCAGGTGACAGCCCTTGCACCCATCTGGTGAGCACTTACCATGATCAGACACGACACCTGGACTGATTTTCACAGAAGTGGTTCAACCCAGGGACCTTGGGTGAACTGTCATTGGGAAAGTGTTCCAGAAATAGAATATTGTATTATTCCTCCATTCCTGGCCTGTCCTTTGCATGCAAAGATGGCAACAGAGGCCTGGTGTTCAGTCCCCTATGGATAGCAGTTCTCAACTTTATATTTTCACCTGATAAAAGAGAAATCCTTATTCAGAAGCACAAACAAAATGTAGCCAAATGTTGTAGGGATTCTCTGAGAGGCATTTTCAATAAACAGTACCCCTCTACTCCACTGACTCTTTGAACAAATTGAGAAATAATATATAAAGAGTAATGATGGTGGCCAAAATACCAACTTTGAAATTGATGAGGTTAAGTTGGACACATAACTTAGTGTGAGAGCCAAGGGGTCCTGCTAACTAGACACCATTATCAGGTCAACTTTTCCCGCTGTCAAAGCAGCAATTTTCTGTACAGCCCAAAGCACAGAGAAGCAGTGGTGAACATTCTTTATGGACAGATTTACCCTGGAAGGAAAAGGATGCAAAGCTGAGCTATTCATGTCTCATTATTCTTTCCAGATTTACCAATAAAATAAGGATGACCTCACATTGGTCAGAGCAAATAAGGGTTAGAGAGAGACTCAGAGTAACAAGTATTCTTTAGGAAAGGAAGAAAGATGGCCCTGTGGTGCTGCAGGGTAATGCACTGGACTGCAAAGTCGGTTTGAACCATAAGGTCAGTGGTTCAAGCTCACCAGCTGCTTCTTGGAAACCCTATACAGGGTCCTATGGGCCAAAATTTACTCAACAGCACTAAACAACAACAACAAGAATCCACTGCAAGAGGGATGTTGGTGGTAGTGGTTATGTGCTGTGGACTCAGTTCCAACCCTGCATAGGATTTCCAAAGCTGTAAATCTTTATGGGAGCAGAAAGCCCCATCTTTCTTCCACAGAACAGCTGGTAGTTTCGAACTACTGACTTTGGTGTTAGCAATCTGACTCGCAACCACTATGCTACCAGAGCTCCTTGAGAGGGGTGCATATGGTATCATAGCTCTGTTTAAATGGAATAACCCCTTTACTGTATACAGTATTCTTTCATCTTAATCTGTGAGAAATATTTTTATACTTGCTACATAGATGGTAATCTTTGAAGGATTTTTACTCTTGTAATCATATCCAACATACACAGACTGATCTAACACACATTGTAAATGTAAGGCAAACAAATGCTGGAGTCTCACACAGCCAAATAAGCAATTCCTCTCTTCTTTTTGTCAGCGCTCCAGTCTCTGTAATAAGCAGTCTTGAAGACAGTTTTCACTGGTTTCATTTAATTTAGAAAACATTAATTCAACAACTAGTAAGCGACAGTACTGTGTTAGGGACTGAAGATATCAAGATAAATGGAACAAAATCTCCACTCCCACCAATCCCCTGAGTAGCAGGGGAGACATACATGAGAATCAGTAATGTAATGTGCTAAGAGTATCCACAGGGAAATGAATAGAAGTATTCTTCCAGGAAGGAATCAGGTAATGCTACAGAGAGAAGAGTGTTATTGGTTTTATAAATGGATGGATGGAGAGATGGATGGACAGACAGATGGGAGTTCATTTCCATGGTCCAGAAATGAGCTTCCCTGCAGTCCTATGTCTGTTCTCCTACCTTGTAAGGAGTCTTAGAGTAATAGACCAAGATTCTATGCCTCTCCCTTCCTCACCCTGCCCTTCATCCATCTTGAGTCCCAGGAATCCATGAACCCCAGGCTAAAGGGAAAAGGCCCAGTGAGAATTAAATCCTATGCATTTGAAAATCTAGGGCAGTGGAGGACCAGAAAATAGCATCAATTAACAGTTTCTGATCACTTGCTACGTGCATAGCATTGAATATCTTAAAAACCTACACTCACATTCTGTCTCCATGGAAACTCTTTGAGCTAGATTTTATTCATTAATTCACCTAACATTTATTGAGAAACCACTATATGCCTGCACTAGCTATGGTGATAAAAAAGGTTGGTACCATCTTTACTCTTACATATTGTATTTTCCCATGGACTCTATCCACCAAGAGATAAAGAAATGCATCCAAAGACCCAAAACTAGTAACAGAGGTAAGATTTGACTCCCCCTTGGTTCTCCTGTCTCCAAATCCTACATTCGCAATACTATACTAAAATGAAGGTCAAGTCAAACACAAAACCATGTGTATGCTCTCAGGAACAACTGCTTCTAGGATCTGGAGAAGGAAGGTAAAGCACTAATGGGACCAGAGAAAACACACACATACCTTAGCAGGTCCTGAGCCCAGAAAATCTTTGCCTTTCAATAACACTTCACCCTCTACTAAAATCTCCTCTCATCTGTATCTTCAGAACAATAGAGAATTGAAGTCATTTCATAGTGTAATGGGTTGACTAGTGTCCCCAAATTCACATTTACTACAGAACAGAAACTTAAATTCCTTTAAAAAATTAAAAACAAAAATAGGCTTGGACTAGCTGAGATTGAAGGAATCCCCAAGACAATTGCCCTGAGATAATCTCCAAACCTTGAACTGAAACTAACACCTAAGGTCACCTTGTAGTTAAATAACAGATATCATCCTTAAATACTGTGCTCCTATTATAAAAATCACCAATGTGAGCCCACACAGAGACAAACAGAGGAAAAAGTTATGTGACAAGAGAGGCAGAGAATGGAAGGTAGTCACAGGACAAGGAACATCAAAAATGCCAGCAGCCACCAGAACCAAGAAAAGACAAGGAAGGACTCTTCCCTAGGTCCTTCAGAGGGAGCATGTCTTTATCCTACAGATTTCAGACTCCAAGCCTCCAGAATTAAGAGTATAAATGTCTGCTGTTTTAAGTCACCAAATTCATGATAATTTGTAACAGCATGTTTCATGAGATGCATTTGCCTGAAATCAAGCCCAGACCTCATACATAGAAGCAAGAATGCTATCATTGAGTCACTACTTGTTGTTAAGTGCAGTGGAGTCAGTTGTAACTCATAGTGACCCAGTATATGGTTTCTAAGGAGCGACTGCTGAGTTTGAACCACTGACCTTGTGGTTCAAACCGACCTTGCAGTCTAGTGCTTATCCTACAGCACCATGCCACCTCTGTACCTTTAAAATCCCCACCAAAGAGCAAGCAAGCCAGATGTCTCTACCTCAACTTCCATCAGTCATTGTGAGGCCTGCTCATGGCAGTAGTGGGGAGGGGGGAGTTACTGTTCCAGCATTTCTAGACTGTTAGTGGCCTTGTTGTACCAAATACTCTCATGTTCCATATCCATCACCAGCTGAGGAAACAGGCTGAAAGTGAGTAAGTGATGAGTCTGAGACCACTCAATGTGGTAACTTCCTAGATACCCCCAACTCCAAGTCCAGATAACTTTGCCCTGCACCAAAATTGTCTCTTCTGATAGAGCATGGAGAACAGAGGAGGCTGCGGAGCGTAAACTATGGGAGCTGGTGACCACATCAAAGGAAAACTTACAGGGAGAAACAGAAACTGACAAGAGCAACTTGTAGAGGACAAGTCCCGGTAGGGTGCTGTAGGATAAGCATTGGACTGCTAACTACTAGGTTGTGGTTCAAACCCACCAGCCACTCCTTAGAAACCCTATTCATGGTCACTGTAAATCAGAACTGATGTGACAGCCCTTAACAACAACAACAACTTGTGAAGGAGTCTCTGGGTGGTGCAGTTAATGCACTCAGCTGCTTACCATAAAATTGAAGGACCAAGTCCACCTACAGGTGCCTTGGAAGAAAGAGCTGGTAGTCTACTTGTTACACACCAGGCACTGAAAATCCCGTGGGGCACAGTTCTACACTGATAGACATGGGGTTTCTGTGAATCTGATCATCTGGGCAGCAACTGGTTTGGTTGGGTTGTTCTGACTCTTGGAGAATGTTTGCAGCTCACAGGGACAGGAGGAGAACAACAACAGAAAACCCGACTACAGCTGAATCAAATCCGACTCATAGGGAACTTAGAGGACAAGAGACCTGCCTCAAAGAGTTTACAGGGCAGAAAGCGAAGGGGGCTTCTAAACCAGGTGAGGAGAGGTCACAAAAGCAGCTGAACTCCCCCAGCCTTAGTCACCCCAATTTCCAAACAACTCTCTCCTTCCAAAGGAACCCCAGCAGCCATAGTGAGTTACAAGTCAGGGTGCTAATGGCAAGGTCAGCGGTTCAAAACTACCAGCCACTCCATAAGAGAAAAGTGAAACTTTCTGTTCCTTTAAAGATTTACAGCCTCAGAAACTCTATACAGGATCACTATGAGTCAGAACTGACACCAGGGCACACCACCACCACAACCACCTCCTTCCCCAAAAACTTCCACCTGAAACAACATAATTTTAACACACAAGATTAAAAACACAAGCTCTGGAGGAGAACAAACAAGATGGTGGAATAGGTAGAAGTGCAATGAGGAGCTCCATCAGCAACAACATAGAATATCAGACCAAGCAGGCTCAGGGATGTCCCAGAACTCTGAACCACATATAAAAGAATATTTAGAAGGTTGGAAGGCTTACAGAGCTAGGGAAATTTGTAGCAGAAGCAAGAAATCCATTGCTTTCTAATCCAAGACACTCAGCTGCTTCCTGAGCGGCCATCTTGGGCGAGACCAAGCAGGGAAGGATAAGAGCAGTCACAGACACCTGACAGAACCGCGGAGATAAAGGTGTGGATGTTCGTTATTTTTTATCTGTTCACTGATCTCTCACTATCTGTGCACTTCCATCCTGGTGACTAGAGGGGGTGCCTGAGCGAGTGGACACCCGACCTCCGCTCCCAGAGGGTTCTACCACACATGCGCACAGATCTCCTCAAAATTTAAAGTAAGAGTTTCCACTTAAAACCAAATGGCAGCACAAAACAGCCACAGCTGGCCCTGAACTGTTTATCACTAACAAAAAGGCCTGAACGGGGGTTGTGGAGTAGGACAGACAGACTAAAAAGGAAGCAGGCCAAAAATTAAATTCTGAATTATGTCATAACAACCAACAGTGGCATCTTGAAATTTCTCAGGAAGAAGAATGAAAAGGGAAGCCCACCTGCTAATCACATCTACCTGGAGGCAATCAGAAACCATAAAAAATACCAAAACACACACCCATCTAAGTATTAAGGCCACAGCTAACTACTGAATACACACAAAAAACAGAAACAGATGAGCATATCAGCACATGTCCAGAAACAAGATAAAGTGACTGAGA
>NW_006408611.1:10291360-10293381 GCF_000296735.1 Chrysochloris asiatica
TTTCACTCAATACACAACAAAAACTTCAAAAAAAATACAAGCTCTGGTCCTGATATATGTTGTTGCTAAATGCCATTGAGTTGGTTCCAACTCATGATCAACCCAATGTAGGATTTCTGAGGATCTGCTAATGGGTTTGAATCACTGACAATGCGGTTAGCAATCCATTGCTTATCTGACAGCACCATGCCGGGATACATACTAACATAAAATACAAGCAAACCAAAGTTCAATTCCTCTTCAATGTACCAGATGGAGCTTGAAAACCAAAAACAAAAGCCAACCCCATTGCTGGCAAGTTGGTTCTGACTCATAACAACCTATAGGACAGGGCAGAACAGCCTCGTGGGTCTTCCAAGACTGTAATGCTTGAAGGAGCAAACTGTCACACCTTTCTCCTGAGGAGCGGCTGCTGAGATCAAATCAGCAACATTCGGATTAGCAGCAGAGTGCTTAGCCACTGCACCACCAGGGCCCCTGTGGTGTTTAACCGTACCCCCACACTACATTTTAAGGCAATTATTTGCTAGTTGCATTTTATCAGCCATTGCACCAAACCTAAAAGGCAAGTCCACTGCTGAGAAGTCAATTCCAACTCTTAACACCACTCTGTGGACAGATTAGAACAGTCCCATGGGGTTTCCAAGGCTGTGAATTCTTTCAAAAGCAGCCTGCCACAGCTTTCTCCTGTGGAATGCCAACCTTTCAGTGAGCAGATGAGTGCTTTAACCACTGCATCATCCACGCCAACTAACCCACTGCCAGCAAAACTATTCTCTGACTCATGGTGTCCCTGTAGATCTTCATGGAAGTAGAAAGCCTCATTGTTCCTGCAGAGCAGTTTGTGGATTTGAACTGCCAACCTTGGGGTCAGCCATCCAATGCTTATCCTACAGCACCACCAGGGTTCCTTACTCATAGCACTGCTGTTGTTAAGTACCAAGGTGTTGATTTCAACTCAGCAACCCTATAAGGAGCGGCTGGTGGATGTGAACTGCTCAACTTGAGGTTCTAACCAACCTTGCAGTCTAGTTTGTATCCTTTTGCTGGGGCTGTTAAGTGCCACCAAATCTGTTTCGACTCATAACAACCCTGTATAGGGTTTCCAAGGACCCAACTTCTGCTTCAACCAAGTAGGATTTTAAACAGTTCTGGTTTCTCTTTCCCTATTGTCATGGTCCCTTGACCATTATAATGGTTTGTTCCTTGTACTATTTCTTTCTTTCCTTCCCACAAAAATTATTTTTTAATAAATTCATCCTTACCTGTTTTAACATTGTCCCATGCAATTCTTTCTTTGACACAGCCCATTAGATGTGTCTAGAATTCAGCCTGGAGAGGGAATTTCTAGACCAATCATTTCCATTATTATCTGAATAAGCATTCACAAGTGATTAGAGCTTAATTGGCATACTGATATTCCCCACAATCTGATTTTAAGGCCAGAAGTAGGTGCTGATGGAGAGGGTCACTATCTGTAATCTGACTAAGGAATATGTAAGAATATATCATAAGCATTATCACTGTTGTTATGTAAATGAAAATGTCAAAGGTAATTCAAATCCCTTGGAAACAATCTGTTTTCCTAAATATTGTCTTTTTCTTAGTCTCATTTTGTAACCTCAGTAAAAACACCTTCCATCTCCTAGGACATAATTATAAATTTCAAACAAATAAGGTGAAAATGAATGAGATTTTGTTTTTCTTTAAATGCTGTATGAAAGCTTCAAACAGCTCTTTCCTTGTCAAATCATCTCCATCAGGAATTTCAGGCTCTCACCTTCGTTCCACTGAGCTCATCTCCCAGAATAAAGGACCTGTTTATGAAACAGCACTTACTACATTTTTCTCTTACTGAAAAATGTGTGCATAGTTCTAAGATTTAAATTTAAAAAAAAAAAGGAAACAAGAAGAAAATTCAAATGACAAAAAGCAAATTAAATTCCTAACAGCTATGTGGCACATCGGACCACAAAGTCGGCAATTTAAACCCACCAGCCACTCCTCGGAAACCCTCTATG
>NW_006408611.1:10294096-10295484 GCF_000296735.1 Chrysochloris asiatica
GTATAAGGACTAAAATCAGATTTCTAAAGACTTAACAGGAAAGACATTAGGAATTGGCCAACAAAAAAATGTATCCACTAGAGATAGTAAAAAAAATTAAAATAAAAGGGCTATTAACAAGGGTTAGAAGTATGACTATTAAGAGACTTTTCAGTTTCTCTTAAAAAGTATTGGTGTTTCTCAAAGCAAATTTGCATAGCAAGAGATTATGTTCCTATACCAGCACATTAGAGGAGAGTTCTGTAATTAGTGACAGGGGCAAAGACAGAAGACGCTCCCTGGCTACTGAACTGGCAAGATCTGAAATGAATGGTACCTTAAAGATCCCATGTCTTTCATTAATGCTTAAAGCTGAGACTTTATTTATAAGGAGATTCTAATTCCAGAGCAGTCTCACCTGGTTGCCCTTGATAGCGGTAGCCTGTTTGTCATGTTAATGAAGAGAGAAGTTCCAAGTACCACAAAGACTTATTTCCTTAGAGTAGCAGGGAACAGATTAGAAGTAAAAGAGATTTTCACAGACCAGGGACGAAACAGATGTGAATCCTGGAATCACTTCTTTACCTTAGATGTCCAAAGTAAGTCACTGGGTGGCACAAACGGTTAATCCTCAACTGTTAACTGGAAGTTTTAACCCACCAGAATCTGGCAATCTGCTTCCAAAAAGCCACAACTTTGAGAACCCTGTGGAGCTCAGTTCTACTCTGCACACATGTAGTCACCATGAGTTGGGATTGACTTTGTGACAACTGGGTTGGTTTGGTGGGGATTGTGGCCTGAAGTTAGGTTCAGGGCAGCGACTGCATCTCATAGTGAGAGGTGATGCCTAGAGGCTTCGAACTGATTCATTGTGGTTTGATTCCCTGCTGAGAATTTCCATTTCTATTCCAAACCCGGTAATGAGCTGTAGGATAAGCACTGGACCCCAAGGTCAGTTTGAGCTGTAATGTTGCAGTTCAAACTCACCAGTCGCTCCTCGGAAAACCCTATAAAGGGTCTCTATGAGTCGGCATTGACTCAACAGGACCTGAAAGCAACAACCCCAAACCAAAACTCAAACTCACTGCCATTGCGTTAATTCTGACTCATAGCAACTCTGTCCAGGGTTTCCTAGGCTGTAAATGTTTATGGAGCAGAAAGCCTCATCTTTCTCCCACACAGCAGCTGGTAGGTTTAAACCACTGGCTTTGCAGTTAGCAGTCACATGTTTATCCTACAGCACCATACCAGGGATCCTATTTCTAACCCAGGTATAATGAATTAGAAACTACATTTTAACAAGATCTGTAAGAACCACCTAGGAGTGCTGGTGGTACTACAGAGTAAGCCCTGAACTACTGTGGCACAAAGCACTGGACCACAAGATCGGTTTGAACCACAAGGTCAGC
>NW_006408611.1:10296009-10301624 GCF_000296735.1 Chrysochloris asiatica
TCCGAGGGTGTAAATCTTTACGGGAGTAGAAAGCCTCATCTTTCTCCCGCGGAGCAGCTGGTAGTTTCGAACCGCTGACTTCCAGGTTCGCAGCCCAATTCGTAACCACTACGCTACCAGAGCTCCTTATATTAGTGTTTAGCATTGTCAAAATATAGATTGCTGAGCCCCACAGTTCTGAGACCGGGCCTGCGAATTTGTATTTCTCACAAAATGCCAACTGATACCAATTCAGAGGGTCCCAGGACACACTCTGAGAATTACTTGTCTATCCTTCCCCTTGTATAGCTTGGCACAAATTTTCATAGCTCTGACTCTTAAATCAGACAGACCTGGAGGTTGTATTCCTGGCTCTACCATTGAGCAACTGTGTGGGTTTAGGTAAGTAATTTAATTAATCTGAGCCTCTGTTTCCTCACAAATAGAATAGAGATAATTATAAGGTTGTTCCAAGAAATAGATCATATAATGCTAGGTAAGTGTTCCTGCACATTGCCTATTCCATAGTAAATCTTCAATATATGAAGATTATACTTTCGATGCAAGTCCCACCTCAACACCCTCCAGGAATCTTTCTGTACCTTTAAAATTGATCTCTCAGTCCTCTAAAATCTGGCCTCATTCTCTTTCCTTTTCAACTGGACCTTGTGCTAAAGACCCTGCATCTCCCTGCCCCCCACCCCCGGACCTTCCAATGCTGCTACCAAAATGCCTCTGGCCTGGCTAGTCCTCTGCTGCCACCTTGTGGTTATTTTTCACCTGACACCTTGCAGGCTTTGTCAAGGTCATGTTCCTAGGGCTGCAACCCATAAATTGAGCGTAAGCACAGAAACCAAGCCAGCTTGGGGCCCACTGTGGCTGTTCAGTGAATATAAGGACCGTGGGGAAGTTTCCTGATTAGGATAATACAAAGTGATACAAAGGAGCTCGATCCGACCCAAGAGAACAGAAGACATACATAGTTTCTGGGGACCTCACACCCAGCCTAGCAGGTGCTGCTGAGGACACCTGCTGGCAGACATTTCTAAAGACTTCTGATTACTCAGGTCTTATCCCTGATGGAGGGTCCTCTGGAAGCTGCTAAAGCCATATCGGGAGAAAGGGAGTCCAAGAGTCCGATGCTGCAACCATAAACCCATCTCTGGTCAACTACTGGTCACATGAAAAGGTGGCATGAGCTAGGTCTTTGGGACTGAAGCCCAGGGCTTTAACAGGGAAAGCAGAGGGGCACCAAGTTGTGTAGACAAGGAGGTGGAAATCCAAGGTGGTCTTATCAGTGATTATCAGGTATGAGAAAGGGGGCGGGAGGAAGTCACTGTCTAGGTAATACTGAATATCCATTTATATTGTTTTATTGTTGTTAAGTGCATTCGAGTCAATTACAACTAATGGAGACCCTGTGTAGGATTTCCAAGGAGTGATCTGTGGATTTGAATCGCTGAACTTGCAGTTAATAGTCCAGCACTTATCCTATGGTGCCACACCAGGACGGCATTCGTAGTGATGGAAAATTTGGCAACAGACACTGGTGAAGTTTCCACAACATGATGAAGTGATTGATGTCACTGAATTATCAATGTAAAAACAATGTTAAGTTCGCAAATGTGTAATATGCATGTTTACACACACAAAAAAAGTCTTTTTTTAAATGATTGTCTTGTTTTGTTTCCATCGAGGATGGCAAGATTTTGTCTCCTGTACTTGAGACATGTTATCAAGAGCAAACAGTCCCTGGAAAAGGATATCATTCTTGGCAAAGTGGAGAGTCATCAGAAAAGACAGCCCTCAACAAGACGGATTGACACGGTGACTGAACCAATGGGCTCAAGCACAGCAACAGTTGTGAGGAGGACGGATGTGCAGGATTGGGCTGGATTTCATTCTGTTGTGCAGAGGGTCACTACTGGTTTAATTGGTTATTAGAGCATCACAGCTTGGTGGGAAAACAACACAAATGGTTTTACTTTTTTCAATGACTACTTTCTCCCTCACCAATGGAGAGTAAACTTCTTAATGACAGTTTGAACAGAACCCATAATTCTGGGGACATTGCCAGAGATTTAAACTCATTCTGTTCTGCTTTAAACTCTCTCATACTGCATCCCTCCACTAAGTGCAGGACTGAGCAGGGTTGCTGACTCTTGGAGCAGAGGGAGGGGAGAAGGGCTGGTCTAGCTCTAGAGCCTCCTTCCCCTCCCTATCTCAGAGCTTCCATTGTCTTGTCAGGGAATAAGTGATGTTTGCTTTACCAACCCAAGAGGATTGGTGCAAGATGCAAAACCCCTACGACTTCATGAATGTAGAAGGTAACGGTATGAAATGTCTTAGTTTAAAGAAGATTTTCAGAGCTTATGTCAGGTTAAAGGAAGATAATTGTTAGTTGTTGTTGTTGTTATGTGCACGAAGTTGGTTTTGACTAATAGCAACCCTGTACAGGGTTTCCAAGGCTGTAAATCTTTCTCCCATGGAACAGCTGGTAGTTTCGAACTGCTGACCGTGAGATTAGCAGCCTGATTCGTAACCACTATGCTACCAGAGCTCCTTGATAATTGTTAGTAGGTGGTCCCTCTATCCCCAGTTTAGCCTATGCCTAAGTCTTTATTTCTCTGCCTGTGCCTAAATCTGGTAGTCCTGGTATGGCGCTGCAGGTTGCAGTGATGGACTGCAAGGTCAGTTTGAACCAGCTGCTCCTCAAAAACCCTACACAGGGTCACTATGAGTCAGAACTGACTCAATAACACTTAACAACAACAATGCCTAAGTCTTGTTCTGATCCTTGATTTAATCTCCCTTGGCTAATTTACTTCTGCTAGAGGAGAAGGAAGGCGTTACCTGTGTGACCGATTCCCGCCATGCATTCTTACATGGAGATAGTAGAACAGTGAACTCAATCTTAACTGAGCCTATCAGAAACAGAATCTTCCTCCGCCACTGGAGAAGCACTTGAAAGTCTTGTATTGTACACCTCTCAGGGACCCCATGAGAGCTGGGCTGGACTGAATTTAGGAAATAGATGCTGAGTGGGTCTTCTTTTGTTGGTAAGAACTGGTGCTTAGAGGTCCCATCACAAGGATGAAGACACACCAGATACCTGCATTCTAGAGAGTAGCCACAATGCACCTCTCTGCCAACCTGACCTTCCCGAGAGGTGGCTGCTGTCCCAGGCAGCACTCCTGAGTCTCCACGCTGCCTCCCGTTCATGGCTGTGAAGAAGTTCATGCTGTGTCTATGGGGAGAGAAGAAGGTACACTTCCTTTCCTTCAGGCTCAAGTCGGGTGTAGAGGGTTCCAAGATGTGAGACACTTAGAAGAAGGGGCAGATGGCATTCACTCCCCAGATAGATGCTCCCTGCTGATCTGTCCCAGGCCATGTGTGCAGAGGACAAGGACAGGTGTCATAGAAGCTTTCTACATTCATATTGTTTGGAGGCAGACAGAAAGGTTTCTTGTGGGCAAAGGAGACCCCACAGAAAGTAGCCACTCCTGCACCTAACAGGGCTCATTTCATGAAGGCTGAGACTGAGGAGCCCAGCAGAAAGGTCCTGGATGTAGTCTCTCAAGGGTGGAGCTCCACAGTTTTTCAGGGAACTGTGCTCAGAGGGTCTTCAAAGGCCTGCACCCCAGCAACAGCAACCCCAAATGGAACCCAAGCAGAGCTAGTACTTGGCTACCTGCATTGTGGAAGCCCATCTGTGTTTGTCAGTAGAGCAGCTGTGAGCAGTAACAACAGGGCTCTGGGAATGGTAGCAGTGTAGGGAGACTCTGTCCCTGACTTCCCCTTCCTCCTGCATCTCGCAGTTCAAACCGACCTTGCCATCCAGCACTTTAACTCGCAGCACTACACCAGGACTCCCAGACTTAGGCACGGTGCAGGTGGTGGTAGTGTGCTATGGAGTCAGTTCTAACTCATAATAATACTGTATAGGGTTTCTGAGGCTATGAATCCTTACAGGAGTAGAAAGCCTCATGTTTCTCCCACAGAATGGCTGATAGTTTTGAACTGCTGACCTTGAGGTTAGCAGCCTGACTCGTAACCACTATACTATCAGAGCTCCTTAGACTTAGGCATAGGCAGAAAAATAAAGACTTAGGCATAGGCTGAACTGGGGGATATAGGGACTATCTCCGAATATTTAACTTCCTTGTAATCTGACATGAGCTTTAAAAATCTTAATTCTTTAAACTAATACATTTCCTACTGCTACCATTTATTCCGTAAAGCACACTACAGTTTGACAAACCTTCTACGATCATTAATTCACATGGGTTTTACATCTTGCAACAATCCACCTGGATTAATAAAGCAAGCATTACTTATTCACTGGCAAGACAATGGAAGCTCTGAGATATTAAATGACTTACCCCAAACCACAGAGTAGCAGTCTCTCTTGTAGAACAAAGCATTTATATTCAAAGATATAAAACTTCAAAAATGGTACTTATGAATCAGGACGTCTTGAGTGGCTCTGATGGTTAAGCATTCAGCTGCTAATGGAAAGGTTGGAGGTTTGATTCCAGAGACGCCTCCAAAGAAAGGTCTAGTGATCTTTTTCCAAAAATCATCCATTGAAAACCTATATTCTACTCTAACAAACATGGGGTAGCCATGATTTGGCGCTGATAGCAACTGGTTTAGTTTAGTGTTTTAGTTACTTAACCAGCTTCATTCATACTGAAGCTGGTTTACCAATAAACTACATCTGTGGAAAGAAATGATGGAAAAGCTCCATATCATCAGTCAAAACAAGGAAGGCCAGGGGCAGACTGTGGAACAGACTATCAATTTGCTCAGATGCAAATTCAGGCTGAAGTTGAAGAAAATGAAAAAAAGTCCATGAGAGCCAAAATATGACCTTGAATATATCCCACCTGAATTTAGAGATCAACTGAAGTACAGATTTGATGCATTAGACACTAAAGACCAAAGACCAGAAGTGTTGTGGATATCAAGAACATCAGATAGGAAGAAAGCAAAAGGTCATTAAGAAGACAAGAAAGAAGGAAAAGTTCAAAATGGATGTCAGAAGAGGCTCTGAAACTTGCTCTCCAGTGTAGAGATGCTAAAGCAAATGGAAGAAATAAGAAGGTACAAGAGCTGAACAGAAAATTTCAAAGGTCAGCTCAAGAAGACAAAGTCAAATATTAAAACAAATTGTGCAAGACCTGGAGTCAGAAAACCTTAAGGGAAGAACACGCTCAGCATTTCTCAAGGTAGGGGAACTGAAGAAAAAATTCAAGCCTCGACTTTCATTATTGAGAGATTCTCTGGGAAAATTATTGAATGATGCAGAAAGTATCAAAGAAGATGAATACACAGCATCATTGTACTAAAAAAAAATGGTTAAACAGAGCCATCGCCATGCTGCAATGAGTTTCGATGACAGGTAAGACGGGGGAATTCACACTGACTGCCTAAGACAGGCAGCTTCCGTAAACAAATTATAAATAAGGGGGAATCTGGTGCAGACCGTACAGACTCGGTAAGGAGTCCGAGGTCCTGTGGGCCCAAACATTGCAGACCGTCCAAACCATAGTCTCTGAGGATCAAACTATAGCCACCTAGCAGGCATAGGAAACTGTCCCTCATCTGATTATTCAGTTATGCTGGTTAGTAAT
>NW_006408611.1:10321945-10326610 GCF_000296735.1 Chrysochloris asiatica
ATTCCTCTTCATGTTATCTAGCATGAATCTTAGACTCTCTTCAGAATTTTTTATCCTTTTTTCAGCTTGCTCTCCTATCTTAGTAGTATTGAGAGATTTGTCTTCCAGCTCGCTAGTTCTGGCTTCCATCTCTTCTATTCTGCTCCTTTCCCCTTTCAGTGTATTGTCCATTTCTGATATTTTATTTTTAAGCATCTGGACCTCTTTTTTTCAGGTTTTAAATTGTTTCCATTGCTGTATCAATCTTGTTTGATTTCTCTTGTAGTACTTTCCTGACTTCTTCCTTGCTTTCTTTCACCCCTTTTTGGAGCATTTGAATTTATTTCCATATCATTCTTCTGAATTCTTTCTCAGGCAAATCCAAAACCTGCTCTTCCTCTTTTGGGGAGTCTTTGTCTATCTCCAGTGCATTTGTCTCCGTTACTCTTTTCTGTTTTGGGACACGTTTTGAGATCATTTGTTGTGTTTGAGATCTTTTGTTTATCATTTCCAGTAGTTATGTGGTTTTTTAAAGGCTTCAATGGATGTTTGTTGTTGTGTTATTAAGCTTACTGGGTGTCTCCTGGTGGTTATGATTAGAAGATAAGCTTCCACTTTTGCATGTAATGCTTAGCAGCTGTTGTTGGCTCTTGTCTCAATGGTGGAATATTATGGGGTATGCTTGTAGCTTGGCTATATGGCCATGATTGTTGTCTTTTATTGGGTAACATTGGGAGAAAAAGCTCCCACCTCCAGGAAAGATGTGTGATCAAAAGGACCAATAGCAGAAGCAATATAAAAGCAGAGGCAAAAACCACCACTTTGAAACAAAGTAACACCGTGGCTGAGTGTCCACAGGCAGTGTGTGTGCATGGTAGAAGCCTCCAGCAGTGGGTGGGGGTGTCTGTTTGCTCAGGCCCCTCCTCTAGTCACCACCATGGAGGTGCGCAGATATTGAGAAGTTAATGGGAGAAAGGTTGTCCACTATCTTTGTCTCTAAAGGTCAGTTAACTATCTGCATGTGCACAGCATAATTCTTGAGGTAGTTGCATCCTTTTATGTTGGGGTTTTACAAATTGTTCTATGGTTTGTTTGTCAGGCCTTATGTGCCTGCTTTTTTCTTGCTATATAGGCCTGGGTAAGGGTCCTGCACAAGGAGCTCTGGTAGCACAGTGGTCACGAATCAGGCTGCAAACTGCAAGGTCAGCAGCTCAAAACCACCAGCCATTGCATGGGAGAAAGACAAGGTGGTCCACTCCCGCAAAGACCCACAGCCTCAGACACCCTGCACAAGGTCGCCATGAGTCAGAACCAATTCCACAGCACACAGCCACCAACGATTCCACACAAGTCAACTTTAGGGCTGCAACCCCAAGGCTGACATAAGTAGCTTCCAAGCTTCTCCTCTCTGTACTGTGGGAAAACTGGGGTCAGTGCTAGACTTTTGTTTGTTTGTTTGTTTGTTTTTGGGGGGTGCACCCACCCACCTGAAGATGTCCAGGCTGGGAAAAGAAGGTACAACAGGGGAAAGGAGGAAAAATATGTGTAGAAACTCTCACACCTCTTTTTGAAAATGTCTCTGCACTGCTTTTAGCATTGGTTCCCTGTGCCAATTTGGCTGTAGCCCCGTCCTCTGAACTCTGCCCGGGTTGGGGACACAGAGGGAGTCTCATGTCCAGAGATTCCTAACTCTCAGTATTTTCCTTTATATCATGATTTTTTTTTCACTTGCGAGTGTGAGAAACTGACGTCCTGGACCTTATAGTAGATCCAGAGCTCTGGTGTTGTTCTGGGACCACAGCTTCTGTGGGTTTTCAATCCCTCCCCCACAGAGCCTTTCCTACCTGACTGTCTGCTGCTGCTCAAACCAGAAGTCAATCCCTTTTCTGATTTTTAACTACACAATATCTCCTTGTTCTGTATGAACAACTGCCTCTTGATCTATGTATAGGTTCTACATGAGCACAATTAATAGTTTTGAAATGTCCATATTCTTTGCAATGTTATCCATCATTTGTTATAATCCAAGCAGATAAATACCTTTGTATAATCAATAAAACAGGCAAACATCTTTCCGGTATTTTCTGCTTTCAGCCAAGATCCATCCATCTGACATCAGCAATGATAGCTCTTATTCCACATTCTCTTCTGAATACAGTTTGAATTTCTGGCAGTTTATGGCCACAATCGATTTTGAAGGATCTTTCCTTGTGTGTGATATTAATGATATTGTTCTATGACTTCCACAGTCTATTGAAGACTTTTCTTTGAAATGGACAGTTGTTTGTTCGGGTAATTGTCTTCCAAATTTCTTGGCATATATAAGTGTGTGTTTTCAGTGTTGTATCCATTTCTTAAAGCATCTAAAATGGTATGCTTCCATCAATTCCTGGAGCTTTGGTTTTGGCCAATGTCCTCAGTGCAGCTTGGACATTTCTTCCTTTACCACCTGAAATTGTTGAACATCGACCAATTCTTTTTGGTATAGTGACTCTGTGTGTTCTGCCCCCCTTCTTTGATGCTTCCTGCATCATTCATATCTTGTACATGTTATGTGTCATTGAGTCTGTTCCAACTCATAACAACCCTGTATAGAATTTCTGAGAGTGACTGGTGGCTTTGAACTACTGACCTTACAATACTGACCCAAGCAATACTGCAGCTCAATAATTCAACTCAAAAGCCTTGCATTTTTCTTCATTTCTTTCAGCTCAAGAAATACTAAGTGTATTCATCAATTTTGGCTTTGTAACTCCAGGTCTTTTGCATATTTAATTACAATACTTTGCCTTTTCAATCCCTTTGAAATCTTCTGTTCATCTGTTTGTCACCATTTCTTCCTTTCACTTTAACTTTGTTGTTAAGTGCTGTTGAGTCTGTTCTGACACATAGCAACCCTATATAGGGTTTTCAAGGAGCAACTACTGGGTTTGACCTTGTGATTAGTAGCCCTGTGCTTATCCTGAAGCACCACACCAGGAGTTCTCACTTTAGCTAACTCTGTGTTAAAGAGCAAGTTTCATAGTCTCTTCTAACATCCATTTTGGTCTTTCCTTTCCTTCCTGCCTTTGTAATGACTTTTTGCTTTCTTCATGTATAATGTTCTTGAAGTCACCCCATAACTCATCTAATCTTTGGTCATTAGTGTTCAGTGCATCAAATCTATTCTTGGAATGGTCTCTAAATGCATGTGGGATAGGCTCAAGGTCAAACTTTGGCTCTCATGGACTTGTTTTAATTTCTGTCAGCTTCAACTTGAACTTGCTTATGAGCATTTGGTAATCTGTTCCACCGTTGGCCCCTGACCTTGTTCTGACTGATGATATTGAGCTTTCTCTTCCTCGTTTTTTTCATAGATATAATCAGTTTGATTTCTGTATATTCCATCTGGCAAGACCCACATGTACTGTCATTATTTCTGTCCTTTAAAACAAGGTTATTTGTAATGAATCAGCTCTTGGTCTTGCAAAAATCTATCATGCTATCTCTGGTGTCATTTCTATCACCAAGGCTATATTTTTCAACTACCAACTCTTCTTTTTTGTATACATCTATTACATTCCAATCACCAATAAATTATCAATGCATCTTCATTGCATGTTTGATCAATTTCACACTGTTGTTGTTAAGTGCCATCAAGTCAGTCCCGACTGATAGCAACTCTGTATAGGGTTTCCAAAGAGCCGCTGCTGAGTTTGAACCATTGACCATGCATTTCAAACCGACCTTGTGTTCGAGTGCTTATCCTACAGCACTTTCAGACTATAGAGTTGGCAAAATATTCCTCATTTCTGACATTAATGATTGGTGTGCAAAGTTGTAATAGTAATATTAATTGGGCTTCCTTATAGGCATTTGGAGTACTGGTGTGGCACTGTAGGATATGCACTGGACTGCTATCTGCAAAGTCAGTGGTTCAAACCCACCAGTTGCTCCTCAAGAAATCATATACAGTATCACTATGAGTCAGAACTGACTCAACAGCACTTACAACAATAGCAACAATAGGTGTATAGGGAGTGTAATGGCTCTTTAGGGATAAGCACTCCACTGGGAACCATGAGGTCAGTGAGTCAAGCCCAGGAACTACTCTGGGAAGAAAGATGAGGCCTTAAACTGCCTTGACAGCAGTAAACAACAACATAGGCATATGGATGTTATCCTATCACTGATGCTGTTACAGTGGTAGATAGATATTTAAACAGACTTTTTGATGAATGTGATACTACTCCTCTTCAACTGATCATTACTGGCATAACAGACATGGAGTTGTTGTTAGAGGGCATCAAGTCAGTTCTGAATCAGTGACTGGATGCACAACAGAATCAAACACTGCCCGGTCCTGTGCCATCCTCACAATTGTTGTTTGTTATGTTGGAGGTCATTGTAGCTACTGTGTCATTCCATCTCATTGGGGATCTTCCTCTTTTTTACTGACCTTACACTTTACCATGCATGATGCCCTTCTCTAGGAACTGGTCAATCCTGACAATCTGTCCAAAGTATGAGAGTCAAAGTCTCATCATCCTCACTTCTAAGGAGTTTTCTGCTTGTACTTCATGGATTTTTTTTCTGTAAGTCCATGGTACAACATTATCATAAATGGAATGAACAGATTATTCTAGTTTTCTTTAGTCACTGTCCAACTTTCATATACACATGAGGTGATTTCAAATACCATGGCTT
>NW_006408611.1:10327791-10330645 GCF_000296735.1 Chrysochloris asiatica
CAACAGATTTACCCAATGCAATACGTCATTAGATTTCTTGACTTGTTTTCAAGAGAATGGAATGTGGATCCAAGAAAAATAAAATCTTTGACAACTTCAAATTTTTCTGTTTATCATAAGATTATTTATTGGTCCAGTTATGAGAATTTTTGTTTTCTTTACATACTGAAAGTTATGGTCTTTGATCTTCATCAGTAAGTACTTCAAATCCTCTTCACTCTCAAAAAGCAAGGTTTATAATATAAATGTTCATTTCAAAATGGCCACTATCAGTCTATCTCACCTCATTAATTTCACATGAATATTCATCAATTTCACATGAATTTTCATCCCAAGATTTGGTGAAAAACATGTGGAACTGACCACTACGGATAAGTAAGTAAGCACAAATAAGTTCATGCTTGCCTTACTTACTGGTATCTGTCCCTTCCAGTGATTGTAATATTGAAAAGAGACTTTGATTCTGTAGGACGGTGCTATAGGGTTAGGAGAGAGAGATCAGCCAGATCTAGAAGCAGAATCTTGGATGTGGTGAAAAATGTGACATTGTTTACTACACATGAGTAAGTAAGCACAAGTAAGCCTCTGTTTACCTTACTTATCGTGGATAATCTGGCAGTGTGATGTTAGGTGCCATCCAGTCGATTCCAAATCATAGACGCCCGATGTGACAGAGCAGGGCTGCTCTTTAAGGTTTCCTAGATATAATCTTTATACATGCAGGTGACAAGGTCTTTCTCCCACAGAGCCCCTGAGTAGATTCAAACTATCAACCTTGAAGTTAACAGCTAAGCACTTAATCATTGTACCACCAGGGCTTCTTGTATCTAATTAGATAGGTGTTGTTGCTGTATGCCACAGAGTCAGTTCAGATTCGCATTGACCCTATATAGGATTTCCAAGAGTATAAAGCTTTATGAGAGCAGAAAGCCACATCTTTCTTCCTTGGAGAGGCTGGTGGATTTGAACTGATGACCTCGCAGTTAGCAACCCAATGAATAATCCCACTATGCAACCAGGACTCCTAGTTAGACAGGTAAGACTATTTAATTAGTAGGTTGTCGATGTTGTTGTTAAGTACCGTGGAGTCGGTTCCGACTCATAGCGACCCTGTACAGGGTTTCCGAGGCTGTAAATCTTTACGGGAGCAGAAAGCCTCATCTTTCTCCCGCGGAACAGCTGGTAGTTTCAAACTGCCAACCTTAAGATGAGCAGCCCGATTCACAACCACTACGCTACCAGAGTTCCTAATTAGTAGGTAGCAGTTATGTTAGAAAGCATGCTGGAATTAAGAATGAGTTTGAATTTCATCAACTATACTTACTAGCTATGTAAGTATAATTCCATCTATTATATTTACTAGCTAGTAAAATACTCTGCTTTTCATTTAACTTCAGTGAACCTGTTTCCTTACCTATAAAATTAGTATAATGACATGTAGCTCACACCGTTTTATTTTGTTTGTTTTTAATATCAAATAAAATGCCATATGGGGCATTACCTCATAGAGTGGTTGGCATATGCTTGAGGCTCAACAAATGCTTATTCAATCCCAACATAAATATTTTCCAGATTTCTCTATGAGGATAACACTGGAGTAAACCTGATGGGGTAAGAAACACATTTTTTCAAATGAGATATGTCTGCTTTTAGGTTGATGAAGCCTCAATGCTTAGGATGTTTTTCCTGAACTAAATCCATTCTCCTGAATAAAAGTAATGTAAATACATCCCAAGCAAATGCCTTCCGGGATAGGGCATAATTTCATCTTTACCAATTTTATATTTCTTTACAGTTGCCATGAGAGCATTTTAATAACCTCCATGGAGTTGAAAGTGTTGCAGGTAATTGCCATAAGTAATTTAAGGGCTATTAAAGCTAACAAACCTCTCTTGTGAAATACCTTGTTAAGCAGTGATCAGCAGAAAACACGTAGAGATTGTGTGCAGTGTAAATTCAAGCTCTTTTACCAGTTAAGCTGAAGTGAAAATGTAATTACATTATACAGAAGAGGGATGCAGATATTAAAGCCCTTCTTGTTCCAATCTTGGGTTGGCTCAAGCTGAAGATGCTCTGGTATTCTAATGAGATCTACTTTCTCCAGTCAGAAGAGGCAGTCTGGTCTTTGAGGTCATATCCCATTATCTGAGCCAGTGGTTATGTTTATTATGCATGCCTCCTGAGATTATGAATTTTAACCTTTTTTCAGTGCATAGTTCCCAGGGATCCAGATCCCAGCCAGTCCCTAACTGTGAGACTTTCTTTTACCTTAAATTAAAAATATATACTAAAAAAAACTGTTGTTGAGTAAATTCCAACTAATAGCAATGCTATAGGGTAGTATATCTGCCTTACAAGATTTCCCAAGGCTGTCATCTTTACTGAAGCAGACTGCCACATCTTCCTCTCCTAGAGACGCTGGTAGGTTTGGACCACCCACCTTTCAGTTAGTAATCAAGCCCCTACCAATTGTACCACCAGGGCTTCTTGTAAAATTTGAAAGAGCCCCCATATTGTGCTTTAAGGCATTTGGCCTTACTGTTGTTGTTAGCTGCTGTCATAACTACCCTGTGCACACAAAAAACAGAACACTGCCCCTCCTGGGTTATCCTCACAATTGTTAGGTTTGAGCCCACAGATACTGCCACTGTGTCAATACATATTTTGAGGAGTTTCCTCTCTTTTCACCTTACCAAACATGATGTCCTTCTGCAGGAACTGGTCCTTCCTGCTGACATGTTCAAAATACAAGACATGAAGACTTGCCATCCTCACGTCGATGGAGCATCCTGGCTATACTTCTTCCAATACATATTTGTCTCTGGCAGTACGTAGAATTTTAATATTCTTCATC
>NW_006408611.1:10330990-10333082 GCF_000296735.1 Chrysochloris asiatica
ATCCATACTGAAATCTTTGGTCTTCTTCAATAAGTATTTCAAGTCGTCTTAACTTCCAATAAGCAAAGTTGTGTCATCTGCATATTTCAGGTTGTTAATGCAATCCTGGTGGCATACTTTCACATAATCCAGCTTCTCAGATTATTAAACATACAGATTGAATAAGTATGGTTTAAAGATGCAACCCTGATGCACATCTTTACTGATTCTGAATCATTCAATATTTCTTTGTTCAGTTTGAACAACTACCTCTTGATCTATGTACAGGTTCCTCATGAGCACAAGTAAGTGTTCCAGAATACTCATTCTCCCCAGTGTTATACATAGTTTGTAATGATCCATAGTTCAATGCCTTTACATAGTCCATAAAGTACAAATAAACATCTTTCTGGTATTCTCTGCTTTTAGCCAAGATCCAGCTGACATGAGCAAGGATATCCCTTAATCCACATTCTCTTCTGAATCTGTCATGAATTTCTGACAGTTCCCTGTTGATGTACTGTTGTAACTGCATTTGAATTCTCTTTTTAAAAATGTATTTGCATATAATATTAACTAAGGAGCTCTGGTAGGGTAGTGGGATATGAGTAGGCTGTTGATCAAAAGATCAGAAGTTTGAAACTACCAGCATCTCTGCAGGAGAAAGATGAGTCCTTTTGGTCTTGTAAAGATTTACAGCTTCAGAAACCCTACACGGGGTTACTATGAGTCAGAACCAACTCCATGATACATAACCAACTTGTGCATATTATTTATGTTGTTGCTGTTGTTATGTGCCATGGAGTCGGTTCTGACTCATAACGACCCTGTACCAAGTTTCTGAGGCTGTAAATCTTTACGGGAGCAGAAAGCCGCATCTTTCTCCTGCAGGTAGAGCAGGTGGTAATTTCGAACTGCTGGCTGTGAGATTAACAGCTCGATTCGTAACCACTACGCTACCAGAGCTCCTTTTATCATTTATACTATGGTATAAACCATCATGATTTATTTAAATTGTCCAATGTTTTCCACATTCTGTTGGGTCACCTTTCTTTAAAATGGGCACAAATATGAATCTCTTCCAATCGGCTGGCCAAATTTGTTGGCATAGATGAGTATGCCAGAGCTGTATCCATTTGTTACAACATTCCAATTGGTATTCCATCAATTCCGTCAGTCATGTTTTTCACCAATGCCTTCATCGCAATGTATACTTCATCCTGTATTACTATCATATGCTACCTCTTGAGATGATTGAACATTTACTAGTTTTTCTTGTAACAGTGACTCTATGTATTTCTTCCATCTTCTTATGATGCTTCTTGTATCATTCAATATATTGTTCACAGTATCCTTCAATATTGCTAGTCGAGGCTTGAATTTCTCCTTCAGTTCTTTCAGCTTAAGAAATGCTGAGCATGTTTTTCCCTTCTGATTTTCTAACTCCACATCTTTGTACTTTTCACTATATACTTTACTTTGTCTTCTCAAGTGTGCTGTGAAATTTTTTGTTCAGCTTTATCATTTCTTAGTTTTAGCTTCTCAACATTCAAGCGCAAGTTTCAGAGTCTCTTCCAACAATCTTTGGGATTTTTCTTTCTTTCTTTCTTTCTTTCTTTCTTTCTTTCTTTCTTTCTTTCTTTCTTTCTTTCTTTCTTAATGACTTGCTTTCTTTATGTGTGATGTTCTTGATGTCATCCCACATATCCTCTGGTCTTTGGCCATTAGTGTCTAATGCATCAAATCTGTTCTTAAGATGGTCTCTTAATTCAGATGGCATATAAGCAAGGTAATATTTTGACTCTTGTGGATTTGTTTTAATTTTTTTCACCTTCAGCCTGAACGTGCATGTGAGCAATTGATGGTATATTTCACAGTCAGCATCTACCCTTGTTTTGGCTGATGATATTGAGCTTTTCCACCATGCATCTCTTTCAACATAGGCACTCAATTTCATTACTGCATGTTACATCTGCTGAGATCCATGTGTATCATCAATGTTTATGTTGTTGAAAAAGAGTGTTTTTCTGCAAAAAATAAGTTGTTGGTCTTGCAAAATTCTATCATGTGATCTTCAGCTCACTTCTATCACCAAAACCATATATTTCATCTA
>NW_006408611.1:10334552-10348478 GCF_000296735.1 Chrysochloris asiatica
GAAGTCTCATTAACAACCTGTGACATGCAGATGCTATAACCTTGCTTGCTGAAAGTGAAGAGGACTTGAAATACTTACTGATGAAGATCAAAAACCACAGCCTTTGGTATGGGTTGCACCTCAATGTAAAGAAATAAAGAATCCTCACCACTGGACTAATAAATAACATTATGATAACTGCTTTACAAGCTCTCTTTAAAGTGTACAAGAGCAGAGATGTCAGTTTGAGGACTAAGGTGGGTCTGACCCAAGCCATATGAATGTGAAAGTTGGACAATGAATAAGAAAGACCATAGAAGAATCGATGCATTTGAATTATGATGTTGAAGAAGAATCAACAAAAGTACCATGGACTGCCAGAAGAACAACCAATCTGTTCTGGAGGAAGTATAACTAAAATGCTCCTTGAAAACCAAGATGACGAGATTTCATCTCTCATACTTCAGACTAGTATAAGAGGAATCAGACTGTGGAGAAGGACACCATGCTTGTAAAGTGAAGGGTTAGTGAAAAAAGAGGAAGACCACCAGTGAGATGGAATGACACCATGGCAGCAGCAATGGGTTCAAGTTTAACAACAGAGCCAAGCTGTGTTTCATTTTGTTGTGGATTAAGGTCACTATGTACAACAAATACTTACTGATGAAGATCAAGAACAACAGCCTTTGGTATGGGTTGGAACCTACTTGACACCTAACAACAACATCAACATATGCATGTGAAAGTTGGACAAACTTAGAAAGCCCATAGAAGACCTGATGCATTTGAGCTATGGTATTGGAGGACAATATTGAAAGTATCATGGATTGCCAAAAGAACAAGCAAATCTGTGTTAGAGGAAGTACAGCCACAATGTTTCTTAGAAGCCTTGGTGGAAAAACTTTCTCTCTTACTCCAGACATGTTATTAGGAGGGACCAATCCCTGGAGAAGGACATCACGTGTGATAAAGTGGAGGGTCAGCACAAAAGAGGAAGGCTTTGTGCAGAATGCAAAGGACCTGACAGTGTTTTCTCTTGTTTTCACTATGAATCAGCATCAACCTGATGACACCTAACAACAATCAATATGTTTGATTTGGGTAAAAACATCCTTTGATAAATATTTTCAATTAGTGAAAACTTAATTCAGACATCATAAATAGTCTGATTCAAGTTGGTGGTTATGGTAGAATTTCTCACCTAAATGATGGAGCAAGCTGTAATCAAGTGAGAATGACCAGACCAGAGGAGCTAAGAAAAACTGACCAGACCAATAAATCCAAGAGTGACCTGAGCCACCACCAAAGTCCAGAGGTAGGAAAGATGCAATGTGAAGACAGCTTCTTGACATTAGGCAAGTGCATGAGTCTTCAATTAAGGATTTCAAATATGTGGAGTCCTGGTGTGGCTCTGTAATAAACACTGGACTGCTGACTGCAAGGTCAGTGGTTCAAACCTACCAGCCACTCCTCGAAAAATCTACCCAGGATGACTATGAGTCAGAACCAACTCAATGACACTTAACAACAACAAGAATCATATGAAGACTGTTGAAACATGCTAAAAGGCAAACCTAGGCCTCCTGTTGTGTGATAAAACTCAGCCCTGCGCTTCAGTCTTCACAAACTCTAAAGGGGGAATTGAACACCAAGTACTCACAAGAAAACACCAATAAGGCCTGCCATTCAGCACATGATAGTATGAGCCGGGATAACAGCCACTCAATGATTACAAAGTTTCCCAAGGCCTTAAATCCATCCATATTTAAACAAGTAAATGAAGCCCCAAAGTAACATTCCATTTTTTACAGAGCAGAGACTACACATGAACACCCTGACCTATGATTCCAAAAGTCCTGAGCCAGAACCAGGAGGAATCTACAGATGGCAGACAACATTGGGAAATCTAAAATGAGACTGGCACAGGAATTGATCTACAGAAGGAAAATATGTAACCCAAGCCAGAAAGATGGCCTTCAGAGTGGTTACATTTTATGTAAAGCTATAGTGCTTAAAGCTTCCATTACATGAAAAATTCACTTATGTAAAATTGCTCATTCTCTAGTAATACGAGATTAATGAGGCATGTTAAGTTGTTGTTAAGTGCCATCAAATCGGTTCCGACACATAGCGACCCTGTACAGGGTTTCCGAGGGTGTAAATCTTTACGGGAGTAGAAAGCCTCATCTTTCTCCCGCGGAGCGGCTGGTAGTTTCAAACCGCTGACCTTAAGGTTCGCAGCCTGATTAGTAACCACTAGGCTGCTGAACTGGCTCATATCAATAGTCTGTCCTGTTCAGTATTCTTCCTTATAAAGGGCTAAAAGAATATGGAAGATTTGAAGACAGAAGCATCAGGATTTGGGTCCTAGTGCCATCTCTGTGAACTAGGTAACCTTGGACAAGTTATTTGCCTACTCCCAGCCGCTATTTACTCATGTATAGAATCGTCCTAATAATACCTCCTTCTAAGTGATGGTGCTAAAATTCAATGCGATGATATGCTTAAAATTACCTTAATTTAATTAATTAACTTTTAACTACCCTAATTTAATTTAAATGAATGCAGTTGAATGTTATGGTGCTGTAGGATAAGCACTGGACTGCTAACCACAGATTGGTGGTTCAAACCCACCAGGCATTCTTTGAAAACCCTATACAGGATTTTTATTGTATCAGAACTGGCTCAACAAAACTTAACAACATCTGTGTGGTATATGAAAGCTTGGTAGCTGTTGTCTGTTATGGTCTTTTTCTGCATCCTGAAGACTGTTAACTCTTTTTAAGAAATCAAATCATTGCCTTTTCTATGAATAAATACAAAATCTTCATGGATCTTTTGCTACAATTACATCCATGTGTATAGTAAAGTGGCACTATAGAGTAAGCATTGGACTGGAAACCACAAGGTTGGCGGTTCAAACCTACCAGATGCTCCTCAAAAGCCCGATATAGAGTTGCTATGAGTTGGAACCGATTCGATGGCACTCGACAACAACAACATATAGTAAAGTACACAGAGGCAAAGTTAAGAAAACTTTTTAGAACCAAACTCATTGAGGGGATGAGTCATTGGGTCTGAGAGGTCAGGACCATAGTCTTGGGAAATACCAAGGTCAATTGGCATAACACATTCCACAAAGACTCTATAGCCTACTTTGGTGAATAGTGGCTTACAAGCTTATGAGTGGCCATCCAAGATATAACCATCAGTCTCTTCCTGTCCAGAGCAAAGATGAATAAAGAATATCAGACACATGGACACAATTAGCCTCCACAACTATGAGACTAGATGTAAACTTTCACCCAAATCACAAGAAGTTAAAAAAAAAAAAAAAATGAATGAAAGGTAGATACAAGTGGTTCAAAGAAACAGCGACGACAATAACAAAAACAAAACAGTAAAATATTTCCTGAATCTGCTAGAATTTCAGTCTCTACCTTTTTTTAAAAAGAAATATTAGTATATTCAACTTGATAAGGAAGTACCTACAGCATGTAAAAAAAAGCTCACATAGCCCACCTACAAAAATATCCATGCTAAAGGTACATGTGATAGACAAAACATTACAAATGTATAATGTTTGTGTCATTAGCATGAAAATATGGCAATTAGTCCGAGGATCACGTACCTAACTCCCTCCTATAATTTTCACCTCCTCACCTAGTATCTGGAGTCCTGGTGTGACACTGTGGGTTAATGTATTACACTGCAAAGCCATTTGAACTGCAAGGTCAGCAGTTCAAGCTCACCAGCTGCTCCTCGGAAACCCTATACAGGGTCGCTATGGGTCAGAACCAACTCCACAGCACTTAACAACAACAACAAGAACACCTAGTACCTGAATCACCCCAGATCAGGCCCTCAGTTCAGTTGTTCTCATAACAAAGACTTCCTTGAGTGAGATTCTGTACATGGGTCAGAATTTTAATGGGATTTAAAAGGAAAAGCCCTGATGTGGTGCTGTGGGTTAATGCGCTGGACTGCAAAGGCAGTTTGAACTGCAAGGTCGGCAGTTCAAGGCCACCAGCTGCTCCTTGGAAACACTACACAGGGTCCCTGTGGGTTGGAACTGACTCAATGGCACTTAACAACAAAAGGAAGAGTTGGACTAAGTTAAATGGTTACGCTTTGGTAGACTCTCACTGAAGCAGGTCTGTAAGACCTTCAGTCCAGGTCTTCCCACATGTCTCAGGAGGAAGGCTGCCCCAAAGGACTAACTCAGTGGGCTTGGCAACTAAATGAGCAGGCACTGCCATCTGGGGCTCACCAGAGAGTATGTATCTGGAGGTATGGCATAATAGGAAGGAACCATCTGCAAATTCTGGTTAATAGTCCAATGTAACTTTTTATTTCTTTCTACTTGTTAGGAGACCATGGGTGAGTGTGAACAGCACCAGAGTAAAAAGTGTTCTAAATTTGAAACTGCTACCAACCAGGAGACTTGGAACAATGCACTTTTATTCACTGGGTCTCAGTTTGTATAAATAAGGGGTTTGGACAAGATCACGAGTTGTCAAATGTTCTTTGTAGATTCTGTATCCTCCAGCTATATCTCTGGTCACATCTGGAAAAGTGGTAGGCCAGAAGGTTAAGAGGGAAGCAAAGAACTTATGTGTCTTTCCCCCAGATTCCATGTATCAAAAAAAGAGCTTAACCACTTCTTTGTATACATTTCCAATTAAGGCTTTTGTCTCCCCAGTTTAAAAAAAAAAAAAAAAAAAATTGAAAACCAATGGATCATATCATTGCTAATGTACCTTTCAATCCTGTAAGTCTTTGATAAACTAACACCCTAAGATACTGAGAACATGAAATCTATCAGACTATAAAATGAATTCTGGCTGTGAAAGTATAAACTTGAATGATGCCTCTAAACCACTGCACCACTGCTAGGACCATCCCATACATCTCCAAGAAAATCAATCTATACTCAGTAAGCACTTCCTGCTGCATAAGCTGCATAGGCTCAGAAAACTAGGAAAGATACAAATTGTCCTTGTAGAGCTTATATTGTTGTGGAGGTGATGTTAAAACAAACAAAAGAATTATGATACATCACACACACATATACACAAAGTGTATAATTAAGTGAGACACTGTTATTGTTGTTGTTAAATGCCATCGGGTTGGTTCCAATTCATACCAACCTTGTATAGGGTTTCCAAGGAACAGCTGTGGGTTAGAACTGTCGACCTTGTGGTTCGCAGTCCAGTGCTGATCCTACAGTGCTGCACCAGAAGTCCAAGTGAGACACTATAAGGCACAAATTCTGAATGAATTTGCATTAGGAGGAAGGAAGGCACAGGAGGAGAGGGATCCAAATCCTGAGAATAAACAGCAAGTAAAATTCAAGAACTAAATACTAAAAGATCTTTGAAGGTTTCAAAACTTAAATTTAAACATCAGACAAATGTTAACTTATCTTGATAACCTGAAAAACATTTATCTTGTGGCAAAACTGTTTGCTTGTTTTTTCTCTTCTTTAACTTCCTACTTCTTTTAATTTTTATTTTTAGAATGGGTTGAGACTGGATTGACAACACCTTTAGCCCAGTAAGTCATGAAGCTATACCATCAATGGTGTAAATATTGACAAAATGAAGGTTTTCTCATGTATTTTCATACCAAGAAATTTAAAGGATCTAATTTTTCCAAAGAAACACTATATTTTCATATAGAACCTTGATCCATAACAAAAACAATTTACAAGTCTTGACTCCCTTGACAGACCTATAAATAGAACACGGCTCACAATTCTGAGGATGGGACACTGAAACATAGAGAACAATACCAGTACAGCACAAAAAGCTAAAGAGTTGACAAAATGCTCTTCTGTAAAGACGGGGAATTCAAAGCCAGGTCCCTGATCTGAAACCGGCTCTGAGGGATGCAAGGCTTCCCATTACCTGGAAGAAAAAACAAAATCTGTGGGCAGTGTTGGGTCACAGCCTATGTCTGGTTCTGCCTGGGAAGACAAGAAGCAAGCAGCTGCCTGTGGACTCAGGAATCCAATCTGAGTCTTCAATGTTCCAAATGAAAGACAGTTCTAAGCCATCAGTCTAATTGTGGTTACGACCTACATACTCCTTTGACAAGAGTGGAAGAACCCACAGAGATGTGCATAATAAGAAGACATTCATGTGCATAAACACCTTTCTCTTCAGAAAAAAACAGCCTCATGCTCAAGATGAGCTCACAAACTAAAACTCCAAAATAGGTAACCAAAACTAATATCAGAAAACACAACCAACAAATTGAACAAATAAAAAAGAATATCCTTCCACTAGTTTGTAAATCACAATGTACTCTTTTGAAAACGATGATTCTAAACTAGTATGATTTAAACTATCAATGAAATAAAAGAATAGCTACTACCCATATACCAATCAAAACTAATTATGCAACAAAAACAAGCAGTTATGAATCAATAACAGGTAAAGATTTTTCAAGAACTAATTAGAAATACTAAAAATTAAATTGTAATCATGGAAGTAAAATCAGTTCTGCATGAAAGGATAATTTAATAAACTAGAAGTATTAAGAAATTGATTTAGAACACATTACTGTAGAACACAGAGATAAAAGTATGAATCAGACGTTGTGTACATAGAATAGACTACATACAATTTACATATACACAAATAGGATTGCAGAACTAGAGAAGACATGGCACAAGAGGAAAGGCAAATGTTAAATAATTAATGATGACTTCCTCCTTTAAAAAAATCATTCTATTCATCTCAAAACTGTACTAAATAGCTATACATTGATTTTTAAAGGTACTCAAAATAATGAGTGGAGCAACTTTAGATAAAAATACTTATGGACTCAATTATGTCCCCAAAAAAGTATGTTCAAGTCCTAGCCCCTCTATCTATGAATGTAATTTTGTTTGAAAATAGAATCTTTAAAGGTGTTATGAGCTTAGCTAATGAGGTCACACCAGATTCCTTCCGTGTGGTGTCTTATAAAAGGAGAACAGACATGGAGAGTCTCACACACACACATACATTCATATATGCTGGGAAGCAAGTAAGTATGTACCAATTAACCTAGCAAACTTGAGAAATCTAAAACCTGGAAGAGGGAAAATAAGATGACTTTATGAGGGGGCTCCAAAAAGTTTCTGGGAAACTTCATTATCTTTTAATTCCATTTCTTAATGAATTTTTTTTAAGCCAGCACATATACTATCAAAAAACACAAACCAAACCCACTAACATCAAATCAATTCCAGCTCACAGTGACCCCTATATAGGGTTTCCAAGACTATCAGTCTGAAAGATGTGGAGTGGCTGGTAGGTTAAAAACTACCAGATGAGGCTTTCTGCTCCCGTAAACATTTACAGCCTCGGAAACGTTATGCACTGTCTCTGTGAGGATCTTTATTTCCTTACTTATTAAAATGAAAGTGTTAAAGTTAGGATTTAATAAGATAATAAGTAATAAAAAGGTTTAACATGGTATCCAGGATGTAGTAAATATTACTTATCTGTATTATTGTTCAATGGGGCACAGACTTTAGAAGGAAAGCATGCTGTTAGACTTAAAGAATGGCAGTTGCTAATGTCCCTGACGAAGTAGCAAAGAAAGAGCTAAACATATAAAATACATTCAGTTTTTATCTGTACTTTAAATGAAATTTGTCTCCAATAACTTCTATTTCTCCTTAAGAAAATCTATAGACCTAAATCTTCTGACTAAATCAACATGGTTTAGCCTGAGCCAGATAATTGATTTTTGTCTGGACCCAATTCTTCTGTAAAGGAGCCTCCTTTCAGGTGAGGAGAAAGCTAGAGGGAGGAAGTGGATACTCTGGAAAAGTTCTAACCCCAAGGGTTTTCTTTGCCAGGATAGGCTCTTAGTAATGTCACTAACTTGTTGTTGTTGTTGTTGTTATGTGCCATCGAGTAGGTTCCGACCCATAGCGACCCTGTATAGGGTTTTTATGGATTAAATTGTATCCCCCACCAAAGTAATTGTGGAAGTCCTAACCCTAGTACCTGTAACTATGACCATTTCTAAACAAGGATTTTTTATTATGCTAATAATTCACAGCAGAATAAGACGGTTCTTATACCTAATTATTCCTGAGTGGTGCCTTACAAAAGGCACAGATCAGACACAAAGACACACAGGGAAGAAACCATTTGAAGACAGACAAGATAGCAGATACATACATCTATAAGCAGATACATCTACCGTGCATTGTTATCTTTTTTTTTTTTGACCCTGAGACACTTTTAATCAAGAATTGCAGCAGTTTTGGCTAAATAACATTTATAGCATAAGGTTGGCATATACATGTTGTGGACATATTCTCAGTGCTTGGGACAAAAAAAAAGAAAGAAAGAAAGAAATTCAAAATAAAATCATTTTAAACACCATACAATCATAGGGGTCCTTGAAGACCACAGTTGGGCTCAAGGGGCCACCCTGATTTTCAGAGAAGTGAGTGGGGGAGGAACCATCTCTTTTCAAACACTCTTTGAGCTCTGTGATTTTCAGTGGCAGGACCTGGTCCCTGGCCTGCAGCTCAGAAGCCTCAGGAAGTTAGTAAGTTCACCCCCCAAGATCCGCTGGCCTTGTACTTGTGAGGATGAGACCTAATTCAGAGATGAACAGGGTTTTTTGGCAGGGACCCACACAGCAAACCTGTAACAGGATGAGACAAGAGGCCAACAGACGGGACATGAAAGAAGGGCTTTGGGCTGAATCTCAGAGGTCCTTGGAATGGGAGAGGGAGAGCACTCCTCTCCTGGACCCACTTTCTCTCTCCTTAGTGTACCAGGGACTGCCCTGGTAGAGCTCATAAAGAGGGGATGTGGCCCACAGTTCCGGCCTGAATGGAAGACAGTCAGGCTATTTCCTAAGAAAGGCAGTCTTTGACTAGGACAGCAGGCTACGCATGATCACACTCGAGTTAGTCACACGGGCTCCATAGTGGCCTGCCCAGAACAGCATGTCCTGGCCCCACTATTGGAAAAACACAAAGCAGATGCCCGTCTTGATGCTGGAGAACACATGGGTGACCTGAAAGTAGGGATTGTTGTTCCATTGTTGAACGGGACCAGGAGCAACACAGAATTTATCCAGGACAATCTGGTTGGCATCCAAAAGCTTACTGGACAGTAAGCTGATACTGACAGCCTCAGTCATATTGGGCTTCCCACCCACAGCCTCCCAAACTCGCCAGTCCTACTCCACATCATAGACTGTGCTGAGCGGCAGTGACTCGTTATCTTTCCCAGCAGCTACTAAAAGCTAAACAGGCACAGAAGGACCTTTCTCGAGAACCAAACCCTGAGTTTAAACTCACTGTCTGTGAGAAAATAAATTCCTGCCCACTTGTGGTATTTGTTAAAGCAGTACTGGGTAATTAAGATACTTCTTAATAAAAGCAGTGATGAATTATACCATGGTGTTTTATATGAAGACTTGCTATTGTTAAATTCCATCAAGTCAATTCCAACTCATAGAGCCCCTATAGGAAACACTAGCAGGTCCTGTCCATATTCATATTTGTTATATTTGAGGCCATTGTCATTGTCACTGTGCCAATCCATCTCATTGGAGGTCTTCCTCTTTTTCAATGAACCTCCACTTTACCAAGTATGATGTACTTCTCCAGGGACTGGTCCCTCTTGAAACCATGTCCAAAGTATGAGAGATGAAGTCTCGCCATTTTCTCTTCTAAAACTGTTGTCGTTAGGTGTCATTGAGTCGGTACCAACTCATAGCGACCCTATGCACAACAGAATGAAACACTGCCCAGACCTGGGTCAACCTCACAATTGTTGCCATGCTTGAGCCTATTGATGCTGCCTCTTTGCCAATCCATCTCGTTGGGGGGCTTCCTCTTTTTCTCTGACCCTCCACCTTACCAAACGTGATATCCTTCTCCAGAGAATGGTCCCTCCTGACAATATGTCCGAAGTATGAGAGATGAAGTCTGGCCATCCTGGCCTCCAAGGCACACTCTGGCTGCACTTCTTTCAACACAGATTTGTTGGTTCTTTTGGCAACCCAGGGTAATTTCAATATTCTCCTCCAACACCATAACTCAAATGCATCAATTCTTCTACAGTCTTCCTTATTCGCTGTTCAGCTTCACATGCATATGAGGTTACTGAAAATATCATGGCTTGGGTCAGGCGTACTTTAGTCCTCAAGCTGACATCTTTGCTCTTACACTTTAAAAAGGTCTTGTGCAGCAGATTTGCCTAATGTAGTACATCGTTTGATTTCTTAGCTGCTGCTTCCATGCTTTCTTCCAAAACAGAATTATTTGTTCTTCTGGAAATCCATGACATATTTAATATCTTTGCTAACACTGTAATTCAAATGCATCAATTCTTCTCTTGTCTTCCTGATTTATTGTCAACCTGTTACGTGCATATAAAGTATTTGAAAATATCATGACTTGAATTAGGCACACCATAGTCCTCACACTGACATCTTTGCTCTTTTAACACTTTTATGAGATCTTTTGCAGCATATTTATCTAATGCAATACATCATTTGATTTTTTTAATGCTGCTTCCATGTGGATCCAAGTAATATGAAATATTTGACAACTTCAATCTTTTCTCTGTTTATCATGATGCTACTTATTGGTACAGTTGTGAGGATTTTCATTTTCTTGACATTGAGGTGCATCCACACTGAAGGCTGTAGTCATTGAAACCTCTTCAGTAAATACTTCAACTTCTCTTTACTTCCAGCAAGCAAGGTTGGGTCATCTGCTTATTACAGGTTGTTGGTGAGTCTTCCTCCAATCCTGATGCCATAGAATTCAGCATCTTGGTTAATTTGCTCAGCATACAGATTGAATAAGTAAGATGAAAGGATATAACCCTGATGCACATATTTCCTGATTTTGAACCATTCATAATCCCCATGTCCTGTTTTAACAACTGCCTATTGGTCTACATATTGTCAGGAGGGAACAGTCACTGGAGAAGAATGTCATGCTGGGTAAGATGGAGAGTCAGAGAAAAAGAGGAAGACCCCCAATGAGATGGATCGGCCAGGTGGCATCACTGATGCCATCAAGTGTGGCAGTAGTAGTGAGGTTGGCCCAGGATCGGACATTGTTTTGTTCTGCTGTGCATGGGGTCGCTATGAGTCGGTTCTGACTCGATGGCACCTGACAACAACAACAACATTGGTCTATATATAGGTTCCGCATGAGCACAATTCAGTGGAATTCCCATTCTTCACAATGTTATCCACAGTTTGTTATGATCCTTGCAATGAATGCCATTGCATAGTCAATAAAGCACATCTTTCTGGATTCATCCATGAGCTATGTGATATCAACAATGATATCCCTCACTCCACAGTCACTTCTGAATTCAACTTGAATTCTAGCAGTTCCTTGGAAGTTTCAAAAGAGAATAAAACTCAGTGGAATATTTGTGTGAGTTTTCTCTTAAGACAGAAGAGAGTAAAACAGTAAATGAAACAGTCCCCAGGGATATTAACAAGTTGAAGAAAAGCTAATGAAAAAGTGATTATGAAGAAAAGACGAATATACATTAGGAGAGGTCTTTAGGGAAAGCTTGAGGCCAAGGGTACCCAACAGGAAGCTGTAAGGTGATATACAGGAGGTGGAGGAGAAAGGCATTAGAATTAGCTAGAAAGAATCCTCTTGGGAGCCAATTTAATAAAGTGGAATAATGCTGTCATTAGCGACCTTATACACAACGGAAGAAAACACTGCCTAGTTCTGTGCCATTCTCACAGTCATTGTTAAGCTTGAACCAACTGCTGCTGCTACCATACCAATTCATTTCATTCAGGGGTCTTCCTCTTTTTTTGCTGACCCCTCCACTTTATCTAACATGATGCCCTTCTCCAGAGACTGGGAGCACCTGATAATATGTCCAAAGTATGAGAGACCAAGTCTCGCCATCCTGGCTTCTAAGGAATATTCTGGCTATACTTCTTCCAACAGAGATTTGTTTGTTCTTCTCTTAGTCCATGATACTTTTAATATGCTACTCTAATACCATACCTCCAAGAAAGAGGTATTATAAGAAACTCCAAATTTCTAAGGCTGTAAAGGGAAAGGAAACTTGGTGCAGACCAAAGACTAAACTTCATAGTAGTACAGCTTGACAATCAGATTTATGGTTTTACATTTTACAAAAGGAGAAATGTCCAAATGCAAAACAATTGGTGGTAGTGGCGGTTGCCTTTGAGTTGCTCTGACTCATAAAATAGGCCCGTGTACAGCAGAAGCAGATGCTGCCTGGACCTCTGCCATCTTCTTGATCAGTGGTTTGTGTGAGTCCATTGTTGAAGCCACTGGTTATTTTGAGTACCATGAAAACTAAAGGACTCATCTACAAGCACTGTACCAGCCAATATTCTGTGGCAAACTAAAGAGTTTTCATTGTCTAATTTTCAGAAGTAGATCATCAGACCTTTCTTCCTAGTTTGTCTTAGTCTCGAAGTTCCACTGAAACCTGGTCAGCATGGGGGATTGACCCTGATGGTTTTGAAATACCAGTGCCATAGCTTTCAATATCATAGTAATCTTCAAGCCACCAAAGTTTTACACACGGATAGAGAAGTGGTAGGCAAGAGATTGTTATTACTGTTGTGTGGTGTCATCGAGTTGCTTCCAATTCATAGCAACCCTGTATAGGGTTTCTGAGGAGCAACTGGTAGATTTGAATCACCAACTTTGTGGTTGGTAGTTCAGTGCTTATCCTACAGCACTACAGCAAGACTTAAGGATAGGAGAAAAGGAAAATCAGAGCAAGAGAGGCACACAGAGAGACTACAAAGACTCAACACATATGGAATGGATGGGGTCCGTGGGGCAGGCTCTGAAGAGGAATTTAACAGACAGGAGATCTATTCTTTCTCTGCAATAGATGAAGTATGAGAGGATAAAAGAAGGGAATTGTTTTTCGGACATAAAGTCAAGGATTCTGAGAGGGCACAATTGATTGCTATATCTTCCACAGGACAAATCCAAATCACAAAAGACATCATGTCACTTCCAGGTCAACTCATCTATCCCCACTACTTCAGGAATTGTCCCTAACTTGGCAAATAGAGATGTCACTTGGACCCCATATTGAAGCCGAAAACTTCAAGGTACTGAAATGTATGACTTACATATGTTGTTGCTGTGTGCTATTGAGTTGATTCTTCTAATAACTCCATGTGACACAGAAGAACTTGTCCCATTGGGTTTTCTTGGCTACAGTCTTTAAGGAAACATATTACCAGGTCTTTGTCCCACAGAATCACTGGATACATTCAAATTGCCAGTCTTTCAGTTAACAACTGAAAGCTTAACTATTGTACCACCAGGTATCCTGACTTCCATATAGCAAGAGCCATAACCAGGGAGCCCTCCCTGACTGTGTTATTCTAGACACGACATCTGTGCATAGCTTGGAGCACACTGCCTGGTCTTCCTCTCCGCTTCTTCCCACCTGATCCTGTGGTGCCATCTTGTGATCAGAGGGAAAGTTTAAAAGAAACAAACTTCCTCTAACCTAACTATGTATAGCCGGGACAAAGAAATCACAGAATTCTCAGTGTTAGATGTTAGAAATGAATCCCAATATCGCATAAAAGGCACTTGGTGAGACTAAATTACCTTGGCAAAGTAAAATTTACTCCTGCAAGAGGGTGCATGCTCATAGCCATACATAGCCGTGCATACAGGACAGGCCAGCGAGGACACTGAGCGGGCCGTCCACTCAGGTTTTTAATCCCTGACACGAGTCTCAAGGCTGTGTCTCACGCCATTGGCTAGGGTTTTGACCCCACAATCTTTTCCCTTACCCAGTTGGCTATTTCAAATTTTTAAGGCGCGCATTCCTACTTTAGGAAAAGAAAAAGAGCAATCATAAATTCTTTACTCACTTCAGGAAGTAACCAAAGAAAAAAAGAGAGAGATCATAAAGTCTTTACTCA
>NW_006408611.1:10348789-10353108 GCF_000296735.1 Chrysochloris asiatica
TATATATATATATATATATTTCCCCCCACATAGGCACACCCCTTCAGCAGGGGATATAGTTAATGAATGAGCTGTTATCTGAGAAGGTCCTTTGTTCTTGGAAATATCTTAGAAGATACTGGATGAGTGATTCCTCGGCACTTGTTTTTCAGCTCTATGGTATCCTCACCTCTGTTACGTTGGTTGTTGTTGTTGTTGTTGTTAAGTGACATCCAATTGATTCCGACTCACAGCAACCCTGTATAGGGTTTCTGAGGCGTGGCTGGTGAGCTGGAATCACCAACCTTTCAGTTCCAACTCACCTTGATGTCCAGAGCATTAACTTGCAGCGCCACTTTCTGTCTGAGGAGTTACTGTACATAGAAAAGGACAGTCATTCTCTAGTGGAACAATGTTTAAGCACTCTGCTGCGAATGTAAAGGTTGGCAATGTGAATCCACCCAGTGGCTCTGAGGAAGAAAGACCTGGCAATGTGCTTCCATAAAGATTACAGCCAAAAAAAAAAAAAAAACCCTATGGGGGCAGTTCTACTCTGTCACATAGGGTCTCTATGTGTCAGCATCAATTCATTTGATGCCCAATTTATTAACTATATCTCTTTGTTTTAAAAAATTAACATTCCTTGCTGTTTTGGTTAGGTGTTGTAGAGTCAGCTTCTAACTCTTGGCAGTCCAAGGCACAACAGGCTCAGAACACACTCACTACGGGGTTGTTGTTCACCACCTCATGTTCTTACCAAATGTCAAAACAGTTTTAATATTTTTAAAAACTCCATTACAAAACTGGGTCAGATCCATTCTTCCTGGACAAGGAGCTAACAACATAATCATCCTGAATCATTTCCCTGGTGTTGTACTCTCTTATGATGAGATCATGGATCCAAGACAAACCTTGGCCCTTCAGGGCAGTGCTGGTGGAGAGCATGAAACACCAGCCAGAGAGAATTATTAAAAGATTGTCTTCATTTCTCAGGGTTTTCAAAACAAAATATCTCAAAGTGGGTGACTTTCAAGAACCAAAATTTATTTTCTTACACTCAATAAACAAAATTTATTGAGTCTGGAGACTCAATATCCAAATCAGATTATCAGTTATGTTGATTCCTTTGGAAGGCTTTCAGAGATCAAATGTTTCTTCCCTAGTGTCTGGAAGTTGTTAACAATTCTTTGACTATGTTGGCTTGTAGACTGATCCTCACATGATGTATTACCCCTGTGTAACTACTGCCATATCTGTATTGTCTGTTATGGAATCATGGTGTGGTGCTGTGGGTTAATGTGCTGGACTGCAAAGGTTTGAACCACAGAGTCGCTATGAGTTGAAACCAATTCCAGGGCCCTTTACAACAACATAACCCTTTTATAAGATGCCAGCCATATAGGATTCGAAACACCACCTCATATTTTGGTATGAGCTTGTTAACTTGACTGATAACATATGCAAAGAAATAGCCTACTTTCCCCCAAACACGGTATCATTCACTGGTGCAAATGTTAGGACTTCAATATACCTTTTTAGGCAACCCAACTTACTCCATACCAGAGAATGATTATAGAAACAAAGAAATGTCCTAGAAAGGCAAATGGCTGTTGGTTTGGCTACTGTATCAGCCAAAGGGTATGTATAACCACATTAAAGACTTGAATTGAGCAACAGACTTCACAGTAGTTTCAGTAGAAGAAATGTAAAAGGAAAACAAGGGACATTAGAGGTTCTTATTTCCCAGAAGTAAAAATCCATGTTGAACCCACAGTTGTACATCATCAGCAACGCCAAAGCAAAGACTTAGGAAAAGACAACCTACCTCCGGGTTGTTGTTGTTATGTGCCGTGGAGTTGGTTCCGACTCATCGTGACCCTACACAGGGTTTCCAGGCTCTAAATCTTTACGGAAGCAGAAAGCCTCATCTTTCTCCTGTGGATCAGCTGGTAGTTGCGAACTGCTGACCATGAGATTAACAGCCCAATTCGTAAGCACTATGCTACCAGAGTTCTTCCGGGTAGAGGTAGAAAAAAGTAAAGTAACAATTTGATCTCTTAAGGAGAGTTGTTGTGGCTAAGTGTTGTCAAGTCTGTTCTTATTCATAGTGATAAATCTTTGCAGAAGCAGAAAGTCTCATCTTTCTCCCTTGGAGCAACTGGTGGGCTCGAACCACAAGCTTTATGGTTCACAATGCAGTGCTTACAGATGGAACCACCATGCTCCCCATGAGCAGCGTATAAGAAGGCAAAGGGAAACTTCCTACCACTTCATCTGGTGCCCACCTTTCTCTGAGAGTCTCTTGAGCCAGACCCATTTACATAAAAGATGAGATCAGAGTTTTCAAATGCCATTTATATAAAAGATGAGGTCAGAGTTTTCAAGTGAGGTGTCTCTGATCCCTCATAAGATTTGTTTACGCAGTTTCTTGAAGGTAATCATGTGGTCTTGGTCTTGGGGACCCCAAAACAAAGAGGTTGGGTTTAGTATAGGGGCAAGAGTCTGGATGTTATGGTCATGAGAAAGAAGCCAGTTACAAAATAGACTGTGTTTTAGTCAAAGAAAAGTTGGTGCAACTGTTTGTTTTAGATTGTCCTTCTGAGTCAATGACAATGACTCAGATGGAGGAGGCTTTGTCACTGAAGCCCATCACTGCATCAGTCCCACCCCAGCTGGCCTCACGGAGCAAGGTGCCCACTATGAAGCTGCAGGGCCTGCGAACCCTGAGGATTCTCTCCACTGAGAAGTATTTCTCTCCTGCTGATGTGTCACTTCTTAAAGCATAGACTACTCAGGGCAAGCTTAACTGAAATTTTTCATCAGAAGCTTTTGTAGCTCTGTGTGCTAGAGAAATGAGCAAAGTAAAGAAAATCTGCTTCCTTCTTATTTGAAAGAAAAGGCTAACATGAGGTCACTAATGTGTTCAATGAGCACAGAGTTTCCAGGAAACCTAATGTAATCTAAGTCACTTTTAAGATTTCAGATTTCATTCTTGGGAGCTCTGGTTTAGGGAAAATGAAGGCCTTGATGGAGAAAAAGCAAACAGAAATTGTCAAGATCTGCCATTAAGAAAAAGAAAGTAGGACAGGACATATTGCCATAAAATAGTTGGGAGGTGGGTTAGGCTACCAACGACAGGAAATGAGAGGCAGCGTAAGCACCTACCATTTGCAGATTCTGTAGGCAAGTGTTTCTGATGGGCTTTAGGTAGAATACCAGTTGTTAGGGAGTTGACTCTGGCTCATGGTGACCACACGGTGTCAGAGTCAAACTGTAGTCCACGGGGTTTTCAGAGACTGATATTTCACTAGAAGTACATTGTCATTCCTTCCTTCTGAGGTGCCTCTAGATAGACTTAAACCTCCAATCTTTTGGCTAACAGCCAAGAACCTTAACCATTTCTGTCCCCCAGGGACTCCAACTGGCAGGAAAGGAAAAACAATGTGATTGCCTTCAATAGCAAGCAATCTGAGACAATTTGGGAAGGGACCAAATCTATTGCCTCATTCATGTTGTAAGGCCAAGGGATGTATGAGAAGATGAAGATTCAAATATTTGTTAATAAGTGAAGTTTATTAAAAAGAAGATTCTGGATAGAGAAATTAAGTCATGCCAGCACATCTGAATTCCTGCTCAGAAAGGAAGGGCATTCCATATTGCAGAAGATAGGTGGGGGCAAATGCATTTAACAGGAAAATATGTTTGTCAGACTATTTTAGTCAGAAATAGCCCCCAGAGAGATGTTTACAGTAAGGGATGACGTAATGGGGATTTCTGCATTAATTACTGCATTAAAAAGCTGAGAAACTAATGGAATATGAGGGAAACTTGAGCTCTTGGATCTAAGCAAAAGGCTGCCCCCTAAACAAGATACTTAATTTTAGTGTCACCAAGGGAAAAAAAGGAGTCTTAGTATGGAACTACATGATAAGCACTGGATCTCACAGATGATTTCAGCCACAAGGTCAGCAGTTCAAACTCACCAGCCACTCCTCTGAAACCCGTTAGAGGTTTGTTATGGGTCAGAACTGACTCTACAGCACTTAACAACACAAAGGAAAACAAATAAAGATAATGTTACTATTTCCTTGGCTAGCCCAATGTAAAAGGGAAAGATCAGTCCAAATAGGTGGCTTTCTTGGTTCAGTCAATAAGAACACTGTTTTTTCAATAAACTTTCCATTGGTTTGCCAAGTACCACTACCAACTACTCTAAAATGGACAACATTAGAAGGTCCTGGATAGAGTAGGAAAAAGGTGGAATGAAACTTGAAATTATTTTTAAAAGACCAGGCTTATTTGTCAGAAGAAGACTGGAGGAACCCAAGACTATGACCCTC
>NW_006408611.1:10356558-10358267 GCF_000296735.1 Chrysochloris asiatica
GTAAACTTTCACTCAATCCACAATAAAAACTTTAAATTAAAATAATAATAATAATAATATTGAGAGGCTCATTTGCTGATACCACATTTAACTGTTCTTCTTACCTAAAGTGAGTCTAGAGAGACTTCTGGTTGGGGCTACCGCTGGGAAAATCAGGTAAGTTATGCTTCGGTGAGAAGGGAGGGAGGGGGATCTCATGAAGGAAGCACTCACAGAACAACTCCAGAGCTCCCGATCTACCAGGAGATCCAGGACGCCAGTTTCTTGCACTCGCAAGTGAAAAAAATCACAACATTAAGGAAAATGTGGGTGAGTTAGGAATGTGGAGACTGTACTCCCTTGGTGACTACCCTGCCCTGGCAGAGTTTAGAGAGTGGGGCTAAAGCCAGTCTGGCTCAGAGAGTGGAGCTTTCAGCACAGAAAAAAAAAAGAGAGAGAAAGATGCTAGAGACTACACATTTCTCCCTCTCTCTCTCCCTGTCCCATCTTCATTTCTCAGTGCTGACATCAGGTGGGAAAGTTTTCCCACTGTACAGACAGAGGGAGCTTGGTGGCGGCTTATGACGTCACCGGCGGACCCACAGATCCAAAAGTTCCCCAGCTGAAACCCCTCAGGTCAGTGCACCCTGGAATAGGTTCCGATGGCAGGCGACCTTGCAGAGTTCCGAAGTTGTGGGTCTGAGAGGGAGCAGGGCACCTCACCTTTCTTCTGGGTAGCGGCTTGGAGTTTTGAGCTATTGTCCTTGCAATCCACAGCTGCTGCACTGTCCAAACTCCCTGCGCAGGACCAATTCAAAGCAATCTGTAAAACCCCAGCAGAACAGTACTCAACCATCCCGAGAATTGCGCTGTACACACACAGACACCTAAGTGACCTTCAGAGACAAAAATAGTGGACAATCTTTCTCCCATTAACTCCTCAATATCTACCTGCACACCTCTATAGTAGTGACTAGATGAGGAGCCTACGAGAGTGGTTAACCCCACCCCCACCCCCGCTGGAGGCTTCTAATTGCACACACACTGGTGTTGTAGCATGAGACAGTTGACCACAGCTTCATTTCTGTTCCAAAGTGGTGATTTTTGTCTGTGCATTTATATTACTTCTTCTTTTGATCCTTTTGATCACACATCTTTCCTGGAGGTGGGAGCTTTTTCTCCCTACGTTACTCAAGAAGCAGCAATCATGGCCATATATACAAGCTATAAGCATACCCCATAATAGTCCACCACTGAGAGAAGACCCAACAACACCCACTAAGCATTACATGACAAAAAGCAAGTCTATCTCCTGACCATATTCACCAGGAAACACCAGTAAGCAAACAACTAATGTTCAAGCATTCACTTAAGCTTAAAAATAATAACAATAATAACAAAAATAATAACCATGCCAAATAAAAAGCAACAAACCTTATCGAAACACATTAAAAAACAGAAGAGAGTAGCTGATGCAAATGAGCTGGAGACAGACAAAGGCTTTATAGAGGAGGAAGAGTAGGGTTTGGATATGCCTGAAAAAGAATTCAAAAGAATGATATGGAAACAAATTCAAATGCTCCAAACAGGGGAGGAAGAAATCAGGAAAGCACTACAGGAGCAATCAAATTAGATTGATACAGCATTGGAAACAATTCAAAACCTGCAAAAAGAGGCCCAGATGATTAATAATAAGATATCAGAAGTGGACAATACACTGAAAGGGGAGA
>NW_006408611.1:10358433-10358978 GCF_000296735.1 Chrysochloris asiatica
AGTAGGAAAAAGGTGGAATGAAACTTGAAATTATTTTTAAAAGACCAGGCTTATTTGTCAGAAGAAGACTGGAGGAACCCAAGACTATGACCCTCAACCACCTTTCAGGTCTGAAAACGAACTCACCTTCATGGCCCAATTTCCATCCAAGCAGTAGATCGGTATAGTGGGGAAACAACAACACTAGTAAGGTATGCTCACCATAGAATGGTCAATCATTCAAATCAAGGGATTGCAATCATTGAGATGAAACAAAATGTATGATTTGTTTAATGTAAAAATGATGATCTTATCTATGAACCTTCACTCAATTCACACAAAAAATTAAAAAAAAAAAAAAAAACCTGAACAAATCTCAAATGTCATTTCAAGTAAAACTTTGCACTGTGCACAAACTAACGTGCATCTGAGTTTGACCCTTCAGAAGCAGGTCCCCATTAGTTGGACATCCACGGCTACCTGAGGTCTACCTCTGAGGCAAATCCCATCTAGTGTGTGGCTCCAAATGGCTGTGGCCTCGTTGTAATTAGAAGTTCAGTCTTGAA
>NW_006408611.1:10359078-10360749 GCF_000296735.1 Chrysochloris asiatica
CAACCAAGGATTGTCCAGCCAGCAAAATTATCAATCAAATACAAAGGTGTGATCAAGAAAGTCCAGGATAAACAGAATCTGAGAAATTTTATCAAAACCAACCCAGCACTTCAAAACATCCTAAAGGGAGTTCTGGGGATGGAGAACCAACAAGAACAGACAACAAACAGATTCACAGGCATGGCAACACCACCTGGAACTCAGTCAACAGAGAGCAGAGGCCAAAACAGAACAAGACTACACAACAACAAACTAAAGTGAGTCTAGCTGACAGACTTGCAGATCTGGCCACAAAGACTTGAATGAATCATAGATTAAAATTAGGCTGATATAGGCAGTTTTGCTTCAAAAGAGATAATAATGTCTCTAGCTTCTTAATATAGTATCAGGCATTTCAAAATGAACTGCCCCCACCAGTGCAGCCACACAGGCTTCAACAATAAGCTGTAAAGGAAAATGAAGCTTTGCTTTTAGTTTCATTTTAGCAGAGACATTTTATAGTGTTTAGTATAAGCATCTGCAGTGAAAGATTCCTGCTGATATGAAACCCCATTGAGTTCAGAGAATTTCATGTAACAAACAAAACATACTGTCTATGAAATATAGGCAACAAAATCAGAGAACTCCATTCTATTAAGTTCATGATGTCTACATGGATAACTACGGGTCAGTCTGGAGGGCCGTACTGAAAGACACTATAAGACCCTCTGGAGAGAAGGAATTTAGTTTTAGCATTCTGAAGTCTTTTATTAATGCAGGTGAGGAGGCAGTGTAATCTGGGTTAAAGCCATCAATATGACCTAATTTTATACTAAACCACAATTTAAGTTTCACACATGGAGGCAACAATAGAATTGGAACTCTAGATGAAGGCTCCTGACTCCTAGTGTGATGCGCCTGTTCCCGAGTCCTGCTCTCATTCTACCTGCCAGCAACGGTGGCTCATCACTCACACAAGGCAAGTGTGTTCAACAGAACTGGCTGTGCAGAGCCTAACCAAACAAGATGGCCCAGGGTACTGCCTCTTGAAAGACAGAAATTGTTTCTTCCACATCAGAAAATTCCCCCAGACTATTTGATTCATCATCAGAAATTCATCTTGGAGGGGAGGGAAAGCAAACTATATGAACATGTTGTTGTTGCTAAGTTCCATTGAGTCATTTCTGACTCATAGCAACCTTTACAGGGTTTCCAAGGAGCAGCCTACCTTGCAGTTCAAATTGACTTTGCAATTCAGTGCATTATCCTGCAGCCGCATGCCAGGAGTGTGGATATATCACATGGATCTTGCACATGTATCATGCATATGTTGTTGTTGCTGTTAGGTGTTGTCAAGTCAAGTCTGACTTACAGTGACCCTGTACAGGGCTGCTGAGGCTGTAAATTTTTATGGGAGCAGAAAGCGTCATCTTTCTACTGCAGGACAGCTGGTTAGTTTGAACTTTCAACTTTTGGTTAGCAGTCCAGTGGTGATCTTGCATATAGCACATATATTTGGCATATGTATGTATCCAAACAAAAAGCCCACTGCAGTTGAGTTTGTTTCTACTCATACATAGCAACCTTATTGAACAGAGTAGAATTGCTCCATACAGTTACACAGGATTACAGAGGCTGTAGACCTTTATGGGAAAATACAGCTTCATCTTTCTCCTACAGAGTGACTTATGG
>NW_006408611.1:10362184-10363853 GCF_000296735.1 Chrysochloris asiatica
AATCTAAAGCCTTTGCATAGTCAACAAAACACAAGTAAACTTCTTTCTGGTATTCTCTACTTTCAACCAAGATGTATCATGTCAGCAATGATATCCCTCATTCCACATCCCTGTTTGACTCCAGCTTGAACCTCTGGGAGCTCACTGTCAATGTAGTGCTGCTGTTTTTGCACTATCTTTAGCAAAATTTTACTTGCATGTGATGTTAATGATACTGTCTGATGATTTCCGTATTCTCTTGGTTCACCTCTCTTTGGAATGGGCACAAATATGGATCTTTTCCAATCAGTGGATCAGTTAGCTCTCTTCCAAATTTCTTGGCATAGATGAATGAGTGCTTCAAGTAATGTCTCAGTTTGTTGAAAGATTTCAATTTGTATTCCATCAATTCCCAGAGCCTTGTTCTTTGCCACTGCCTTCAGGGTACCTTGGATTTCTTCCTTCAGTACCACTGGCTCTTGATCAAATGCCAAGTCTTAAAATGGTTGTATAGTGACTGTGTATTCCTTCCGTCTTCTTTTGATGCTTCCTGCATCATTCAATATTTTGCACATAGAATCCTTCAGTGTTGCAAGTGGATGCTTGAATCTTTTCATTACTTTCAGCTTGAGAAATGTTGAACGTGTTCATCCCTCTTGGTTTTCTGACTACAGGTCTTTGTACATTTCATTATATCTGATTTTGTCTTCTTGGGTTGCCCTTTGCAATTTTTTGTCCAGCTCTTTTTCCTCTTCATTTCTTCCATTTGCTTTAGCATCTCTACACTGGAAAGCAAGTTTCAGAGTCTTTTCTGACACCATTTTGGTCTTCTCCTTCTTTCTTGTCTTCTTAATGACCTTTTGGTTACTTCCTATATGATATTCTTGTTGTCATCCCACAACTCTTCTGGTCTTCAGTCATTAGTGTCTCATTCTTCAAATCTGTTCTTACAATGATCTCTAAATTCAAGTGGGATATGTTCAAGGTCATATTTTGGCTCTCATGGACTTGTTTAAATTCTCTTCAGCTTCAGCTTGAACTTGCATGTGAACAATTGATGGTCTGTTCCAAAGTCTGTCCCTGGTCTTGTATTGGCTGATAATACAGAGCTTTCAAATGTCTCTTTCCACCTATGTATTCAATTTTATTTCTGTGTATTCCATCTGGTGAGGTCCATGTGTATAGTCATTTTTATGTTGTTTTAAAAAGGTATTTAAAAAGTCATGGTCTGGAAAAATTCTATCAGGTGATCTCCAACAATGTTTCTTGTTTCCAACCTTTGTATTCCAATTGCCAATTATTATCATTGCATCTTGATTGCATATTTGATAGATTTCAGACTGAAGAAGTTGGAAGAATGATTCAATTTTATCATTACTGGTTTTAGAGGTTGTTGCATAAATTTGAAAAATAGTGGTATTTACTGGCCTTCCTTGTAGGTATATGGATATTACCATATCACAGAAAGCACTGTACTTCAAGAAAGATTTTGAAATGTTCTTTTTGATTATGAATGCGACACTATTCCTTCTCAATTTGTAATTCTTGACACAGCAGACCACGTTGTTGTCAGACTTAAAATGGCCAATACCAGTCCTTTTCGGTTCACTAATGCCTAGGATATCAATGTTTATGTGTTCCAATTCATTTTTGACAACTTCCAATTTTCCTAGATTCATACTTCATACAT
>NW_006408611.1:10364143-10365263 GCF_000296735.1 Chrysochloris asiatica
ATGGATGACCCTGCTTATATTTAAAATATCAGTTACATTGATTCCAGAATTACAGCAACACACAAGCCACCACAGTATGACAAACTAACAGGCAATTGGTGAAAACGTGTTATACATATACAAATAAAAGAATGCATCTGTCTATGTGTGGACAGAGACAGAGATTCCATTGCTGTTAGAGTAGAACAGAGTAGAACTGCCCAACAGGGTGTCCTATAACCATTAAGAAACAAACTACCACATGAAGCAGATATTGAGTTTGAACTGTCCACATTTTATTTAGCAGTTTCAGTACTTCAACCACTGCTACACCAGGGTTTCTTAGAGCTAAAGACCTAGTCAACACCTGTCTGTCACTACAATGGTTTTTATATTTCTGGGAGACTGGAAGGTATGCTACCAGTTGTTTAAATGCCAGCAGAGTCACCAATGGTGGACAGGTTTCAGAAGATATTCCAGACTAAAACAGAACTAGGAAGAAAGGCCTAAAAATCTGCCTCAGAAAATTAACCAATAAAAACCTTATGAATTATTTTTTAAAACGTATGGATTAAAAGAGAACATTTTCTGATTTCCATGCTTTGGACACATCATCAAGAGGGATCAATCATCATTAGAGGACATCACACTTGGTCAAGTAGAGGGCCAGTGCAGGCAAGGGAGATCCTTGGTGAGATGGGTGGACTCAAACATGTCAAGGACTGTGAGGATAATGCAGTACTGGGACACACTCTGTTCAACACACACACCGTACATGAATTGGAGTTTACTCCATGGCCACTATTAACCTATCTACCTACCTATGTATCAATCTATGTTTATGTATGTGAACACATATTCAAACAGATGCACAGACATATAGATAATTGTGGAAATGGTCAAGATTTCATTCTGTTATACATAAAATTACCATGAGTCATAACCAACATGATAGTAACTAATAAGTTTCCAGCACAGAGACGCTAAAGTAAATGGAAGAAACCAGGAAGTAAAAGAGCTGAACAAAATATTTCAAAGGGCAGCTCAAGAAGGCAAATTCGAATATTATAATGAAATGTGCAAAGACCTGGAGTCAAAAAATCAAAAGGGAAGAACATACACAGTATTTCTCAAGTTGAAA
>NW_006408611.1:10365959-10367255 GCF_000296735.1 Chrysochloris asiatica
CAAAACAGCCACAGCCGGCCCTGAACTGTTTATCACTAGGAAAAAGGTCTGAACGGGGATTGTGGAGTGAGACAGGCAGACTAAAAGGAAAATAAGCCAAAAATTAAATTCTGAGTACGTCACAATGACCAACAGTGGCATCTTGAAATTTCTCAGGAAGAAAAGTGAAAAGGGAAGCCAATCTCCTGATCACATCTACCTGAAGGCAATCAAAAAGCATAAAAAAAAATACTAAAATATACAACTATCTAAGTATTAAGGCCACAGTATTATGCCAAAACAACAACAACAACAACAACAAAACCCAGAACCAAATGACCATATCAGCACATGTGCAGAAATGAGATAAAGTGACTGAGGTAAATCAGCTGGAAGTAGACCTACACGCCATACTGGAAAATGAGCAGGCTTTGGATATGCCTGAGAAGAATTCAGAAAAATGATTATAAAATGTATCAAAACACTATATAATGGAGTTGAGAAAAATAAGGAAGAAGTCAGGAAAGTGCTATAGCAACAATCAAATAAAATAGATACAGCATTGAAACAATTCAAAACGAACAGAAAGAGGTCCAAATGATTTATAATAGAATATCAGAAATGAACAATACACTGAAAGGGCAGAGGAGTAGAATTGAAGAGATAAAATCCAGAACTAGTGAGCTATAAGACAAAACTCTCAACACTACTAAGTCAGAAGAGCAAGCAGAAAAAAAGATTTAAAAATCTGAAAATGGTCTAAGATTCATGTTGTACAACATGAAGAGGAATAACTTAAGAATTATCAGCATTCCGGAACAGGAAGAACCACACAAGTATACAGAGGAGATAAGTTGAAGAGCTTCTGGAAAAAATTTCCCTAACATCTTGAAAAGGGAAAAGATAAGCATTCAAGAAGCTCAATGAACCCCATGAAGGATAGACATTAACAGACAATCACCAAGACGTATAGTAATCAAGCTCTCCAAATTCAAAGATAAGGACAGAATCCTAAAAGCAACTAGAAAAAAAGAAGTGTAACATACAAATGCAACCAAATCAAATTAAGCTCAGCTCTCCAAGCAGAAACCATGCAGGCAAGCAGGCAATAGGGAAACATACATAAAACCCTGAAAGAAAAAACTGCCAATGAAGAATCCTCTACGCAGCAAAACTGTCTATCAAATACCATGGTGTAATCAAAACATTCCACGATAAACAGAGCAATGGGATTTTGCCAAAGCCAACCCTGCTATGAAAAACATCCTAAAGGAAGTTCTGTGGACTGAGAACCAACAAGAACAGACAACAACTACA
>NW_006408611.1:10369775-10373471 GCF_000296735.1 Chrysochloris asiatica
TGTGGAAGACAGCTACCTGGCCAAGTGATTGGAAAAGATTAAGAGAGGTGACCCAATAGAAAGCAGAAATCATAGGACAAAAACATTAATATCATATGCATGTATAATTCTGCTAAAAATAGTTCAAAAATGGCTATAAGAATACATGGAAAAAGCATCCAGAATCTTCTGAGGGGACATTTCCACTTGAAAGGACAAGCAGACCAGCCTGGAGTAGCCAGAAGAACAGAAGATACTTCCTGAAAGAAAGACTGACAGGAAAAATATGAAACAATATACGCAGGTCGACTGATTATTACAAGAACAAACAAGTAGCTCACCCAGGAGACATCAAGGCAAGTGGTCAGGTCAAACCCCTCAAGGCAAACCCCCTTCTAGGACTAAGGCTCAATGGGAATGCACGCTCTGATTCGTGACCACGTCACCGATAAGGGGAAGTGAGGGAAAAACAGTAATGAAGCTGTGAGCTAAGCCCTACAATGGTCAATAGACTTCTGTGAACCCAATGGAAACCTGGTTGGCCAGCAGTGTGTCAAGTTCAGAGAACTATTGGACCCAGAGTCAACGACATAGCCACAGAGGACTAGAGTGGAGAGTGAAGTGTCCAGCTGATAAGAAGAGAAGGCACATGCACAAGTACACCCACACTTGCAGATAATACCCACTTGACCTGGCTTCAATGGTTAGATGATCAGAGCTCAACCAGAATAAGAAAGAAGAGGGAAAAAAAGAATTTTTTTTTTTTTTAATTTGATGAACTTGACATACACCTATGGAAGTAGTTCAAAAGAGGGAACAAATCTTCACAGCAAGGACCATTCCCACCTCCTCCATACACAGAGAGGACAGGGATGGGCAACTTGGACACTGGCTACCCAGAATGGGGGTGCTACAGAGGCAAGAAGTGACTATCTTACAAGCTTTCAAGAGGGAACCTAGATCCAGAGGGTGTGGAGCAAGGTCGACTCTCCACTGAGGAGTAGCCATTCTGCCTAGTCAGGGCTGATGAAAGGAGGTGCGGATCAGTCTCTTGCAATACAATAACAAATAATTGTTATCAGGACTGATTGTAAGGGCTGGAAATGGAAGGTAGACATTTGGGGGCAAAGGGAGGGGAGTGATAAACCTTGCAGTCTAGGTGCGGAGGTCCCTGGGACCATCAAAGGAGAAGAGCAGAGAATGGAACCCTACCCAGAGAAGCAGTGATGCCAGGGATGGAGGCAGAGACAATGATGTGGGGAAATGGAGCAGCTGGGGACTTTGGACCCTCTAGGGAGAAGGGGGCAGGCTTGTGGAGTATACCCTTTGGTTGATGGATGATGCATGGAAGGGTCTGTAACCATATACGACAGGATCAATATGAAACTGATGTCCTCCCATTTAAACTAACACATAATTCACAATACAGCATTAAAAAAAAAAAAAAAACCATGGACAGGAAACTGCCAGAGGTTCAAATCAGACTCAGAAGAGAATGTGAAATGAGGGATATCTTTGCTGATGTTAGATGGATCTTGGCTGAAAGCAGAGAAAGCTGTCTACCTGTGCTTTATTGACTATTCAAAAACCTTCAACTGTTTGGATAATACCAAGCTATGGATAACATTGCAAAGAATGCGTATTCCAGAACACTTAATTGTATTCTTTAGGAACGTGTACATAGACCAACAGGCAGTTGTTCCAACAAAAGCAGGGGACACTGAATCATTTGAAATCAGGAGAGGTGTGCATCAGGGTTATATTCTTTCATCATACTTAATCAATTTGTATACTTAACAAATAAACTGAGAAGCTAATTACATGAAGAAGAACATGGCAACAGGATTGGAGGAAGACTCATTAACAACCTGCAATATGCAGATGATACAACCTTGCGTGCTAAAAATGAAGAGGACTTAAAATACTGATGAAGATCAAAGATCACAGCCTTCAGTATGAGCTGCACCTCAATGTAAAGAAAACAAAAATCTTCATCACTGGACCAATACATTACATAATGATAAATGGAGAAAAGACTGAAGTTGTCAAAGACTTCAATTTGCTTGGATTCACAATCAATATTCACGGAAACAGCAGTCAAGAAATCAAAAGATGTACTGCATTAGACAAATGTGCTGCACAAGATCTCTTTAAAGTTTTTCAGAGCAAAGATGTCAGTTTGAGGACTAAGGTGTGCCTGACCCAAGACATGGTATTTTCAATAACCTCATGTGCATGTGAAAGTTAAACAACAAATAAGAACGACTGTAGAAGACGTGTTGCATTTGAATTACGATGTTGGAGAAGAATATTAAAAGTACCATGGACTTACTAAGAGGAAGGAAAAAAAAAAATTTGTCGGTTATGGGCTGGGGGTTGGGGAGGGAGGGGAAGGTACAGCACTGGACAGGGAAGACCACTCAAAGGTAGAGCACTGCATAGAGCACATGATATTTCAGGTGTTGGGGAGTGCAACACACAAGAAGTGGGAAAGGGATGGAAGAACAAGGTAGACAGGAGAACATGGAGGCAGGTTTACATGGGCTAAGTGGAGCAGAGGTAAACAGTGATGTATCCTCAACCTTGGAACAACAGGGCTCTGTGATACAGGGATCGAGGCATAGATTGAATGGGTAAAAGAATGGAAATAAAGTTAAGATGCATGACTGTCTTATGAATATTGGTTTCCTCTGCCTAATACTGCAAAATAGACACTTGAGTGGGATAGAAAGGAATATTGGGAAACATGATTACAGAATACTTGTAAGCCTGTCTTCAGCCTGTAACTGATTGGAATACCTAAAAGGAGTTCTATAATTTGCCCAGTGAAATATCCTTCCTGCAAAGCCTTTGTAGTCTAAGGTGGAATCCTGAGCCCCATCCAGAGCCCTCTGAGGTGGGACATTCCTACTTGAAAGGACAAGCAGACCAGCCTGGAATAGGTAGAGGAACAGAAGATACTTCTTAAAAGAAAGATCAGTGAGAAAAATCCAATACAAAGATAGTAGTCTGATTGGCTACTACAAGAACAAGCAAGTTGTTCGCTGGGGAGCCATCAAAGCAAGCAATGAAGTTCATTCAAGACAAATCCTCCTCCAAGACTAAAACTCAAAGGGAACACATGATAAGGCATGTAAGCTTGCTGGTGAGCATGTTGGTCTCCTGGTAAGTGGAAGAGGGGAAAAGGCAGCAATGAAGATATGGGCCGAGTTCGACCATGTTCCATATACCCCCGTCGACATGGAAATGAGAGAGAGAAGAGGAGAGATTGGTTGGTCTAAAGTGTGGTGAGACCTATGGACTCCTAAACCCATGGACAAGGACATAGCCACAGAGGGCTGGAGTTGAGAGCAGAGTGCCCAGATGATGCGAAGTAAAAGGGAGATGCACAAAAATGCCCAAACTTGTAGATAGTACCCATTTGACCTGGCTTCGATGGCTTGATGATCAGAGCTCATTCAGAGGAAGATAAAAGGGGGGAAAAAATTCTGTTTTGTTTTTTTTTTATAAAGGAAACAAGTGTAGATTGCTACAATTTGATGAATATGAACTATAGTTATGGATGTAGTAGCTCAAAATACCAACTCAGAGGGAAGGAGTCTTCATAGCAAGTATCACTGCTACACTCCCATCCCCTCTGTATACAGGGTTGATTGGGACAGGCAACCTAGACATTGGCTACCTAAAATGGGAGGGGCTATAAAGCCACAAAGTGAC
>NW_006408611.1:10373926-10385321 GCF_000296735.1 Chrysochloris asiatica
GCAAAACAAAACAAAAACCAGAGGGAATAGAAGCAAATACTGTTGAATGATGATGCACAGAGGAGATTGTAATCATTGCAATGAAACAATGAGTGTAAAATTGATGTGTCCCCTATGTAAACTAATCACTCAATTCACAATAAAAACTTAAAAATAAAAAAGTACTACGTGTTGAGTTGCTAACCACTAGAGAAAAATGAGGTTTTCTGCTTCCATAAAGATTTATAGCCTCAGAAACCCTACACAGGATTGCTATGAGTTGGAACTGACTATCCGGCTTGTAGCAACATCCTCGCAGCAGCAGCAGGTACCGTGATAGGCCTATGTACACGTAGGGTTCATTTGGTAATATGATCCCAAGACAGATTTTTAAAATTAATATTGCACTTGAATAATCTCATTTGACATGACAATTAAATTGTTAAAAGGAAATGGATTTTAAAAGGAGAGGGCTTTTGTACATTTGAAATTCCGCTTTAGTTTTATTATAACGTACTTCAAACTATCTAAGCTTTGTTTGTAGGACGTATGATAAAATGGTGTAATTAATCAGATGTCAATAAGTTTATGATGATAATGCCATCTGACAACACTGCCCCAGCTGTTGTTCAAGCTGTGTGTGTGTGTGTGTGTGCTGCATGCCTGGTCTGAGCATAATCCTAGTGGATCAATATAGAGATGAATGTACTATTTGTTTGGAAATCTTATTCTGTGTAGTTCTCTGATTTGTCAAACCTACTGTTTCATTACAAATGACATTTAGAAACCAACTCAAAGACTTTATATTTGATTTGGGCGCTTTGATTTGATTGTAAGTTTGAGGGTTGTGAATATTCTACTTAATATTGGCTTCTTCAATGATTTTGTTGTCATACTAAAATTATGTTAACAGAAACTAAAATGAATTTCATTGGATTTTTAAAATTACACAGGCTATCAAACCGAATTTTAAAATTTAACAGCTAAAACGAGGAAAGGGAAGACATACATATGCAATTGAGATGATTGTGGATTGGATACTATTTATTTTGTAAAATACAGATAAAACTTCATTTAAAATCAATTCTGTATGTATCATTTTCTGTAAAAAAGCCATTTTTATATCAAATCATAGGTTGATAGACCAGAAAAATATAGCTGGATATGAGAAATTATTTCTCAATATTTAAAAACATATGAAACAGAAACTATTCAAATTTGTAAGCAGTTCAAATTATATAATAGAAATTTGCTTCACATCTTTGTATTTGAAATCAAAGCAATCATGTTATCTTGAAGAAGTCTTGACCTTCTTGGTTTCCATTACCTGTGTGGAGTCAGTATTTATCGCAGAGTCTGACTGAGCAAGTATTTAAGAAATGTCAAGTACAAGGAGCTCAGGTGGTATCATGGTTAAGTACTCAGCTGCTAAGTAAAAGATTAACTGTCCAAACCCACCAGTTGCTGCTTGGGAGAAAGATGTGGCAGTGTACTTCTATAGAGATTTACAGCCTTGGAAACATTCTGGGAAATTCTACTCTGTTCTTGCAGAAGGGACTTCAAAAAATTAGGGGGGAAATCCTATTATCATCTTTAAATAAAAAATTTCTATGAACTACTTGAAGCCCCTTGTGTGGTTGCTATGAGTTGGAATTGACTCATGGGCAATGTGTTGTCAAGTACATGGAGTAACCATTTTTTAATAATGAATTTGTTTTTAAAGTCTTAAGTTGCTTTCATTTTTTCAATCTGTGAAAATTAAAGACTGAATTAACTTTTATACGAATTCACGCCACTACTCATCTTCAGTGTGTCCTGCTCTGGTGGCTTGCATGTTGCTATGATGTGAAAGCCATGTCACTGGTATTTTAAATACCAGCAGGGTCACCATAGTAGACTGGTTTCAGCAGAGCTTCCAAACTAAGACAGACTAGGAAGAAGGAGAGACAGACTACTTCTGAATATTCAGTCACTGAAAATCTTATAAATAATAGTGGAACACTGTAAGACATAGTGCCAGAAGATGAAAGCATTATGAATAGCACAAGAAGCTTGTCAGATATAGTGCTGGAAAATGATACCCTCAGGTTGCAAGGCACTCAAAATACAACTGGGGAAGAGTTGCTTCCTCATAGAAGAGTTGACCACAATGATGCAAAAGTTTTCAGGACCTTCATTTGCTGATAGGGCACAACACAAAATGAGCAGAAGCAGCTACAAACATCTATTGATAATCAGAACATGAAATGTATGAAGTATAAGTCTAGGAAAATTAGAAGTTTACAAAATGAACTGGAACACATAAATATCGATATCCTAAGCATTAGTGAAGTGAAATGGATTGCTATTGGCCATTTTGAATTTGACAATCACATGGTTTACTATGCCAGGAATGGCAGATTGAAGAGGAATGGAGTTGCATTCATAATAAAAAAGAACATTTCAAAATTTCTCTTGAAGTGCAATGCTTTCTGTGATACAATAATATCCATACGCCTACAAGGAAAACCACTTAATACTAATATTATTTAAATTTCCACACCAACCACTAAAACCAGTGATGATGAATTTGAAGACTTTTGCCAATTTATTCATTGTGAAACAGATCAAGCATATAATCAAGATGCACTAATAATTACAGGTGGAATGCAAAGGTTAGAAACAAAAAGGAAGGGTAAGTAGTTGAAAAATATACTCAGCAATAAAAATGATGCTAGAGTTCTCTTGATATAATTTTACAAGACCGGTGACTTATTCATTACAAATACTTTTTTAAAACAGCATAAAAGATGACTAAACCCATGGGCCTCACCAAATGGAATACACAGAAATCACAATAACTGTATTTGTGGAAAGAGATCGTAGAAAAGCTCCATATCATCAGTCAAAACAAGGCTAGGGGCAGATTGTGGAACAGACCATCAATTGCTCATATGCAAGTGCAGACTGAAGCTGGGAAAAATAAATAAATAAGTCCATGAGAGCCAAAATATGATTTTGAACATATCCCACCTGAATTTAGAGATCATCTCAAGAACAGATTTGATGAATTACACAGTAATAACTGAAGACAGGAAGAGTTGTGGGATGACATCAAGAACATCATACAGGAAGAAACCAAAAGGTCATTAAGAAGACAAGAAAGAAGGAAAAAACCAAAATGGATGTCAGAAGAGACTCTGAAATGTGCTCTCAACCATACATATGCTAAAGTAAATGGAATAAATGAAGAGGTAAAAAAGTTGGACAGAAAATTTCAAAGGGCAGCTCAAGATGATGAAGTCAAATATTATAATGAAATGTCCAAATACCTATAGTCAGAAAACCAAAAAGGGATGAACACACTCAGCATTTCTCAAGCTGAAAGAATAGAAGAAAAAATTCAAGCCTTAGTTTGTGATACTGAAGGATTCTATGGAAAAAATATTGAATGATACACAAAACAACAAAAGAAGATAGAGGGAATGCAGAGTTACTGCACCAAAAAGTACAGTCAATGTTCAAGCATTTCAAGAGGTGGCATATGATCAATTGCCAATGACAGTGAAGGAAGAAGTCCATGGTGCACTGAAGGCACTGGCAAAGACCAAGGCTCTGGGAACTGGTGGAATACAAATTGAAATCTTTCAGTAAGCTGATGCACCATTCAAGGCAATCATCTATACCAAGAAATTTAGAAGACAGCCACCTGGCCCACTGACTGGAAGACATCAATATCTTTGCCCACTCCAAAGAGAGGTGAACCAAGAGAATGCAGAAATCATTGGACAATATCATTAATATCACCTGCATATAAAATTTTGCTAAAGACAATTCAAAAACAGCTGTAGCACTACATTGACTGCTTTCAGAGGTTCAAGCCAGATCCAAACAGGGAGATGGAATGAGGTATATATCATTTCTGATATAAGATGGAGCTTAACTGAAAGTAGGAAATACTGGAAAGAAATTTACTTGTGTTTTATTGACTATAGTCTTTCTTGACAAAGTCTTTAGAGCATGAGTATTCCAGAACACTTAAGTGTGCTTATGAGGAACTTGTACACAGACTTGTACATAGGCAGTCATTCAAAAAGAACAAGGGGACACTGAATCACTTAAAATCAGGAAAGGTATGCACCAAGGGTGTATTCTTTTATCATACTGATTCAATCTGTGTACTGAACAAATAACCTAAGAAGTTAAATTTTATGAAGAAGAATGTGGATTAGAGGAAGATTCATTAACAATCTGTGATATGTAGATGATACAACCTTGCTTGCTGAAAGCAAAGCACTTAAAACACTTATAAATATTAAACATCACAACCTTCAGTATAGGTTTCACTTCAATGTTAAAAAAAAAAAAAAATCCTCACAATTTAACCAACAAATAACATCAAGATAAATGGACTGAAAAGCTATCAAAGACTTTATTTTGCTCAGAGCATCCATTCACATTCATGGAAGCAGCACTTAAGAAATCAAATGACATATTGTATCAGGCAGATCTGCTGCACAAGACCTCTTTAAAGTGTTGAAAAGCAAAGATATAAGTTTGGTGATTACGGTGTACCTAACACAAACTTAGGTATTTTCAGTTCCCTTACATGCCTGTGAAGTTTGGACAATAAATAAAGAAGACTTTAGAAGAACTGATGCATCTGAGTTGTGTTGGAGGAAAATATTAAAAGTATCATGGACTGCCAGAAGAAAGAAGAAGCACAGCCAGAATGCTCCTTAGAAACCAGGGTGACGGGACCTTTTCTCTTGTACTTCAGACTGAATTTCAGGAAGGATCATTTCCTGGAGAAAGACATCATGCTTGGTAAAGTGAAAGGTCCGCAAAAAACAGGAAGACCCCCCAATGAAATGGGTTGGCACAGTGGCAGTAGCAATGGGCTCAAGTGTAAAGACTGAATATGGCATAGTACTGGGCAGTGTTTCATTCTACTGTTGATAGGGTTGCTATGAATTAGAAATGACAGGATGGCCTCTGTCAACAAGAACAATGCATTCACAAATTTGGCTGCACTAAAATATAGTTAAAGGCAAAATTTAAAAATAACCGAGGATGTTTTCTATTTGTTAGAGTGGCATTAGTGTATTTATTTTTGGTAATATCTGCTAAATGAGGTTGTAGCATCTTCACATTCCAAAATTATAACCTGATACTTTTAGTGACTTTTTAAAAAATTATGACTTTTCATTTGATCATACTTTCAATAACTAATTTTTCTATATATCATTCTCTACTATACATTGTACACAGTCAGAAAGATTTTGCTTTGCTTCCAATAGGTAAGAATAAATTTACATTGTTAAAACAAATCAAAACAGTACCATAAATATTGATCAGACATTTGTATTATTTTTACTAGAATCAATGATGAAAATGTATTCCTATTAAACTTTCTATAGTAAATCATATTGATTTATTACTTTTCCATGCAAGGCACATAAAATTATTAATGAAAACTATTTCTTTTAGTTTGGCATGCAATCTAGACTCATTTGCCATCTCTGCTTAAAAAGTGAATACAGGAGAAACTCTATGCATGTGATGAATGTGAGAAAGCTTGCCAACCAAACCATATAACCCTTCATTTCACCTGGTTTATATATATAAACTTTCCATACGTAAGAAAATTCACACCAGGAGAAAGCTTTTAACTCTAAAGAATATGGAAATTACCCAACAAAAAAAACGCACTTTCTTTTACATTGCCTTGTCTGTGCAAAAGACAATTTAAACATTACATTTAAGACCTGTCTTGCATTTAATACCAAACCTAATCCCCCTCTATCAGTAAATGGCACCATCCCTTACCAAATTGCTCAGACTCCAAAACTGAGGGTCATCTTGGACTCCTTTCTTTCTCATCAACACCCAAACGCAAGCAAACCACAAATTTCATTTGCTCCACCTCTACATATACAAGTATATCCAGAACCAACTGCTTCCTATCTTCTCCACAAAGTCCAGTCCTATCTTTCTTCTATCACCTGCCCTATTGTAATAGCCTTTGACTCCAATCAAAGATTCAATCTGTTATCCAATTTAAAACTTCTCCCTCCATCAGCTTTGGCTCAACTCAGTGTCCATAAGAGAAGAGGCTTCACTCTTGACACCTTCACTTTTTCCCTACCTTGTTTGTCTATCCCTCCTCTGAGAATCTCTGTGTTCTCTCTGATGCCCAAGATCCACTGGCAGTAACAGGGAGAAACTGTAAAGAAGCTCTCAAGTGACTCTTCTAAACACATAGAAAACTAAGCTGACTTAGTTTTCATTCTATCCCACCAGCACGCCTCTTGTAGAATTATTAACCATATGCAGAGACAAGCTGAAGTTGGAAGAAGACAAATAACAGATAAGAAATCAGAAAAGAAATATGTAATATGATTTCAAGTAGCAATAATTTCTCAATTAAGTTAAAACCAGGAAACAAAGTATAAAGGGTAATTAAAGACTGAAGTTGTCAAGGACTTCATTCTTCTTGGATCAACTATCAACACTCATGGAAGCAGTAGTCAAGAAATCAAACAACATATTGGATTAGGCAAATCTGCGGCATAGGACCTTTTTAAAGTGTTGAAGAGCAAAGATGTCAGCTTGAGAACTAAGCTGAGCCTGATCCAAGCCATGGTATTTTCAATAACCTCACATGCATGCAAAAGCTGGACAGTGAATAAGAAAGACCATAGAGGAATTGATGCTTTTGAGATATGGTGTTGGAGGAGAATATGAAAAGTACCATGGGCTGCCAATAAAACCAACAGATCTGTGTTGGAAGAAGTGCAGCCAAAGTGCTCCTTGGAGACCAGGATGGCCAAACTTTGTCTCTCATATTTGGGACATATTGTCAGGAGGGACCAGTTGTTGGAGAAGGATATCATGTTTGGTAGAGTGGAGGGTCAGAGAATAAGAGGAAAATCCCTAGTGAGATGTACTGGCAAAATGGCAGCATCAATGGGCTGAAGCATGGCAACAATTGTGAGGTTGGCCCAAGATCGGGCAGTGTTTCATTCTGTTGTGCATAGGGTCACTATGAGTCAGAATTGACTCAATGGCACCTAACAACAACAACAAAGTGTGGAGAAAGGTAATTGAATTCAAAATGAGAGATCGAAGAATAAATTAGAAAGAGAAAAAGAAAACAAGACTATGTGGTTTCAGGCAGACTGATGGGCACCCAAATCTGATAAGGTTGAAAGGTAGGAGAATAGAGAGAAAAAATCTTGCTAAATGGGGAGAAGAAAATTCAAGATCATTACCAAGGAGATCAAGGGCATTTGTTTCCATACGGTCTTAGTTCTCTAGAGCTGCTATAACAGAAATACCACAAGTGGATGGCTTTAACAGAAATGTATTCTCTCAGTTTAAGAGGCTGGAAGTCCAAATTCAGAGTGCGAACTCTAGAAAAAGATCCCTATCTCCTTTCAGCCTCTTTAGGTCCAGTATTCCTTAGAGATCTCCATGTGTTTTCATATCAAAGCTTCCCTGGATCTAGGAGATTTACAAAGCAGGGACCCAGGTCCAAAGAATATACTCCATTCCAGACTCTTCTTGCTTGGTGGTGGTAGTTCCCTCCTCTGCTCACTTCTCTCTCCTTCTATATCTCCAAAAAGATTGACTCAAGGTACAACTTAATCCTATAGATTGCATCTGACCTCATTAACATCATAGAAGTGAGAATTTACAACACACAGAATAATTAGGTCAGAACTGATCACATGAGATCATATCATGAAACTGATTGCATTATATAAGATCTTACCAGGAGGTTACTACCTCTTAACTGCTAAACTACTGAGAATCCTGACCCAGCCAAGTTCACACAAAATCTTCTCTATCGCACACACTATGTTAGGGCAGGGAAGAATGGAAACTAGATGTTGTTGTTAGGTGCCATTGAGTCAGCACTGACTCAGAGCGACCCTATGCACAACAGAATGAAACACTGCCAGTCCTGAGCCAACCTCACAATTGTTGCCAGTTTGCCAGTCCATCTCACTGGGGGTCTTCCTCTTTTTCTCTGACCCTCTACCTTACCAAACATGATATCCTTCTCCAGCGATTGGTCCCTCCTGAAAATATGTCCCAAGTATGAGAGACAAAGTTTGGCCATCTTGGCCTCCAAGGAGCACTCTGGCTGCACTTCTTCTAATACATATCTGGTTTGTTCTTTTGGTAGCCCATGGCACTTTCCATATTCTCTTCCAACACCATAACTCAAATGCATCAATTCTTCTACAGTCGTCCTTATTCACTGTCCAGCTTTCATATACATATGAGGTTATTGAAAATATCATGGTTTGAGTCAGGCACACCTTAGTCCTCAAGCTGACATCTTTGTTCCTCAACATTTTAAAAAGGTCTTGTGCAGCAGATTTGTGCAATACAATACGTTGTTTAATTTCTTGACTGCTGCTTCCATGAATGTTGATAGTTGATCCAAGAAGAATGAAATCCTTCAATCTTTTCTCCATTGATAAGAATGTTGTTTATTGGTCCAGTGGTGAAGATTTTTGTTTTCTTTATATTGAGATGCAATCCAAACCAAACATTGTGGTCTTTGATCTTCATCAGTAAGTATTTTAAGTCCGCTTCACTTTCAGCAAGCAAGGTTGTATCATCTGCATATTGCATATTTCAGGTTGTTAATGTGTCTTCCTCAGAAATGTGAGTCTTGTGACAGTTTGTGCTTTTAGTATGATTTGACCCAAAAAAAAAGGGATGAGCACAAATAGGAGGCAGATAGACAAGTCAGCAGGATCAAACACGGTGTTTGTTTTTTAGTTAATTTCTATAAATTTCACAATGTGTGAACAATCAAATTTATGGCTATAGGAGTGAGAGGGACTTCAGGACCAAACTTAATGGTCATCAAGTGGATTCCAATTTATATCAACTTTACAGGACAAAGTAGAACTTCCCCATAGAGTATCCAATGCTATAAATCTTCCTGGAAGCAGACGGTCACATCTTTCTCTGTGGAGCAATTTGGGTAGCAGTGGAGACTTAACCAGTGTACCACCAGGCTCCTTGACTTCAGCACAGCAAAGTTTAATGAAATGTAGAAGTAAGGGCTCCAGTGAAATGTTACAAAAAAAAAAAAAGAGAAAGAGAGACTATTAATAAAGAAAATAGAAATTATGACATCAAAGGAAAATGCAAGCAAAAGGAATTGAGAAGAGTTCTTTGTGAAGATCAAAGAGATAAATGACAAAAGCACTGGGTTTTATTCAGAGCAGGAAGTTTTCTGACAGAATTAATCTCTCATGCCTCCATTTCCTCCCATCTAGAATGGAAACTAAATAGTAACTACATCATAATGATGTTGAGAGGATTAAATAAGTTAATGTATGAGTTATATGAGAAATTTATATATACACACATATGCACGCATATTTATCATGTAGTAGTCTCTGGTGTGGTGCTGTAGGATAAGCACTGCACTGTAACTACAAGGTCAGTGGTTCAAACCCACCAGCTTAGAAACCCCATATAGGGTCATTGTAAATTGAAGCCAACTCAATGGCACACAACAGCAACATGTTAGTTAACATACAGAGACCGACACCTGACAACAAAGTAGTCTCTTAGTACATACTCAATTTATTATTAGTATTCAATCATTATTTTCAACTATTACTATATTTTCTTATCTTCAGTTATTATTCAATGTCTTAATTTTCCAAAACTGCAACACAATCTTTTCTAAAATAAAAATGTATGGTTAGATAATGCCTTGCTGTATACAAACTACTTTAATGAATATTACCCCACTTATTTTCTGCCACAATCATATTCTCTACAATTCTTTTAGAAACCAAGCAACATTATTTTCATATCTGAGATATGAGGAAACTTAGGCCCAACAGACCATCAATTGCTCATGCAAGTTCAGGATGAAGCTGAAGAAAATTTAAATAAGTGCACAGGGGCCAAAATATTACCTTAAACATATTCACCTGAATTTAGAGCTCATCTCAGGAAGAGATTTGATACATTAGACAGGAATGGCCAAAGACCAGAAGAGCTGTGGGATGGCATCAAGAACATCAGACAGGAAGAAAGCACAAAGTCATTAAAAATACAGTAAAGAAAAAAAAAAACAAACACCAAAATGCATGTCAGAAGAGACTCTGAAACTTGCTCTCCAGTGTAAAGATCCTAAAGCAAATGGAGGAAATGAGGAAGTAAAGGAGCTGAAAAGAAATTTTCAAAGGGCAGCTCAAGAAGGCAAAGTAAAGCATAATAAAATGTGCAATGACCTGGAGTTAGAAAAACAAAATGGGAAGAACATGCTTAACATTTTTTAAGCTGAGAGAACAGAAGTAAAAATTCAAGTCTGCACTTGTAGTATTGAAGAAGTCTAGGGCCAAAATATTGAATGATGCAGAAAGCATCCAAAGAAGATGGACGGTATACACAAAGTCACTGTATCAAAAAGAAATGGTCAATGTTCAACCATTTCAAGAGGTAGAATATACCCAAGAACCAAAGGCACTGAAGAAAGAAGTCTAAGTTGCACTGAAGTTAGTGGCGAAAAACAAGGTTCCAGAAATTGATGGAATACATATTGAAATCTTTCAACAAAGAGATTCAGCATTAGAAGTGCTCACTTTTCTATGTTGAGGAAGACAGCTACCATGCCAACAAATTGGAATAGATCTGTATTTGTGCTGATTCCAAAGAAAGGTGACCAACAGAATGCGGAAATCATCAAAAAATATAATTAATATCACAAGCAAGTAAAATTTTGCTGCAAACAATTCAAAAATGGTTCTAACAGTACATCAACAGGGATCTGCCAGGAATCTCAAGCTAGATTCAGAAAAGGAAGTGGAACTTGGTATATATATCATTGATAGCTATCAGAAGGATCTTGGTTGAAAGTAGAGAATAACAGAAAGATGTTTACTTGTGCTTTATTGACTATGCAAAGGCTTTTGACTGTGTGGATGATGACAATCTATACATAACATTGTAAAGAATGGGTAATCCAGAACACATGGTAGTGCTCATGAGGTACCTGTACATATACCAATAAGCAGTTGTTAAAACAAAACAAGGAGATACTGAATGGTTTAAAATCTGGAAAGGTGTGTACCAGGGGTGTATTCTTTCACCATACTTATTCAATCTGTATACTGAATAAACAATCCAAGAAGCTGGACTATATGAAGAACATGGTGTCAGAAATGAAGGAAGACTCATTAACAACCTGCTGAAAGCAAAAAGGATAAAACACTTAATGATGAAGATCAATGACCACAGGCTGGGCAACTGATCATTCCAAATATTAGAAAGGCGAAATGGATACTGAACAAGCAACTAAGTACCAAGACTGTTAGGACTCCTAGAGCCAGTAAAAGAAGGAATGCCAAGTTCAGTAGTGAGAGAGCAATCATGCACTGAGAACCAAGTTCCA
>NW_006408611.1:10386189-10402347 GCF_000296735.1 Chrysochloris asiatica
TAACAGTTTATAGAGATCTTTTGCAGCTGAACTGTCCAATACAATATGTCCTTTGATTTCTTCACTGCTGCTTCCATCTCGGCTTCTAAGGAGCATCTGGTTGTGCTTCTTGCAACACAGACCTGTTTGTTTTCTGGTGGTCCATAGTACTTCTAATATTCTTCTCCAGTACCATAATTAAAGTGCATCAATTCTTCTACAGTCATCTTTATTCATTGACTAACTTTAGCGTGCATATGAGGACACTGAAAATACCATGGCTGGGGTCAGGTATACCTTAGTCCTCAAACTGACATCTTTGCTCTTGAATACTTTAAAAAGGCCTTTTGCAGGATATTTGCCTAATGCAATTTTAAGCAAAATCATTTGATTTCTTGACTACCACTTCTATGACTATTGATTATTTATGAAGTAAAACGAAGTCTTTGACAACTTCAATCTTTTCTCCATTATCATGATGCTATTTATTAGTCCAGTTGTTAGGATTTTTTATTTTTTTATTGAGGTATAATCCATACTGAAGGCTGTGGTCTTTGATATTCATCAGTAAGCATTTTAAATCCTCTTCTCTTTCAGCAAGTAAGATTATATCATCTGCATATTGCAAATTGTTAGTCTTCCTCCAATCCTGAGGCCACATTCTCCTTCATATAATTCAGTTTCTCATATTGTTTGCACAGCATACAGACAGTGTACGTATGGAAAAAGGATACAACTCAGGTACACATCTTTCCTGATATTAAACCATTCAGTGTCTCCTTGTTCTGTACTAACAACTGCCTCTTGGTCTCTATACAGGCTCCTCATGAACACAATTAAGTGTTCTGGAATACCTATTCATGGCAATGCTATCCGTAGTTTGTCACGATCTACACAGTCAAAAGCCTTTGCATAGTCAATAAAGCACAAGTAAGCATCTTTCCAGTGATTGCTGCTTTTAGCCAAGATCCATGTGATGTCACCACTGATATTCCTCATTTCATGTTCTCTTCTGCAGCTAGCTTGCATTTTTGGAAGTTCTTTATCAATGTACTGTTCCAACTGATTTTTAACTATGTTTAGCAAAATTTTACTTGCATGTGATATTAATGATATTGTTCAATGATTTCCACATTGTTGGGTTGCCTCTATTTGGAATAAGCACAAATATGGATCTCTTCCAATCAATTGGTTAGAAAGCTGTCTTCCAAATGTCTTGGCATATTTGAGTGAGCACCTCAAGTGTTGCATCAGTTTGTTGAAAGATATCGATATGCATTCTGACAATTCTTGGAGCCTTGTTTTTTCCCAATGCTTTCAGTGCAGCTTGGACTTCTGGCTTCAATATCATTGGTTCTTGATCATATTCTACCTCTTGAAATGGTTGAACATCAATCATTTCTTTTTGGTACAATGCCTTCCATCTTCTCTTGATGCTTTCTTCATCATTCAATACTGAGCCCAAAGAATCCCTTAGTATCAAATTCTTTTCTTTAGCTCACTCAGCTTGAGAAATGTTGAGCATGTCTTCCCTTTTGATTTTCTAATTCCAGGTCTTTGCACATTTCATTGTAAGACTTGTTTTTGTCTTCTCAAGCTGCCCTTTGAAATTTTCTATTCAGCTCTTTTTACCCCCTCATTTCTTCTATTCATTTTAGCATATCTAAGCTGGGTAGCAAATTTCAGTCTCTTCTGACATTCATTTTGTCTTTTCTTTCTTTCCTGTTCTTGGTATCATACCAGAACTCTTCTGTTGTTTAGTCATTAGTTTCTAATGCATCAAATCTATTTTTTAGATAATCTTTAAATTCAGGTGGTAGATATTTGGCTCTTGTGAACTTGTTTTAATTTTCTTCAGCTTCAGCCTGGACTTGCATGTGAACTATTGATAGCCTGTTCCACAGTCTGCCTCTGACCTTGTTTTGGCTGATAAGACTGAGCTTTTCCACTATCTTTTCACACAGATATAGTCAATTTGATTCCTGTGTTTTCTTTCCTCTGGTGGTGCCCGCGTGTATAGTTGCTTTATATGATGTTTAAGAAAGGTGTTTGCAATGAATAACTCATTGGTCTTGAAAAATTCTATCATGCAATTTCCAGCATCATTTCTATCACCAAGTCCATATTTTCCAACCACTGATCTTTCTTCTTTTTTTTCAGTCTTTGTATTCCAATCAGCAGTAATTTTCAGTGCATTTTGATTGCATGTTTGATCAATATAAAACTGAAGAAGTTGGTAGAATTTTTCAATTTCATCATCACTGGTGCTAGAGGATGGTGCATAAATTTGAGTAATAGTCATTTCCTTCTAGGAATATGGATATTATCCTATCACAAACAACATTATACTTCAAAATAGAGCTTGAAATGTTCTTTTTTGATGATGAATGCTACTCCATTCCTCTTCAATATGTCATTCCTAGCATAACAAACCATATGATTGTCAGATTCAAAATGGCCAATACTAGTCCATTTCAGCTCACTAATGCCTAGTATATCAATTTTTATGTGTTCCATTGTGTTTTTGACAACTTCCTAGATTCATACTTCATACATTCCATGTTCTGATTGGATATTTACAGCTGTTTCTCCTCATTTTAAACTGTGCCCCATCAGCAAATGAAGGTCCCAAAAGCTTTACTCCATTCTACTCTGAAGAGGCAACTCTTCCCCAGTTGCATTTTGAGTACCTTCCAACCTTATGGGCTCATCTTCAAGCACTATATCTGACGATGCTCTGCTGCTATTCATAAGGTTTTCAATAGCTAAACATTCAGAAGTAGCCTCTCCTTATTCCCAGCCTCTCCTTCTTCCCAGTCTGTCTTAATTGGGAAACTCTGTTGAAACCTGTCCACTATGGGTGACCCTGCTGGTATTCAAATACTGGTGGCATATCTTCCAGCATCACAACATGTAAGCCACCACAGTACAACAAACTGACAGGAGAGTGGTGGATCCAGAGTACATAAAAAAACGTTTAATACACTGTGAGTCCTGATGAGGCGCTGTGGGTTAATGCACTGGACTGCAAAATTGGTTTGAACTACAAGGTCAGGTTGGCAGTTCAAGTTCACCAGCTGGTCCTTGGAAACCCCACACAGGGTCACTGTGAGTCTGAACCGATTCAACAGCACTTAACAATGACAATACACAAAAATAAGAAAACAGACCATTTTACACAGCTGATTAATGTAATTGTTGTCACTTGAGTTTTACACCTGTTAAACTTTGAATTGTGAAAGTTGTATAATAGATATATTCCTAACAGCCCACTTACGTTTAATGGACAAAAGATTTGAGTAGCTATTCCGTCAAAGAAAATATGAATCTTAAGTAAACACATGAAAAGATGTCCAACATTACAAGTCATTATGGAAATGCAAACCAAAAGTCTGGTAAGATACTACTACACATATCGTAAAATGGCAAACATTAAAAAGACTGTATTGCTGAGCTTGTGAAGGAATTGAAACTTTGATATACTGCTGACCGGAATGCAAACTGGTACAACTACTTTGTAGAACAGTTTGGCAGTTTCTTAAAGAGTTACATGATGGGAGGATTGGTAGAGGTGAAGAGGAGAGATTACAAAGAAGCACAAGAAAACTCTTAGGAATTCCGGACGTGAGAATTATCCATCACGGTGATGAGTCACGTATATACACCTTTGTCAAAATTCCTCAAATGTTATGCTATAAATATGAGCAGTTTGTTGTATGTATTATATCACAATAAAGCAATAAGGGAAAAAACCCTGAGATATCTAAAACAGAGATCTAGGTTTTCCCTTTGCCACTTTCAAAATAATCTTTTAGGGTGCTTTAAAACAAAAATCAAATCACACGTACAAAAAGTTGGACACTTTAAAAGCATATTACTAAGCCCATCTGAAAAGACTACATACTTGATGATTCCAATAATATGCCTTTCTGGAGAAGGCAAAAGTGTAGAGCCCGTGAAAGATCAGTGGTTAGCAGGGGCAGAGTGAGGCAAAGGGCACTCTCCCAGCAGGGAGACTGCAATGGTGGACACATGGTTTTTTGCATTTGTCCAAACCAACAGAACTCTATAACACAACTGGACCCTAATGTAAACTATGTCCTTTAGTTAATAGTAATGCATCGATATTAGTTCATAAATTGTACCAAATGAAACAAACCACACTAATGAAAAACGTTAATAATAAGGGAAACAATCTGTGAATAGGGAAGCCATGGGGTGTAGGGGAGCTCTCTGCATTATCTGTTCGGTTTTCTTGCATGCTGAAACTCTAAAATACAATCCTTTCTTTTTTAATCTCTTGGTGATTGAAATGCGCAGTCGTGTTTGGGGAATCCAGTGGTTTACACACAAGCTCAAGCCCATGCTCCAAACACAACTCTATGATTCTCCTTTGTCTGTCAGGATAAAAGGACTGGAGAGTTGACTGACTTTCAGTGGCAATCTCATCTCAGTGTTTTTGCTTGATGTCATAAACTAGTAACCTAGAAGGGAGCGGAGGTAGATTTAACAGAAAGGGAAATGCAAATTTAAAAGTTAGAACTAGGGTCTGTGAAAAGTCTCCATATGATCAGAAAAACAAATTTTATGCTCAAGTAAAACACATACTGGGAATCACCTACTCCCACCTCTTCTTTCTGTTATTTGTTTTGTGCTGAAATGATAAGTTTTGTAAAGAAAGCATATTTCAGAGTCAGTCTTCACAGGAAGCCTTCTACATTTTCTATTCAAATGACAGTACTTAAGATGATGCATGAATTTCAAAGAAGCAGCATCCAAACTCTTGTCAGGTTTACTTGTGCATTATTATTCATGAAGCCCCTCCTGAGTTCTATTCTAGGATATCTGTAAGCGGTTTCTGAAGACCAGGGACCCCTACTGTAATAAACAAGTCATTTACATGGGGGAAATGAAAACCCTGCCATGTCTGCCAAATGAAGGCAGACATGCCTGAACTGAGAAGGATTGATGAAGCAACATTAGAGAACGCTCAAAGCAGAGTTAAAACACAGCAAATTTGCCAAGGATATAACCAACAACCAACAGGGACAAATGTTAGCATCTACATCATGTTGCAATTAAATCTTTTAAAGAAGGAAATATATATGAAAGTTTTGAAATCCTAAATTTGTCCAAATTATGCCTCAGGGATCTCAGCTATCTGCCAAGTCATTGGGAAGGAAAACTGTATAGCTTCCCATTTCATTCTCAGCAATCCGAGTAGCACAGGTTCAGTCCTGCTGTAATATATAGAAACTCCCTGGACGCTACAGTCATCAGCAGGCCAACTCTCAACTCAGCATCTGGGGGAGCAATGCTGGCTTGGTGCCTAGGCGGTGGACCCCAACAGGAGAAGCCGGAACCACGCAGCAACGATGTGACTGGCTCCACCCACCTGTTCTGTGTCCCTCTCATAGGGTACTATTCTTTCAAGCTTAAGCTTCACATTCCTTTATCTTATTTAACAGTCACTTACTCTATGCCAGACACTGGTCTAAGGACTTATTAATAGCAACTCATCTATTCCTCAATGCTATAATATAGAAACTATTATCTCAGAGTGCTGGATGGTGCAAATGATTAACACACTCAGCTGCTAACCAAAAAGTTAAAAGTTCAAATTCAGCCAACAGTGCCTCAGAAGAAAGTCCTGGCAATCTACTTCCTGAAAAACAGCCATTGAAAACCCTATGGACCACAGCTCTAGATTAACACACAAGGTCACCATCAGCTGGAATCGAATGACAGTAAATTGTCACTGTTATTATCTCTGTATTTCAGATGAGGAATCATAGCCACAAAGAAGTTAAGGTTGTCATACAATGAGTATGTGATAAGGCAAGGTGTGAACACTTGCCAGCTTCTGGCTTGAAAGCTCAGCTGACTTTCTGACCACAGTGTGTGACTATCAAGTCTTGTTTTAACACCTAGCTATGCCTATTTAAAACAGGTCTGTGCTGTTCAAATGGTGGCAGTTTTAAAAACTGGGGATTAAAGCACTGCTTCTTAAACATCGGCATGCATCAGAATTTCCTAGAGGGATTGTTAAAACACAGATCTCTGCACCCACTCTCAGAGTCTGAATGGTCTGGGTTGGGCCCAAGAACATGCATCTCTAATAAATCCCTGGGTAATGCTGACACTGCTGGTCCAGAGCCACACTTAGAAAACCACTAGTCTAAAGCAAAAATGTTAACTAGTGGGAGACATGAAGCTAATGAACACATGTGGTTAGGTACCATCAAGTCATTTCAACTCTTAGCAGCCTCATGTGACAGAGTAAAGCTGCTCCCAGATGGTTTTTCCTGGCTATAATTTCAGTGGTTCAAGCTCACCAGCTGCTCCTCAGAAACCTTATACAGGGTCGCTATGGGTCAGAACCAACTCAACATCACTTAACACTAACAATAGCAATCTTTATGGAAGCAAATCACCAGGTCTTTCTCTCACAGAGGCACTGGGTGGGTTTGAACTGCCAACCTCTCAGTTAGTTGCCAAGAACTTAATCATTGTGCTACTGGGGCTTCTTAGAAACAGATGAGCTACTAAAGAATCTCATTGTAAATCATGTTTGTATCATTGGGAGCAAGGAAGGACAAGCTCTTCTGAAGAGAAATGAAATACTAAAATGTACTCATATGATTCTGTGCAGACTGGGAGTGAAGGCAAATGACCCTCTTAATTTTCTGTTTCTGAGAAGGAAAGGGGGGCAGATTAAATTTATTGAGTCAACCTGAAAGCAGTTCTCCCCAAGACTGGCAAGTTGTGCATTACTGGAGAAAGGCTGAGACTGACTAGCAGCAGCTGGTGGCCAGATGGCAAGTGCTCCCCTAAAGAGGGAACAGGTTTGTCCCAAGTACTTGAGCCTTTGTGTCAGCTGTGTGCTGCAGGATAAGTATTGGCCTGCTAGCCACAGGCCGGAAGTTCAAACCCACCTATCCCTCTTGGAAACCTTATGCAGAGTCACTATGAGTCAGAACAAATTTAACAGCAACAACAATTAAGTAACTAAAACAAAGGTATGACAAGTTAGTGCATTATTACTAACTTGTCATACCTTTATTTTTAGAGAAAGATACATTTTATAGGCAAAACATAGGTGAGAAAAACGTATACTACACGTAGTCTCTCACTAATCAAATATACGAGTACAGACACCCAAGTCAAATCTGTCCAGTCAAAGCTCTTCTATCATATCTTTCAAACTGGGCTTATAAGAGCTGTGAATGTGAACAATTAAGAGTAGAAACTGGGAACCTGCCTTTCTCACTGATTGTGAACTTGGCATGTGACAGGTACTTTTATTGACTGAGAGAAAGTACGAATGACTAAACTGAGTCATTCTTATCACTGATAAAATTTGTCAGCCCAATTCTCTCTTCCCTCAGGATGAGCTTTCTCTACAAAACCTTGTCTTCTCATTCCACAGGTGATCCACACCCTATTCATCATCATGACATTCCAAAAACAATTGGATCTAAGTTAGCAGGGTTTAAGGACACCTGAGGGGTAACTGAATGTTAACTGAATGTTCAGCGCTCTAAACCCCCCAACCACTCTGCAGGAGAAAAGACCTTGGGGTTCAGCTTCGTACAAATTACAGCCTTGGAAACCGCTATGGGCCAGTTCGACTCTGTTCTATAAGGCCGCGATGAGTGAAAAAATAACTCTACAACACCTAACAACAACAAGAAGCATGCTTTAGGTTTAAATTGGAACCCAATTAACTGATAAATTACACTCAACGATGTAACAGGCTTATGGATAATGCAGCAAATTCCTCAGCTCTCAAAATGTTTGGAAAGAAACTGGAAGACCCTCTGTCAGATAGAGGAGCATAGCAATGTTCCCCTGGAAAAGTGGTCAGATTAAACGATCTCTGAAGAGACTTCCAATTCTAATACTTTAATCCAAGTGACAACAGAGTCATCAGTTTAACATTCCAGGTCTTCCAGAGCCCAGAATTGCATAGAATCATGGCTTACTGATGGTTATATCATCTCCAAGTATACTTGCTTTCTTATTGTTTTTGTTGTTAAGAGTCGTTGAGTTAGTCCCAATTCATAATGACACTGTATAGGATTTTCGAAGAGTGGCTAGTGGATTTGAACCACTGACTTTGCAGTTAGCAATCCAATACTTGTCCTACAGTGCCACACCATTTCCCCATGATTGCTTGAGACATACTAATCCTAAGACTTACATTTTTTGCACATAATAAATTGTGATGTATCTTATATTAGTGGTTTGCCATTGTTTTATAAACAGCACGTTTTCTTCTTTAAAAAGATATGAAACAATGATTGACGCAATCTTAAATTTAACTATATATTCAATTTGAATATATTATGTCTTTAGGTCTTTTTCAGTATCCTCTGATGTAGACTTAGTCACTTAGTTCTTTGGGGGGGGTTTTGTGTGTGCTTTTCAAATATGTATATTTCTTAAAACATATACATGAAATACCCTCTTAGCTATATTCCCAGAGTTCTGGGGTGGCACTGTAGGCTTAGTACTGGACTGCTGACCTTGGAAACCCTATACAGGGTGGCTATGAGTTGGAACTGACTCGATGGCACAAACAACAAAGTTGTAAACTCACAGGCTTTGTAGGCAAGCCCCTCTGCCTTTGACCAGGGCAAGAACTAGCGTTTTGGTAACTCGCCTCTGTGGAAACTCTATTCTGCTGGGACCTGGGACTCTCCAATTGTCCAAGTTCTGGAAATGAGGTGAACTTGACTCATCAGTTAGGAGAGCGGAATAAACAGGGGCCTTGCGGAGTGTGGGCAGCGAAGGCACAGAGAACCGGGCCAAGGCCAGGGAAATTGCAGGGCTGCCTGGAAATTCAGGGGACTGCGATAAGGGTAATCACTGGCAGAAAAAATGTGAAGTAGCAACAATAAAGAGAGTGACTTCTGAAACTGACGGCTGACAGCCGCAGTCTTTGCGGAGGGCAGAGGGCGAGGACAGCACCGAGTTCCCATCCAGTGCAGAACAGAGACCACCTAGCCCTCTGTGGAGATAGGGGTGCGAGAATCTTTTTCCTTACTTTTCGTCTCTTTACCTTTTGTTTTTTCTAAGGCTTTCCCTTGACACGCCCTCTCTGTCTTGTCTGGGCATCTCCACGCGGGTGGGAGCGCACCCCCAGCAAAGTCCAGCGCTGCATGTACAAGGTTTGCTAGGTGCAATGATTAACTCTGACCTCCAGAGCGGCCCAGGGGAAGAATTTGCCCAGGCCACAAACAGGAAACATCTGGAAATCTCAGTCGGTTTTGGAGACTAGAATCCGTTTGTTTCTTTCCCCTGACCAGTAGGTGGCACCAAACAATTACTTATTTTTTTCCAGGAATTTTATGTTTTTTTGTTTTTCTTTTCTTTTCGATTTGACTCTGTGGAAGAGAAACCTGGAAGACCACTAAAAGATAATTCATAGTATTTGTTGTTAGATTCCATCAAGTTGGCGCCAACTTGTGGCACTTTATGTATAACAGAACGAACGATATATTGCTCAGTCCTGCACCATTTTTCAAGATGTCGTTATGTTTGAGCACCTTTGGAAAACCAAAAGCAAAATGAGCCTAAAATCCTGGGGATCCGAAAAGCAATGAATAAGCAAAGGAAGAGGGACAATGACGCAGAAGGTCTATGAGAGATGGAGGAAGTAGTCACGGCTCTGGACTTTTGCGTTTCAATCCTCACGTGTCTCATAATCTTAACTCTTTATTTAAGGAGTGTCTGTTCTTTGAAACCTTTGATCCCTGGCTAGGACATTGTTGTTGTTGTTATGGGCCATTGAGTTGGTTCTAACGCATAGCAACCGAGAAGCAGCTGGTGCGTTTGAACTCCAACCTTGTGGTTAAGAGTCCAGTGCCTATCCTACAGCGCCACATCAGGACACTGTTGTTAAGTGCCACAGAGTTGATTCTGACTCATAGCGGCACTATGTAGGGTTTCCAAGGAGGAGCTGGTGTGTTTGAACCACCGACATTGTGGTCAGCTCATTATCCTGCAGCGTCCTCAGAAAATAGCAGATAACCATTGAAAATAAAACCAAAGGCTAGGTAGTAAGTGAAAGGTGAGGTTAGAAAAGAGTGATTTCATAGAATCAGAGGACAAGAATTCTATTCCTAGTCTGGCTGCATAAGTAAGCAAGTCCTATCACCTCTTCATGCCTTCATTTACTTGTCTCTAAAGTGAGAATATTATCAGCTGTAATGCTTTGTTTTCTAGAGAGTTATATGAGATAATGGGTGAGGAAAGATGTTTAGAAGTTAACACTGAAATAAAGTTATGTGCATACCACATAGTGGACTATTGCTATATGCTCCTGGATTTGAGTTAAATAACGCGAGAAGGCTAGTCCAAGGAAGCAACTCTTGAGTTAACAGAAGTGAATGGTGGAGAGGATGCAGAAAGACCAATCTTCTGAGAAATACATTTAGTTTCTTAATGTAAATTGAGTCTTAACTATTTGCTCAAAAGAAATGCATGTGTGAAAAAATACCAGAATACAGTAGCATAAATCAGGTATCTACAAATTTCAAAGAGTGAAATAATAGAGTATGTTCTCTTACCACAGTGATTTAAAGTAAGAAAACAATCACTGAAAGATAACTAGAAAGGTCCTCAAATATTTGTAAATGAAGCCACATACTTCGAAATAAACCAAGGTACTGTCAATAAACATACTGAAGATTAGACAATACTTTTATCTGAATGGTAAATGAAATATGATATCAAATAGGGTATATACCTAAAGCAATGCTTAAAAGGACATTTATAGCTTTACATACATATGTTAAAATCCATAAACATATTAAAAAAAACAAGAGGGAAGAGAAGGGAAAAGACAAATTAATTAAATTAAAAAAGAAGAAAAGTAGTAAAAAAAAACAAAAGTTGGTTCTTAGAAAAGAGACCCATAGATTAAGGGGAAAGAAAAACATACATGCAGAAAAATATTTAAAATAATGGCAAAGAGTAACTCAAAGGAGTTATAAATAAATAAAACAAAAGTCTAATTCCAATAAAACCCAACCCACTGCAACCCCATAGGATAGAGTTGAACTGCCCCTTTGGGTTTCGGAGACTATAAATCTTTGAGAATGGATTGCCTCATCTTCCTTCCAAGGAGCAACATGTGAGTTCCAGCTGCCGACCACGTGGTTAGCAGTCCAGTGTGTAACCTACTATGCCACCTAAGGTTTCTAATTACAATGTTGTTGTTAAGTGTTGTCACGTAGGTTTTGTCTCATAGCAACTCTGTATAGAGTTTCTGAGGATCATCTGTTGGGTTTAACATGACAGCCTTGTGGATAGCAGTGCAGTGCTTGTCCTACAGTGCCACACTACAGCAATAAAAAAAAATGGATGGGGATAATTTGAGGCGATTAGTCTAAAATTATTTTTCCTGTGTGTTTGGTGCCATCAAGTTGATGTCAACTTATGTTATCCCTATTTATAGCAGAAAGAAATATTGCTATGTTTGAGCCCATTGTTTCAGCTACTGTGTCAATCCATCTTGCTGAGGATCTTCTATTTTACTAACCTGCTTTTCCTCTGCTGTTAATAAGCTTTTCGATGGCCAATTTTTCAGTAGTAGACTTCCACATCCTTCTCTCTAGTCTGTCTTAGTCTGGAAGATCCACTGAAACCTGTCTAGCACGGGGTAACCCTGTTGGAATGTGAAATACCAGTGACATACTTTCCAGTATCACAGCAACATGCAAGTCACAACACAGTGACAAACTTGTTCTGTAGTAATAATTATTTTTTATGTTGTTGTTAGGTGCCATCAAGTCGGTTCCAACTCATAGCAACTTTATGCACAACAGAACAAATACTATGTGGTCCTGTACCACCCTCACAGTTGTTATATGTGAGCCACAATATTAATCCATCTCATCCCTGATCCTCCGCTTTATCAAGAATGATATCCTTCTCCAGAGACTGTTCCATCCTGATAACATGTCTGAAGTAAGAGAGACGAAGGCTCACCATCCTGACTTCTAAGAAGCACTCCAACTGTACTTTCTCCAACACAGACCTGTTTATTTTTCTTTCAATATGCTTTTGTAACACCATAACTCAAGTATATCAATTCTTTTATGGTCTTCCTTATTCATTGTCCAACTTCACATTCATATGAGGCTATTGAAAATGACATGGATTGGATCGGGCACACCTTAGTCCTCAAACTGACATCTTTGCCCTTTACCACTTTAAAGAGGTCTTATGCAGCAGATTTGCCTAATGAAATACATCGTTTGATTTCTTGACTGCTGCTTCCATGAGTGCTGATGGTGTATTCCAGCAAAAGGAAGTATTTGACAACTTCAATCTTTTCTCCATTTGCCATGATGTATATTTATTGGTTCAGCTGTGAAAACTTTTTGTTTTCTTTACACTGAGACACAATCCATACTGAAGACTGTACTCTTTGATAATCAGTAAATATTTAAGTCCTCTTCACTTTCAGCAAGCAAAGTTGTGTCATCTGTATATCGAATGCTGTTAATGAGTCTTTCTCCAATCCTGAGGTCACGTTCTTCTTCATATAATCCAACTTCTCAGATTATTTGCTCAGTGTAAAGATTTAATAAATATGCTGAAAGAATACAACCCTGGAGCACACCTTTCCTAATTTTAAGCCGTTCCATATCCCCTTATTCTGTTCAAATTTCTGCTTCTTGGTCTATGTATAGGTTACTCATGAGCACAAGTAAGTGTTCCAGAATACTCATTCACTGAAATGTTATCCTTACTTTGTCATGATCCAGAGTCAAAAGCCTTTGCATATTCAAGAAAGCACAGGTAAACATCTTTCCTGTATTCTCTGTTTTCAGCCACAATACATCTGACATCACCAATGATATCCCTGGTTCCACCTCTTCTGAGTTCAGCTTGAATTTCCAGCAGTTCTCTGTTAATGTACTGTTGCAACCATTTTTGAATTATGTTTAGCAAAATTGTACTTGCATTTGGTATTAATGATACTGTTCAGTGATTTCTGCATTCTGTTGCTTCATCTCTCTTTGGAATGGGCGCAAACATGGATCTCTTCCAATCTGTTTTAATAGATAGGTGAGCACCTCCAATGCTGCATCAGTTTGCTGAAACATTTCAATTTATATTCCATCAATTCCTGGAGCCTTTTTTTCTGCCATTGCAATCATTAACCTAATTAATACTTACAGCCGAACTAGTAATTATATATCAGTCAGAATTTATCTTCTATTCATGTTTGTTTGTCTATGCTGGAGAGCAAATTTCAGAATCTCCTCTGATATCCATTTTGGTCTTTTCTCTCTTTCATGTCTTTCCTAATGACCCTTTGCTTTCTTCCTGTATGATGTTCTTGATTTCATCGCAAAGCTCTCCTGGTCTTCAGTCATTAGCATCTAATTCATCAAATCTGCTCTTAAGATCATCTCTAGACAATGTTCAAGGTCATATTTTAGCTCTCGTGGACTTGTTTTTATTTTCTTCAGCTTCAGCCTGAAATCACATAGGAGTTACTGATGGTCTTTTCCGCAGTCTGCTCCTGGTTTTGTTTTAGCTGATGACATAGAGCTTTTCGACATACTCTTCCCACAGATGTAGTCAATTTGATTCCTGTGTGGGCATTTGGTTAGGTTCATGTGTATGTTGTTGTTGTTTAAGTGCCATCGAGTCGGTTCCAACCCATTACGACCCTGTATAGGGTTTCTGAGGAGCAGCTGGTGAGCTTGAACCACCGACCTTGAAGTTCAAACAGACTTTGCAGTCCAGCACATTAACCCACAGTGCCACACCAGGACTCCTCATGTGTATGGTTGTCTTTTATGTTGTTTAAAAAAAGGCATTTGCAATGAGAAACTCATTGGTCTTGCAATATTCTATCATGCGATGGAAACATTAATTACATTTAAACAGTATGTAAAACAAAATGATTAAACTTAAAAAATAAAAACTTATAAATTCAAATCCAATGGAAGTATGAGAAATGCAACAAAAATATGTGCTCGGTCATAAAGAAAACAGGAGAAAGATGTATACAAAGAGCAGGACTAAAAGAAACCTAAATTAAGACGTTACAGATTCTTCAAACATTGTAGTAATAACAATAAAACCAATCCACTTAAGTCACCAGTTAAAGGACAAAGATAAATTGGATTTTTTAAATCATATATACTGACTTCCAGTAAGATTACAGACTAGGAAGACACACTACCCAGATCTCCTACAACAAAGACACAATAGACCAATTAAATCAGATACAAACAATAATTATAGAGCTTTTTAAAAAATGATAGAGAAGCAGATTGAATACTGTAAGGGACGAGACAGACGAAACTGGTGAAGTGGCCGCTGTCCTGACACCACATGGCCACCTTGAACTTTTCCAAGTGTTCAATCAGGACGGATGCCTGACAGCCACACCTACAAGGGTGACTGGCTACCAGAAAGGTACAGTCCTCCTCTTGTTTCCAGACCCTCCTGGTGACCGGAAGCATGGCCAGCCACAACATTCACTCACCCAGTGGCCCTAAGAAATAAATTGAAATGATGCCTCAATTACCCTAAGGTGACTTGTCATTGGGAAGCCAAAGAGAGTATCATTTTAGGATGATACAAACCAGGGGTTCTCCAAATACAATTCCCAGATCACAGTATCAGTGTCATCTGGGAACTTACTGAAAATACAGATCCTTAGACCTCACCCTAAATCTACTCAATTAGTTATTTAAATTGTACTGAATTATTAACAAATTCTTCCACTATCATAAGTCCTCTGCATGTTAGAATGCACTCAATGGCAGCTAGTTTCAGGTTTTTGTTTGTTTTAATCCCTTGAGAACCTGTAGCCATCAAATTGGATTCCAACTCACAGTAACCCTATAGAACAGAGGAGCACTGCCCCATAGGGTTTCCATAGCTGTTATCTTTATAGAAGCGGCCTACTACATATCTGTCTCCTGAAGAGCAGCTGGTGGATTTGAACTACTGATCTTTGGATTAGCAGTCAAGTGCTTAACTGCTGTGTCACTAGGACTCATTATTACTAGCAGGTACAGTTACCTGTGAGCCTGCTGATGTGTTAAGTATTTTATAAGCAGTGGACATTTAATTCTGACCAAAATCTAAGGAAATATATACTATTGCACTCATTTGGCAAATGAGGATTTATTCTGAAGCTCAGAGAGTTAGTAGTTTTCCCAGAATCACACATAGCCAAGCTGAGTATCAAACTCAGATCTTCTGAATGTACACTGAATGAGCACCTAAAATTGTTAGCCTAAAGGTTTATGGCGAGATAAACGGACCTCTGTCTGTTTCCCCAGGTATATTTCTCTCTCAGACACCCTTCCTGACACCTTAAATCAATAAATTTCAAGTCACCTTGGCCCCACTGGCTTCCAACCTCATAAATTCGTCAGACCTTCTTGACATGAGCAAGATCGTAGAGAATCAATAAGAAAGTCTGGGTCCCAAAGTCCTGTTTCTCTTCAGAAGTTTTCAGGACACATTCTTCCAACATTTATGCCTGGGAACAAATCAAAGAAACAAGTTTTTCACAGAAAACTTGTCATCTTTATGGTAGAGGCTGTCCTAACCCATCTTGAAAATAAGCCATTTTTATTCCCCCAGGGCAGTGGTTCCCAACGCTGGCTGTGCATTGGAAACACCTGAGGAACTTTTAAAAAACATCTTAGAAGTGGACCTGACCCCAGAGATGTAAAAACTGTTCTGGTGTGGGACCCAGGCTTTTGCACTTTTCCAAAACTTCTCCCAGTGTGATAGTTAATTTTATGTGTCGACTTAGCTAGACTCTGATTCCCATTGGTTTGGCCAACACTAGACTAGGTGTTGTTCCGTAATGCAATATAATATAGTCACTTCCCTTCATGGGAGCTGAAAAGGGAGCTCTGCCTCTAGACTATAACTAGATATTTTGGAAGAACTCTTTCTAGAATCTGCACCCTTCCCATCACTTATCTAAGGATCCATTTTGCCCACCCCACAGTTGCATGAGCCAATCCCCTGAATTAAGTCTACCTCCATCAATGATACACACACACACACACACACACACACACACTAGGGTATGTCAAAAATTATCCACACTCTTGTTGTAGAGTTTATTTTAATCAACTTTAGAAAAGACAAGTACATCATTGTCATATACCCAAAAACGCT
>NW_006408611.1:10402752-10403698 GCF_000296735.1 Chrysochloris asiatica
TTAAGGTTCGCAGCCCAATTTGTAACCACTATGCTACCAGAGCTCCTTCAAACCAGATATAGAAGTATTTAAAGTAAAACAAACCTACAAGACTGAAAATAGGAAACCAATAATATCAATGTATAATGAAGCCAACTACAAAGCAAAAAGAGGGAATAGTGTAGATACATAACTTCCAAATGGCAAGGTTGTCACATAGATTTCAAGACTAAACAGGTTGTTTTAAGCAGGAGAAAAATTACTAAATTACACCTGCACATCAAAATAAATAATGAGGAAAATCAGAAAGATTTAATAAACATTAACACAACAGTAATGAAAAGGACAAGAAAACCCACAAACAAAATGAACTCAACATAGAAATTATATGGAACAAAAAATTCAGGGGCACCAGACACACACACATACACACAAAACAGAAAAATGGCAATAATCAATTTATACCTATTGATAATTACACTGAATGTAAATGGATTTAAATGTACTAATCAAAAGACAAAGAGCAGAATGAATAAGAAAATAGGATTCTTAATATGCTGTCTGTTGTTGTTGTTATGTGTGCTGGAGTCGGTTCTGACTCATAGCAATCCTGTATAGGATTTCCGAGGCTGTAAATATTTATGGGAGCAGAAAGTCTCATCTTTCTCCCACGGAACAGCTGGTAGTTTCGAACTACAGACTGTGAGGTTAGCAGCCCAATTCATAATCAGTACACTACCAGAGCTCCTTAATATGCTGTCTACAAGAGACATATCAAAAGATGTTTTTCTTCTGGTTGTTAGGTGGCATCGAGTCAGTACCGACTCATAGCAACCCTATATACGACAATGAAACACTGCCCGATCCTGGGCCAACCTCACTATTGTTGCCACTCTTGAGCCCATTGATGCTGCCACCTGGCCAATCCATCTCGTGGAGGGTCTTCCTCCTTTTCTCTGACCCTCCA
>NW_006408611.1:10406618-10411568 GCF_000296735.1 Chrysochloris asiatica
GCTCTTCCCCCGCCGCATTGTGAGTGCCTTCCTACCTGAGGGGTCATTTTCCGTCACTATATCTGGCAATGTTTCTCTGTTATTCATAAGGTTTTCAGTGACTAAATATTCAGAAGTAGTTTGTCACTCCTTCTTCCTAGTCTGTCTTCATCTGGAAGCTCATCTGAAACCTGTTCACCATGGCTGGTATTCAAAAAACAGTGGCATAATTTCAGGATCACAGCAACTCACAAGCCACCACAGCACAACAAACTGACAGACGAGTGGTGGTCAAAAAGATGGAGACAGCCTAAATGACCATCAACAGAAAATGATCAAATAAACTTTGGTACATACAATGGAATATTACAAAATGTTAAAGAATCATAATGAATCTATGGAACACCTCACAACATGGTTAAACCTGGAGAACATTATACTGTGTGAAATTAGTCTATTATAAAAGGACAAACTTTGTATGAAACCAACGTCGTATAAAGTTAAAAGAAATTTTTTTTCTTGATAAAAGAAACATCTGTGATGTTTATGATGGAAAACTATTAACAGACCAGAAGGTTATATATGTTAAAATGGGTGACAGGGCAGGCAAGATACATAAAATGTTGGTTAGCAGAGGAAAGATGAAGGTAGCGGAAGACACAGGGAGGAATGCTAAAGTGAAGAGAGGTAAACGCTTTTAACTGTTGGTACATGGAGGGGAATGCAACCATGCAATGAAACAAAGTGTGTGATTTGTTGAATGTAAAACTGGTGATATGTTCTGTATACTTTCAGTGAATTCACAATAAAAAGTTTAAAATAAATAAATAAATTTAAATGAAATTTAAAAAATAAAGAATGGGGAAATTTTTGCCATTTCAATAATGTATATGTGAGCCAGGAGGTAGAGAGACTAGCACACAAGGCGTCCTGGGGATGGGAGAGAGATCGATATGCTTCCAAAACCAAAGGAAGGGGCGTGTGGTCGCTGTGGTGGGGATGGCATAGGGGTGGGGAGAGGAGTCTGTGAGATATTTGCACAATGGGGTCTTGTGAGGCTTGAAATGCTTGTTGGTCAAAACAAAGCTGCGAACCAAGAGACAAAAAGACCCAGATAAACAAAGCATTGCTGAAAAAGAAGAACAAAGTAAAAACCTCTCACTTTCTGATCTCAGAACCTACTGCACAGCCACGGTAGTCAAAACAGCCTGGGACTGGTGCAACAACAGACGCATAGCCCAATGGAACAGACTCAAAGACTCAGTAGCAAATCCATCCACCTACGGTCAACTGATATTTTACACAGGGCCAAAGCACATTAAATGAGGAAGAAATAGTCTCTTTTACACATGGTACTAGCAAACCTGGATATCCATTTGCAGAATAAAACAAGAACCATATCTCACATTATATGCAAAAACGAACTCAAGGTGGATCAAAGACCTAAATGTAAAACCTAGAACAATACAGATTACCATCGAAAAAAAGGGGCAAACTTGGGGGCTCTGAAAAATGGCATAAATGTACTATCAAACATAATTAAAAACACACAAACAGCAGAAGATAAAATAAATGACCGGGACCTCCTATAGATTAGACACTTACAAGCATCAAAAGATTTCACCAAAAGAGTAAAAAGAGAGCCCACAGACAGGGCATTCATTCATTCATTCATTCATTCGTTTGTTTGTTTGTTTGTTTGTTTATTTTGCAATGACATATGAGACAAGGGAATAATCTCAAAAATTTATAGACAACTTTGACACCTCTACAAGAAAAAGACAACGCAATCTAAAAATGGGCAGAGAACATGAACAGGCACCTTGCCAAAGAAGACATTCAGGTGGCCAACAAACATATGAAGAACTGTTTATGATCATTAGCCATTGTTGCTGTTGTCGAGTACCTTCAAATTGATTCCAACTCAGAGAGACCCTCTGTAAGGTTTCTGAGGAGCAGCTGATGGGTTGGAACTGCCAGCCTTCTGGTTTACAGTCCAGCGTTGATTCTACAGCACCACACCAGGAGTCCATTAGCCATTAGCAAAATGCAAATCAAAACAACAGTGAGATATCATCTCACCCCAGCATTAATAGCAAAGTTCAAAAAAAAAAGGAAACAACAAATGCTGCCAAGGGTGTGGAGAGACTGGGATCCTTCTACACTGTAGGGTCTGTAAAGTGGTATAACTGCTGTGGAAAATGGTATGACACTTTCTCAGAGAGCTGGAAATAATAGCAACAATAATTGTTGTTGTTGTGAAGTGCTGTCTAGTCGGTTCCTACCCATAGAGATCCTGTATAGTTTCTGAGGAGCAGCTGATGAGCTTGAGCTGCCGACCTTGCAGTTCAAACAACTTTGCAGTCTGGCACATTTACCTACAGTGCCACCCCAGGACTCCAATAGCAGCATATGACCCGGAAACTCCTCTACTTGGTATATATCCCCAAGAATTAAGAGCCACGCCATGAGTAGATATATGCACACCAATGTTCATTGCAGCATTTATCACAATAGCAAAAAGATGGAAACAGTCTAAAAGCCCATCAGTAGAAGAATGGATAAACAAACTTTGGTCCATAGACACAATAGAATACTTCACATTAAAGAATAATGATGAATCTGCAAAACACCTCGTAACATGAAGGAACCTGGAGTACACTGTTGTTACTGAGTGCCATATAGTCTGCTCCAACTCATAGCAACCCTGTTTCAGAGGCTATACATCTTTGCAGGATCAGAAAGCCTCATCTTTCTCCCTTGACACGACTGGTGGGCTCAAATCACCAGCCTTGTAGTTTGAAGTCTAGTGCTGATCGTACATAGTCACAATGCTCCCTGGAGGACATTATGGTCAGTGACATTGTTGTTGTTCAGTGCCATCAAGTCAATTCTGACCCATAGCGACCCTGTATAGGGTTTCTGAGGAGCAGCTGGTGAGCTTGAACCACTGACCTTGCAGTTCAAACGGCTTTGCCGTCTGGCGCATTAACCCACAGCGCCACACCAGGACTCAGTCAGTGACATTAGTCAGTCACAAAAGGATAAACATTACATGAAACCACTATTTTAAAAAACTCAAGAAAACTTTATCATACTAAAAAACAACAACATTCTTTGATGGCTACCAGGGGTGGGAGGGAAGGGAGAGTAATTCAGTCACTAGTGGGTTGTTGTTGTTAGATGCCATCAAGTCAATACGACTCATAGCAACCCTATGTACAGCAGAACGAAACACTACCTAGTCCTGGGCCAACCTCACAATTGTTGCCACATTTGAGCACATTAATGTTGCCACTTTGCCAATCCATCCTCTTTATCTCTGACCCTCCACCTTACCAAACATGATATCCCTTCTCTAGCAAATGGTCCCTCCTAACAATATGTCCGAAGTATGAGAGATGAAGTTTGGCCATCTTGGCCTCCAAGGTAGACACATGTTAATGTGCATGATGGGGAAGGCAGAAGAATGATGAAGGTAAGTGAAGACACATGGTTAAAAGGGATAGAGGTACATACTGTTATATGTACATGCCTGCAACAACAGTGTTCTACAGGTAGATACATGGACAGATACACAGGCTGAACAGGTGAGGGAGGGAGAGTAGGAAAATATACACAAACACATAAGAGCTTGACAGAGAGGATATGTACATAGGTACTTTCCTTTGCTGCAAACACACTTAAGTATGTGGTAGAATACACAGGGGACAAAATGGTGAAAACATCTTAGACATTACTCAACATCTTAAGGCAATGTATTGCTGGACCTGAAATCTGAGGACCATAGTGTCAGGGACATCATGGTCAATTTGCATAACATCGTCTCTATAGACAATGTTCTATACCCTACCTTGGTGGATAGTGACTGAGCTCTGAAAAGCTCATATGCTACCATGTAAGGTGCTACTACTGATGTCTCCATATGGAGAAAAGATGAGTGATGAAAATGGAAGATACCTGGATTCAGTTACACCAATGGCCTAATGGAACACATGAACTGCATGACTGTGAGACCAGAAGAACTAGATGGGACCCAGCTACCACCAACAACAACAACTACTCTGAAAGGGATCACATTAGAAGGTCACAGATAGAGTGGGAGAAATGTGGACCAAAACTCAAAATTATTATTATTTTTTTTTAAAAAAAAGATGAGGTTTACTGATCAAAAAGAGATTGGAGGAACCTGAGACTATAGCCCTCTGGTACTCTTCAGGCCTAGAATGGAGCTCAAACTCATGACCCAATTTTCAGCCGAGCAGTAGATAGATATATGTGGGGGTGGGGGGAGGAGAGAGAGACACAACACTAATAAGGTATGCTCACCATGGAATGGTCCATAACTCAAAATTTTTAAAATGGCAATATTTACCTAAGGACAATGTTCAGAAGGTTTGGGAAGGAAGGTGGAATGGAAAGAACCGCAGGGAGGCAGTGGGGTCACTGTTGCTACTTGGAGGGGATGGCAGTCATTGAGAGTGTATAAAGTGTAGGATTTGTTGAATGTAAAACTGATGATCTTGTCTGTAAATCTTTACTCAATTCACAATAAAATGTGAAAACCAACAACAAAAAACCCCTATGGAGCACTTCTACTCCGTAACAGATAGAGTCACTGTCAGTCCAAAAACACTCAACAACAATGGGTCTGGTTTGGGTTTATGTGCCAGAGGCTAGACTAGACGCTGAGGGTACATCTGTGAAAAAATGTATACACTTGGTGGTCTTGAAGATTGGCCATCTGGCAATTTAAAGCAAGAGGAGGTTTCAGGCTCCACTGAGTCTAGGCTAATAACCTGGTCACTGCAGTTACTGACTTCCCAGATAATATAAAATACCCTATAAAAGCAGGACAATCTTAAAGCCTGCATTGTAAGAAATGAGTGAGGGTGAACTCAAACATTCCACTGCTTGCTGCATCTTTTCAGATTACATACTATATATATATATATATATATATCATTACCA
>NW_006408611.1:10411668-10424162 GCF_000296735.1 Chrysochloris asiatica
CACATTAACCATTTGCACCACTACGTTGCTAATAGACCTATGCATATGTGTGTGTGTGTAAACAAACTGCCTCTTGGTGTAAGGTATTTTAGGTATACATCCTGCAGTGGCGCTGCAGGATAATGGATTGGACTGCAAGGTTGGGGGTTCTAACTCACCAGTCACTCCTCAGAAACCCTTTACAGGGTCACTGTGAGTCAGAACCAATTTGACGGCACGTAACAAAAACGGTAGCAACTAATTAGTTTGGTTTTCCAGGTAGAAACAAGAGCCCAGAAACGAAAGAAGGGGCAGAAAAGTGTGTGTCTTTTCCAGCAGAGAAGACTGAATTTCTGGGGACTGCTTCTGAGTAACCATTAGCCCTGAAGTCACTCAGGGAACTGATGACTTTGTGAGAAAAGAAGGAAACTGCCAGATAAGACCTCATTCTGAAAGAATGTTTTAGAGAACGGCACGACCTGAACAGTTATCACCATCCACTGCAGAGTTCAAGTTGAAGGCTCAACAGATTGCCTGAGAGTTTACAGGTTTAAATAACTTAGGCACAGGCTTTCAATCATTCATTCTTCCCCTGTTTTTGTTTTCTTTTTCTTTTTTCTCCCTTTCCAGAGTATACATCCCAAACCCAGTGCCACTGAGTTCATTCCAACTCACAATGCCCCTACTGGGCAAATCTTTACCGGACCATACTCATCTTTCTCCCTCAGAGCTACTGATGGGTTTGAACCACTGACTCTGCCATTAGCAGCCCACCATTTACCCCACTTTGCCACCAGGGCTTCATTCCCAGAGTATAGCAGTATCTCAAAAATATCTATTCACTGACCTCTGGATGTTCCTCCAAATAGTGTCTCGATTGAATGATATATTGTAGTTTCACTCAGTGTAGTCATAATTTTGTTATCCCAACTGACTGCATTATATTCAACACACCCCAACTTCCTGTTGCTTCCTTGCAGTTGGCTAAAGTTTATGATGCCTAATTACCTGGTAAAATGTAAGAACCCTTAATAAAATCTTCCAGTATGGTCTGCTGTTATACTCTGACAGGTTATGGTATATGACTCCAGGTGATCTGGGGTCCCATACCCTTACATGTCACCTCCAATCTATTAGACACAACAGAAATATAAGGTAATTTGGAGTATATTAGGGGTATAAAGAATCTAGAAAACCACCCCTTAGAGACATCATCAAAATGAAGAATGCAAAAAGAAGTGCTTTTACTGGGGTTTGACTTTTTATTTCTGAACTTTATGCATAAAACAATTCCATAGGGTCCTGAGTAAGGTCTAAAAAGTACTTTTTTTCATTAATATTTATTGAGCACCAAATAGTTGCAGGACATGATGCCAGAAGATTCACAGAGACACAGAATTCCAGCTTTGCCCTTCAGAAATATTCAATCAACCTCTCTGAAACAACAAGACAGGTAAAAAAAGGACCCAGATGAACCCTACAAAGGGCTTAGACAGTTTGAGCCACAGGAGGTTAAACACCAAGAGTAGTCACTAGAACCTGTAGGGCAGTGAGTGAATGAAAAAAGACTGATGGAAAAGGAGGGGAAGCATTTGGGTTACAGTAGGGAACAGATTTAGAACTGTAAGCAAATGTATTCTAGAAGGAAAAGTTGGTCAAAGTAAAGAAGAGACCACACACAGTTATTTCGGCGTCAGTAAACTATGTCTTACAGATTAAACCCAGCCTGCCACCTGTTTCTGTAAGACCTGCAAGCTATGAATAGTTATTATGTTTTTAAGTAATTGAAACCAGTACCCAAAAAAAGTTGCATGTAACAAGTGGAGATTATAAAAAATTCAAATTTCAGTGCCCACTGAAGGACACAAGCCATGGTATTTTCAGTAGCTTCATATGCATGCAAAAGCTGGGCAGTGAATAAGGAAGACCGTAGAAGAATTGATGCTTCTGAGTTACGGTATTGGAGCAGAATATTGAAAGCGCCGTGGGCTGTCACAAGAACAAACAGATCTGTGTTGGAAGAAGTACAGCCAGAGTGCTCCTTGGAGGCCAGGATGGCCAAACTTCATCTCTCATACTTCGGACATACTGTCAGGAGGGACCAGTCGTTGGAGAAGAATGTCATGTTTGGTAAGGTGGAGGGTCAGAGAAAAAGAGGAAGACCCCCAACGAGATGGATTGGCCAGGTGGCAGCATCGAGGGACTCAAGCATGGAAACAATTGTGAGGTTGGCCCAGGATCGGGCAGTGTTTTGTTTTGCTGTGCATAGGGTCACTATGAGTCTGTACCAACTGGATGGCACCTAACAACAACAACAAAGGACAAATATTGTATGATCCCACTTATAGGAAGTATCTACAAATCACAAATACATAGAGACAAAAATTTATCCATGGTTTCTAGTGGTTGTGGGGAAAAGAGTTGAGGAATTTCATGAGCACTGAGTTTCTGCTGGGGCAATGAAAAAGTTTTGGAATTTCACATAGTGGTGCAACATGGTGAAGATAGTTAATGCCATTGAATGTTGCGCTTCAAAATGGTTAAAAGGGCAAAATGATTTGTTGTGTTTATTTTACCATAATACATTCCAGGGTAGAAAAAGTAGAGAAAATCTCAATGACCACAAACACAGCTTTATTGGACTACAGTTGCTATGCTTATTAGTTTAATACTGTCTGTGAAGCCCCAGTATCACAGTGGGTTAAGCATGGATTTGCTAATCGCAAGGCTGGCAGTTCAAACCTACCAGCTACTCTGAGGGAAAAAGATGCAACCATCTGCTCTAATAAAAGACTAAAAGTCTTGAAAACGCTATGGGACAGTTCTACACTGTCGCTACATGGTCGCTAAGAGTTGTAATCAACTTGAATTTTTATGGCTGCTTTTGCATTGTTATGACAGAGTAGTTTAAACAGGGATCTATGGCAGACAAAGTCTAAAATGTTTACTTACCAGTTCTTTTCAGGAAAAAATTGTCTTCCCAGAGGAGCAGAGGAACTATGGGGCCAAGGTCAGGCAGGGCCATGAAGTTTCACCTTCATCCCCTCAGTAAGGGATTTGTTGAAGGTTTTTGAGCTGGAACAGAAAATGAAATGAGGTACTTATATGGTGATAAAGACAGAAAAGCAATCCGAGGTAGGAAATAATTATGAATACCTAAGGAGCTCTGGTAGCGTAGTGGTTACGACTCGGACTGCGAACCTTAAGGTCAGCGGTTGGAAACTACCAGCCGCTCCGCAGGAGAAAGATGAGGCTTTCTACTCCCATAAAGATTTACACCCTCGGAAACCCTGTACAGGGTCGCTATGGGTCGGAACCGACTTGACGGCACTTAACAACAACAACAACAACAACAGTCCAACTGTGGTGGGCAGTGGAATTCAATGCTAGAACTCTCACCTTCCCTGTGGAAAACCTGAGTTCAATTCCCAGTCAGTATATTTCACATGCTATGACACTGAACAGGTTTCAGCATGTTCCAGACTAAGATAGACTAGGAAGAAAAACCTGGAGAACCAGCCAATGAAAACCCTGTGAATCACAATGGTACAATCGCCTTCTACTTGAGGTTGCCATGAGCTGGGGCCAACTCAATGGCAGCTAACAACAACAGCTGACTGTGAGGTAATGAAGACTGAAACTAGCTCTCTTTACTGCTCTCCTGAGAACTGTTTCATATGTTCTCCTTCCTCCTTCACTCTAGACCTTGGCCCACTTTCCACTTTCCTCTACTAGCTTCATATCTTGTCTACATTTCACTGGTGGTGGTAGTGGTTATATGCCGTGGAGTCGGTTCTGACTCATAGAAACCCTGAACAGGGTTTCCAAGACTGTAAATCTTTATGGGAGCAGAAAGCCTCGTCTTTCTCCCACAGAACAGCTGGTAGTTTCTAACTGCTAACCTTGCAGTTTGCAGCCCATTTCGTAACCACTACACTACCAGGAGCTCTGGACACATTCTCTTATGTGCCTGGTGTCAACAGAAGCAGAGCCTCCCAGAGGCTTTCAGAGTAAAGCGTAAACTCCAAATGCAGTATCAGGCCCTGCGTCTGTCTATCCATACCCAAGTCCCACTGTGTGGAACAAACACTTTTCATGGGATGCAATCACAAAGCACCCATGTTTTATTATCTCCCTGCCCCTTTAAGTTTGCTCAGGGAGTGTCTTGGGTTGAATGGTGCCCCAAAAGAGACATACATGTCCACATCTTAATTTCTGGTAACTATGAAAGTGTCATTATTTGAAAGAAGGGTCTTCACAATTTTTAGATGCTGAGGTCATCCTGAATTATCTGTTGTTGTTGTTGTTGTTGTTGTTGTTGTTGCAAAGTGACATCGAGTTGGTTTTAACTCACAGTGACCCTGTCTGTATAGGGTTTCCTAGGAGCTACTGGTGAGCTTGAATCACTGACCTTGAAGTTTAAACAGGCCTTGCAGTCTGGCACATTAACCCGCAGCACCACTCCAGGACTCCTGAATTATCTGAGTGGACCCTAAATCCAATGACACCAAAGCCAAACGCATTGCTACCAAGTGGATTCTGACCATAGGGACCCTGTAAATCTTTAAGGAAGCAGAAAGCCACATTGTTCTCCTGCAAAGCAACTGGTGGGTTTGAACTGCCAACTTTGTGGTTAATCGCCCAGTAGTGCTCCCAATCCAATGACAAGTGCCCTTATATTAGATGCACAGGGGAGAGGGAACAGAGAGGGAAGGAAAAGGCATTGTGAAGGTGGAGGCAGAGACTGGAGGGATGAAGCTAAGAGCCAAAGAATGCCAAAGAGTGCTGACAGCCACCAGAAGCTGGAAGGGATTCTGTCTCCTCACAGCCTCTGTAGGAAGTGAGGTCCTGCCAACACCTTGATTTCAGACTTCTGGCATCCAGAACTGTAAGATAATAAATTCCTGTTGTTTAAACAACCAAGTTTGTGGTGATTTGGTATGGCCACCTCAGGAAACTAACAGGACTAATTTTTCTATTCGCACAAGGCATTTTTCTTCCAGCCACTTAAAGGATTCCAAATTCTATCACCAGTTAAAATCACACAATGGATTGAGAACTTGGAATTTCTAGTTCCAGGTATTAATCAGTAGCTTCCACTCAAAGACAAGACTTTTCACCTCCACCTTCCCCATCCCACTCCCTCACCTCAATTCCCCAAGGCCTATCACAGGCTTCCTCTCCAGTCAGCTACCAGGAGGGACAAAGTGGGCTTCACTCCCTCTTCCTCACCATTCTGTTCACTTGTCAGCTACAACTTCTCCTCCTCCTGGGCTTGGAAGAGGGGCAAAGTGGGAGAAGCAAGGTTCTTACTTGACCAACACTATCATAACCTGGCTTTGTACTATTCAATCTTGGATGGTGTTTGAAGACACTTTCTTGGGATTGCCTACACCTGCTCAACCCTTCTTTGAAATCCTGTCCCTGGCAGATCCTTTATTGAAGGTGGTACACTCTGGGTAATTGCCTTTTCCTTCCCCACCTGCTCAGAATTACCAAAACACGAAATAGGTCATATTGCAAAGCATCCCCAGCCTTCAGTCTCATAATCAAAGTTCTCCAATATTGAAACTGCAGTCCTGATGTGGTACTGGGGGTTAATGCAGTGAACTGCAATGTCGGTTTGAATCAGAAGTTTGGCAGTTCAAGTACACCAGGCACTCCTCGGAAACCCTATACAGAATCGCTATTAGTCAGAACCAACTGAAAAGCATTTAACAACAATAATATTGAAACTGCATTAATCCAGCAGTTGAAAAGATGCCTCCATTCCCATATAACTCCAACTAGTCAGAATACTGGAGTCCTGGTGTGGCACTGTGGGTTAATGCACTAGACTGCAAAGCCATTTGAACTGCAAAGTTGGTGGTTCAAGCTCACCAGTCACTCCTCGGAAATCCCATACAGGGTTGCTATGGGTCGGAACCAACTCGACGGCACTTAACAACAACAGTCAGAATACTAATGAACTGAAAAGTTAAAAGATTGTTGTTGTTTTTAAGTGCCGTCATATTAAAAGATAGAACACCGTTATTTGAATAAAAATTATGAGTCCTAACCTTCACATTGTCAGTTCCATTTTCCCTAGGATTATAGCATACCCAACCTGGCTTTTTTTTTTTTTTTAAGTTTTTATTGTGAATTGAGTGATAGTTTACATGGGAGAACATAGGTTTTACATTCATGGTTTCATTGCAATGATCACAATCTCCTCTGTGTATCATCATTCAACAGTATTTGTTTCCATTCCCTCTGGGTTTGTTTGTTTGTTTGTTTGGTTTGGGTTTTTGTGTGTGTGTGTGTGTGTGAGGGGTGTACACAAATGTACTCAGGAATATATACTCATTTAAACAACCAAAGGGAACATTCTGTAAGCCTGCATCCTGGCCGCCAGCACTCAGTCTTTCTCTTTCCATAAGTCTAGAGTCCTCAGCTGCTCTCTCTCTCCATGTCCTCATCTCTGCCTCCATCTCTGGTGTCACTGCTTCTCTGGATAGGGTCCCACATTCCGCTTGTGCTCTTCTCCCGTGCTGGTTGTAGGGTCCTCTGTTTCTGGACTGTAAGATTAACTACTCCCACCTTTTTGTTACAAAACTTACCTTTACAGTTGTGACAGTCGCAATTAGTTATGATAACAATTATTCACTACTGAATCATACGAATCTTATCCCCAACTCCTTTCACCAGACCCATCTAGACAAGACAAAAATTATTCAGTGGGGATTCTACCTTGCTCCACAAACTTTTAAACTAAACTCCCTCTTGAAAACTTGTAAGCCAGTCACTTTGTGCCTTTACATTCTCCCTCATTTTAGGTAGCCAATGTCTGAGTTACCTGTGTACAGAGGGGATAGGATTGCTACTTGATGTGAAGACTCCTTCCCTTTCAGGTGGTATTTTGAGCTACTACATCCATGAGTATAGGTCAAGTTCATCAAATTGTAGCAACTTATACTTTTTTCCTTTATTAAAAACAATTTTTTGTGTGTGTCTTCTTTTAGTCAATTTCTGATTATTAAGTCATCGAGGCTAGATCAAATGGGTACTATCTGCAAGTTTGGGCATTCTTGTGTATCTCCCCTACTTCATATCAGCTGGATGCTTCACTCTCCCAAGCTGGCTTTTGATCAGAATCAATTTCAAACCTTGATTCCATATCTGACAAAGCTGACACCAGTCCCACAGAGCTTTGATAGAATTCTTGATAAAGCAAAATTCATATGAAACTGTCGTTCCTTTCCGAGTGGCCTTTCCCAAGGCTGTTAAGATGGCCTTGAATAGTTAGTTCATGCCTGTGATCTGTGGTCAGCTCATTACTGAGAGAAGTTGAGCACTCATCACTGCAGCTGAGGGCAAGTACTGACTCCTGCCTGCTTGCTCTTCCAGCTTTACTCCATTTCACAGCCACAGAGCAGACGCGGACTGTGCTCTCTACTCTGAAAGCCCGGGCCAAACATATCCACTTCTAGACTTGGTGTAGCGCTGTTGGTTAATGCGTAGGACTGCAAAGTCAGCTTGAGCCGCAAGGCTGGCAGTTCAAGCTCACCAGCTGCTCCCGGAAACCCTATACAGGGTTGCTATGGGTCAGAACTGACTTGATGACTCTTAACAACAACAAGAAGACGAAATCAAATTCAAGGAGGTTGGGTCACAAGCATAATTCACATTGTTTTAATAAATGTTTTCTGTGCTTTACTGTATCTCTGAATAAACTCCCTGTGCTTAGCACCTGAACTTCCTTATGCTCTAGCACCTTCACAGTGAACTGTTCCATTATGGCTGACTCATAAGCCCTCCTCCTCAGACTGCTTGCAAAGCCAGGAGGAACAACCTGATTTTAATTTTAAGTAGTGCCACCAACTCGTTTAGGCCCCAGTGGTGCTCTAAAATAAGCATTGAACTGCTAACTGCAAGGTTAGTAGTTCAAACCCGTCTGCCCCTCAGAGGGACAAAACTGAGGCTTTCTGCTCCCATAAATACATACAGCCTCAGAATCCCTGTAAATGCAACAGACTCGACTACACTTAACAACAACACGAGTTTCACAGGGCCGAGAGACCCATATCCAAAGGATGCTGTTCACTCCCAACTCTTTGTTCTTGGTGGTGGTAGATTGCTTCTTCTCTGCTTGCTTTTGTCATTTACTCTCATAAAATAAAAGGTGGTATAGGCCAAAGCCCTGGGGAATCCCATTACATCAGATCAGGTGTGTGATGAGACTTAAGGTAGTACCCAATCTCGGATGCCCAAACCAAAGAAAAGTCATGCCATCAAGTCAATTCTGACTCTTAGTGACTCTATATAAGGTTGCTAAGGCTGTAACCCTACAGAAGCAGAAAGCCGCCTTTTCCTCTTACAGGATGACTGCTGGGTTTCAACTGCCAACCTCATGGTTAGCAGTCCAGTGCTTATCTTACAGCATCACCAGCATTGCAGCCCACGCTTAATCCTCCTATTGTTTAACAAACAACATCAGATAACATGGAAATTATCACATAACTGCCAAGCCACTGAGAATCATAGCTCAGCCAAGATGAGGGTGGGGGTGGGGGAAATAATTCAATCCATGACAACCGGAAGCTAATTATACAGCATCTACTACCTACATAGTAAAGCTGAAAGTGAAGAGGACTTAAAATATTTACTGATGAAGACCAAAGACCACAACCTTCAGTATGGATTGCATCTCAATGTAAAGAAAACAAAAATCCTCACCACTGGACCAATAAACAATATTCTTATCAACAGAGAAAAGACTGAAGTTGTCAAGGACTTCATTATTCTTGGATCAACTATCAACACTCATGGAAGCAGCAGTCAAGAAATCAAACGACGTATTGCATTAGGCAAATCTGCTGCACAAGACCTTTTTAAAGTGTTGAAGAGCAAAGATATTAGCTTGAAGACTAAGGTGTGCCTGACCCAATACATCATATTTTCAATAACCTCAAATGCTTGTGAAAGCTGGACAGTAAATAAGGAAGACCATTGAAGACTTGATGCATTTGAGTTAGGGTGTTGGAGGAGAATATTGAAAGTGCCATGGGCTGCCAAAAGAAGAAACAGATCCTTGTTGGAAGAAGTGCAGCCATTGTGCTCCTTGGAGACCAGGAATGTCAAACTTCATCTCTCATACTTAGGACACACTGTCAGGAGGGACAAGTTGCTGGAGGAGGATATCATGTTTGGTAAGGTGGAGAGTCAGAGAAAAAGAGGAAGACCACTAGCGAGATGGATTGGCAAAGTGGCAGCATCAATGGGCTCAAGTGTGGCAACAATTGTGAGGATGACCCAGGATCAGGCAGTGTTTCGTTCTGCTGTGCATAGGGTCACTTGAGTCAGTCCCGACTCGATGGAAACTAACTAAGAACAGCAAACCACCTAGGAACCGAGGACAAGTTTACCTCTTTCTTCCCTTCAGGAGATCCTGTCATGAAATGGAGATGGAAAAGTCACCAACAGGCATGTTGTTTCAAGCATGGAGATGCTGGAGGGGCAAGGTGGCAGAAGGGGAGGGACATGTACTCTGGAGTACAATAACTAGAAATATTCCAAGTAAAGCCCTCAGCAGTGCCTGCAACATGGTAGTTGTTCCTAAGTTATTATACAGGCTGAGGAGACATGACTTTAGCATCACAAAACATTGAGGACAAGCATTATCGATCTTTGTCAAGAGAAGCTTGGTCTTTTCTAAAATACTCCCAAAATTTCAGTATTCGGCTATTATTACAACTGAGATTAAAAACACAGAAGGATGTATAGAAGGACATTCCACCAAGAAGGTTGAGAATACAAAGGGACTTCAAAAATAGAATTAAAAGATAATGAAAGTTTTCCACAAACTTTTTTGAAGCCCCCAAATATGTCAAGACCATTGTTCAGAAGATCAAACCACTCTGGAAAGTTCTGTGGAACTTCATGTGGCTAACTTGAAGATTGTGGGACTGAGCTCCACGGTGGGTGGAGAGGAGATTTAGGCTGCCACTGAAGGGCCATGTGTGTCAATCCGGCTGTGGGCTCACTTTGAGGACAATGGGGGTCTCCAAAAGGATTACATGTTGGGGGTGGAGGTGGAGAAATTTGTAGTGGGAAAGATCACTCCAGTTCCAGGTGAGACATGCAACTGGATTCAACCTAATTAGCAGTTGAGACACTGTGAGGCAGGCAAAAAGAGATTTCATTTTGTATGGGCCCATATTTCTCCCAGGGGTACCCCTGTGACTGTTTAGATAACAGTTAATCATATGTTAATGTGATTGATTATGAAGACAAGGGACTTCTTGAAAAGATGTGCTGTGACTAAGGTCAGTACTAAAGATTCTAAAGAACTAGAATGAATTTCAGAACTGACAACAGCTGGAGCCGTGGGGAAATATGAGAGTTGAAGAAGGAGGGAAGAGCCGCATCTCCCGCAGGTTGCTGGGAGAAGGGGCAGAGCAGGAAGTGAAGGAAAAAAGCTCCCCTATCAAAGTTCAACCAGCATAACATAGTCAACCAAAGGCAGTCCTGGTGTGGGGCTGTGGGGAAAGTTAAGGACTGCTAACACCAGCTATTCCTTGGAAACCCTATACACAGCCAACTATGAGTTGGAATCGATTCAACAGCACTAAACAACAGTCCACAAAGATAATGTTCTACATCCTACTCTGGTGAGCAGCAACTGGGATCTTAAAAGCTTGTAGTGACCATCTAAGTTGCAATTATTGGTCTCTTCCTGTCTAGAGGAAAGAAGAGTGATGAAAATATGAGACGTATGGGAAAAAAATTCATCCGTGGACTAGAGGACCATGCAAATATCAATTTCCATGTCTCTGAGACCAGAAGAACTAGATGGTGCCTGTCTACCACTACCAACTTTTCTGAAAGGGATCACGTTATAAGGTTCTGAATAGAGTGGGAGAAAAATGTGGAACAAAGTGCAAAATCATAAAAACAGCTGGCTTACTGATGAGATAAAGGCTGGTGGAACCCCCAAGACTATGGCCCTTAGTTATCCTTCAGGTATAGAAATGAACTCACCCCCATCGTTCTGTTTTCATCAAACAATAGACAGGTCTATAAACCGAACAGAACAATACCATTAGGTACAATTTAGAATGATCAACCATTTGGGAACAAAAAGACAGCATTTACTCAAGGACAACATTCACATGGTTTAGGAAAGAAGGAGAAATGGAAACAGAACACACAAGCAGGAGGTGGGAAAGATGATATTACATTGTGGAGATTCTAGACAATGACATGAAACAAAATGTGGATGAGTTGTTTAATGGTAAATTGATTTGCTGTGTAAATCTTCACCCAATTCATAATTTATAGTTCTCTTGAGAGGTTCCCTGGTGAAGATTTCTGTGGGGCAGGTGTGGCCTTAGCATGGCTCAAGAAGCAATAAAACAGATATATTGCTGTGAGTTGAGCACATCCTGCTACTTTTCTCACAAAATCTACAACGTTCCACAGCCTCCTGAAGAAACTGTGGACCAAAAGAGACAGGAAATATGTGAGATGTTCAGGACACTACAACACCAGACTAGAATGATCAAGAGCAAACCCTCAGTGAAATAACTTGGTATCTCTGATTATATCTAAGAATAACATGTCCCATCCTGCTCACAGCAACTAATTCTAGGGCAGGCAGGTGATGCATTTGAAGAGTTCCAGCTCTGGCAATGATAAAATAGTTTCATCAGACTTATCTTCCCACAGATATCAATCAATCAATCTAGAAAAGTCATTTATAAGAAGACAGTTGCATGAATGCATAGGCAGATCATGGAAAGATTACCTGTGAAAGAGAAACTACAAGAGGTGAGATTTCCGAGTTTGTAGCTTTTTGCCTGATGGTCATGCTCAATATTCAATAAGTCTTAAAACTTAACCAAAAAATGACATAAGGTTAAATAGGAAAATGGAAAGGCCTTGTATCTATCAAAGAAGTTGAACTTACAATTAAAAATGACCATATCAAAACAGCCTGGTACATGTACAATGAAAGATACACTGATCAATGGAACAGAATTGAGTCAAAAAATTAACCCATCCACATACAGTCAACTGATTTTCGACAAAGTGCCCAGGTATATTGCATTGGGAGGAGATAGTCTCTTTAACGATTTCCTTTCTGCTGGAATAAAGGAAAGTGATATGCAAAAGATTGAAGCAAGACCTTTAACTTAGCCCTGTATAAAAACCAACTCAACACAGATTAAAGACCTAAATGTGAATACCAAAATTATGAAAGTCATCAATGAAAAAATAGGGACAAATGTGAGGTCTCTAATTCAGGGCATACACAGACTACCAAACATTTTGAAAAGTACACAAACAGAAGTAGACAAAATAGATGACTGGGACATACTAAAATTAAAAACTTATGTGCATCAAAAGACTTCACCAAAAGAGTAAAAGGGGAACCAGCCCACAGAATGGGGAAAAATATTTCGCAATGACACATCAGACTCATTTCTAAAATATTTAGGAAACTACAAGAAAAAGACAAATAACCCAATTAAAAA
>NW_006408611.1:10424700-10430894 GCF_000296735.1 Chrysochloris asiatica
GAACCTTGAGGACATTATGTTGAGTGAAATTAGTCAGTCACAAAAGGAGAAATACTGCATAGGACCATTATTGTAAAAGACTAAGAAAAAGAACCTACCAAAAAGGAGAGGGGGAACCAACTATATATATATATAATTGCTGATCACCGGGATATATGGGATGAGAGGAGTGGAGGGAGGGAGGGGAAGATAGAGCACAGGATAGGGAACAGACACAGGAAAGCTTGAGTGCTGGGGATGGGGGGGATACACAAGAAGGGGGAGGGGAAGAGAAGAACAAGGCAGATGGGAGAAGAGTTAGGCAGGTTCCCATGGGCTAAGTGGGACAGAGGTAAATGATGCTGTATGCACAACCTTGGAATAACAGGGCTTCAGGATACAGGGATTGAGCATGGTTTGAAAGGGTAAAAGAGGGGAATAATCATAAGACCACTTTGGTCACCAATAAGGGGAAGAGGGGGAAAAACAGCAATGAAGTTGGGATCTAAGTCCGACTACATTCAACAGACTCCTGTGAACCTGGGTGGAGACCTGGATGGCCAGCAGTATGGCAAGACCCAGGGATTCCTGGGACCAGAGGCAGTGACATGGCCACAGAGGAACTAGAGTGGAGAATGAAGCATCAAGCTGATATGAAGTGAGGGGAGATGTACAAGAACACCCATACTTGCAGATAGTACCTACTTGACCTGGCTTTGATGGCTGCATGATCAGAACTCAACCAGAAAAAGAAAGAAGAGGGAAGAAAAAAAAAGGAGTAACCCACCACAATTTGATGAACTTTACCTATACGTATGGATGTAGTAGCTCAAAAAAGGGAACAAATCTTTACAGCAAGGGTCACTCCCAGCCCCTCAGTACACAGGGTTGCCAGGGATGGGCTACTTAGATATTGGTTACCCAAAATGGGGGCTGAGGGCTATAAAGACAAGAAGTGACTGATTTACAAGCTTTCAAGATGGAGCCTAGTTCCAGAAGGGACAGGGGTAGGTAGAACCTCCACTGAATTATTTCCAATCTGTTGGGACGGGACTGGCGAAAGGAAATGGGCATATGACTCTTGTACAATAGTGAATAATTGCCCTCAGGACTAACTGTGAGGGCCGGAAATGAGAAGAAACAGCTGCAAATATCTATCAATAATCAAAACATGGAATGTACAAAGTATGAATCTAGGAAAAGTAGAAGTTGTCAAAAATGAAATGGAGCATAAAAATCAGTATCTTAGACATTCTTACTGTTGTGTATTGTCGAGTTGGTTCCCACTCATAGGAGCCCCATGTAGGGTTTCCAAGGCTGCAAATCTTTACAAGAGCAGAAAGTCTCATCTTTACAAATCTTTACAAGAGTAGCTGGTGGATTTGAACTGCTGAACATGCAGTTAGTCCACTATGCTACCTAGGCTTCATCCTAGGCATTAATGTGCTGAAATGGACAGGTATTGGCCATTTTGAGTCAGACAATTATGTGATTTACTATGCCAGGAAGGACAAATTCAAGAGGAACAGTGCCACATTCATCGCCAAAAAGATTTTAAGATCTATGTAAAAGTACAATGCTGTCTGTGATAGGACAATATATATATCTGCTTACAAAGATGACCAGTTAGTACAACTATTATTCAAATTTATACACCAACCAAGCCAGTGGTTAAAATATTGAAGAAATCTAACAATTTCTTCAGTCTGAAATTGATAAAGCTTTCAGTCAATATACATTGGTAATTACTGGTGATTGCAATGTGAAAGCGGAAAGAAAGAGGAGGGATCAGTAGTTATAAAACATGGCTTTAGTGATAGAAATGATGCTGGAGATCACATGATAGAATTTTTCAAGAGCAACAACATATTCACTGCAAATACCCTTTTCAACAGCATAAATGGTGTCTATACACTGGCCAAAACAAAGCCAGGAGCCAACTGGGAAACAGACTGTCAATTACACTTATGCACATTCAGGATGAAGCTGAAGCAAATTAAAACAAGTCTACCAGAGACAAAATATGACCTTGAGTATATTCCATCTGAATTTAAAGGCCACCTCAAGAACAGATTTGATGAACTGTACACAAATCACTGAAGAGGATTTGTGGAATGATATTAAAATATATCACAAATGAAGAAAGCAAAATGTCAATAAAAAGATACGAAAGAAAGAAAAGACCAAAGTGGATGTCAGAAGAGACTCTAAACTTGCTCTTGAATGTAGGCTAAAGTGAATGGAAGAAATGAAGTAAAAGAGCTACAAAGGGAAGTCCAAAAAGGCAAAGTAAAGTATTATAATAAAATGTGAAAAGACCTGAAGTTAGGAAATCAAAAGGGAAGAACATGCTCAGCATTTCTAAAACTGAAAGAAATTCAAATCTTGAGTTACAATATTGAAGGATGGTATGGCTCTTTGGGTTAATGCACCAGACTGCAAAGTCATTTGAACTGCAAGGTCGGCAGTTCAAGCTCACCAGTTGCTCCTAGGAAACCCTATACAGGGTCGCTATGGGTCAGAATCCACTTGACTGCACTTAACAACAATCCCAATACGAACAAAAGATTTAATGATGCAGTAAACATCAAAAGATGGAAGGAATAGAGAGAGAGAGAAAAAAAAAAAGAATGGGTAGCTATTCAATCATTTCAGGAGCCAAAGGGATTGAAGGACAAAGTCCAAGCTGCACTGACGGCATTGGTGACAAACTAAGCTCCAGGAACTGATGGAATGCCAATTGAAATGTTTCAACAAACTGATGCAGCATTGGAAACAGCTGCTGGTCTATGCCAAGAAAAATTGGAAGACAGCTACCAAGCCAACCAACTGAAAGAAAACCATATTCATGCACATTCCAAAGAAAGAAAACCCAACAGAATGTATCATTAAATATGATTATTACATGCAAGTAAAATTGTGCTGAAGATAATTTAAAAATTGTTGCAGCAGTACATTGCATTAACCCACACCAGAACTCATCGACAGGGAGCTGCCAGAAATTCAAGCTGGATTCAGAAGAGCAAGTGGAATGAAGAATACCATGGCTGACATCAGATGGAGCTTGGCTGAAAACACAGAATACCGGAAAGATGTTTCCTTGTTACATTGACTATGCGAATCATAACAAACTATGGATAACACTGAAAAATGGGAATTCCAGACCACTTAATTGTGCTCATGTGGAACTTGTACACAGATCACGAAGCAGCCTGACACAACAAGGGGATATTGAATGGTTTAAAATCAAGAAAAGTGAGCACCAGGGTTTTGTCTCTTCACCACATTTATTCAATCTGTATGCTGAGCAAAGAATTAGAGAAGCTGGACTATGTAAAGAACATGGCATCAGTACTGAAGATAGGCTTGTTAACTATCTGTGATATGCAGATGAGACAAATTTGCATCCTGAAAGTGAAGAGGACTTGAGGTACTTGCTGATGAAGATGAATATAGCTTTCAGTATGGATAGCATCTCAATACAAAGGGAAAAAAACTCTCACAACTGGACCAATAAACAACATAATGACAAATGAAGAAAACATTGAGTATTAAAGGAATTCAATTTACTTGGATGTACAATCAATGTTCATGGATTTCTGGTGTGGCGTTGCCAGTAATGCGGTAAACTGCAACGTCAGTGTGGGTCGTTAAGGCCAGCTGTTCTAACTCACCAGCTACTACTTGGAAACCCTGTACAGGGTCACTATGAGTTGATCCCAACTCATAGCACTTAGCAACAACAACCATCAATGCTCATTGAAACAGCAGTCAAGAAATCAAGGACCTATTGTATTGGGCACATCTGCTGTAAAAGACCTCTTTAATATGTTAAAAAGCAAAGATGTCACAATGAGCACTGTGGTGAGCCAAATCCAAGCCTTGGTATTTTCAATCGCCTCATATGGTTGCTAAAGCTGGACAATGGAAGACAAGCGAACTGATGCACTTGAATTATGGTATTGGCGAAAAACATTGAAAGTCCCATGGGACTGCCAGAACAAATAAAATCTGTCTTAAAAGTACTGCCAGAATGGTGCTCAGAAGTGAGGATGGTGTGACTTCATCTCACATTATTTTGCATGTTTACAGGAGGGACAAGTCCCTGGAGAAGATCCACCATGAGACCAATACAGTGACTGCAACATGGGCTCACACATAACAACTGTCAAGATGGGTCAGACCCAGATAAGGTTTCATTCTCTTTCACACTGGGTTCATGTGAGTCGGCACTGATTCCATGGCACCAAACATAAGGGAAGAAATTGATTGGGTGGGATATGATAGCTTTCTGGCATGACAGAAATGTTTTATATCACAAAAGGGGTGTGGGTTGTGTGGGTTTATCCATACACTGAATGAGTCATTCATCCAATTGTACATAGGGTTGCTGAGTTTGGAATCAACTTGATATCACCTACTGAAAACATGTCTAAGATTTATGAATCTCAACATTTATAAATGTTACCAGAGCAAAACAACTCTAAGGTCACCACAGAGGAGGGTGATTGGTGGTGCAGACCACACAGTAATGGCAGAATATTGACAATTTGTGAAGCTCAAAGATGAGTAGAGAGAGAACAAACAAGATGGCAGATTGAGTGGAAGTGCAGTAACAGAGTTCCAACAACAACAACACAGAATACATGACCAAACAGGCTCATGGGATGGTCCGAGAACTCTGAACCACATATAAAGGAATATTTAGAAGGTTGGAAGGCTTACAGCTTGGGGAATTTGTGGCAGAAGCAAGAAATCCATTGCTTTCTAATTCGAGACGCTCAGCTGCTCGAGGAGCCGCCATCTTGGGTGACACCAAGCGGGGAAAGGATCGGAGCGGCCACATACACCTGGCAGAACCGCAGAGATAAAGGTGTGGACATTCTTCTCTTTTGGTAGCTGTCCATTGGTCCCTTGCTGTCTGTGCACCTCCATTCTGGTGACTATAGGGGTGCCGGAGCTAGTGGGCACCCCAGCCCCACCCTCGAGGGTTCTACTACACATGCGCACAGATCTCCTTGAAATTTAAAGAGACAGTTTTCATTTAAAACCAAAGGGCCACAGCTATCCCTGAACTGTTTACAACTAGAAAAAAGGCCTGAACAGGGCTTGTGGAGTGGGACAAGCAGACAAAAAAGGAAATAGGCCAAAAATTAAATCCTAAATTACGTCAAAACGACCAACAGTGGCATCTTGAAATTTCTCAGGAAGAAGAGTGAAAAGGGAAGCCCATTTCCTGATCACATCTACCTGGAGGCATTCAGAAAGCATAACAAATACCAAAATACACACCCATCCAAGTATTAAGGCCACAGATAAGGTGCCCAAAAAACAGAAGCAGATGACCATATCTGCACATGTCCAGAAACAAGATAAAGTGACTGAGGCAAATGAGCTGGAAGTAGACCTACACTCCATACTGGAAAATGGGAAGGCTTTGGAAATGCCTGAGAAGGAATTCAGAAAAATGATTATAAAATGTATCAAAACACTATACAATGGAGTTGAGAAAAATAAGGAAGAAGTCAGGAAAGTGCTACAGGAATGAAGGACTTTGCACCTGATCAACAGAATGGCATTGCAACTATCCCAACTGACACTGAATGGGGTCCTGCTTGAGCTTCTTTGTTATATCTGGAGACCCTCCCCCCTGGAAATTCCAGGTTTCAGGAAAAAATCTCCATAGCCCCGCCCAAATTTCCATACCCCCAGCCCACTGTAAACTTGCCAGAACTATACCCCCGACCACACAGTCTATAAATACTTCAGTCTGTAAGGGAACAGACGGAGTATTTATAGACTTGTTCTCCTTTGGTGACATAAGAGTACCCCCTTCCAGGTTTACTCTCAATAAACATGCCTGCTGTTGAAGCCAAGACTCTCTTCTTGTCTCTTTCTTTTCGTTACAAGGAACAATCAAACAAGATACACCCTTGGAAATAATTCAAAACCTACAGAAAGAGGTCCAAATGATTAATAATAGAATATCAGAAATGGACAATACAGTGAAAGGTTTGCAAAGGAGCAGAATTGAAGAGATAGAAGCCAGAATTAGTGAGCTAGAAGATAAATCTCTCAACACTACTGAGATAGAAGAACAAACACGAAAAAGGATTAAAAAAAAACCTGAAGAAGGCTTAAAATTCATGTTGGATAACATGAAGAAGAATAACATAAGAATTATTGGCATTCCAGAACAGGAACAATCACACAAG
>NW_006408611.1:10431864-10451481 GCF_000296735.1 Chrysochloris asiatica
TTGCCTACTATTGTAAAACAGACACTTGAGTGGGATAGAAAGGAATGTTGGGAAACATTAGAGAAAACTTATAAGCCCACCTTCAGCTTATAACTTGGAATACCTAAAAGGGGTTCTACAACTTGCCCAGTGACATAGGCCTCATGCAAAGCTTTTACAGAGTATAGGACCTTAGGTGGAATCCTGAGTCCCATCTACAACCTTATGAGGTGAGACATTCCCACTAGAAAGGACAAACAGTCTGGAACAGCTACAGGGACAGATGATGCAGCTTCATGATGAACCTGACCTATACTCAGAGTGGTTGTTGTTGTTGTTGTTAAGTGCCATTGAGTCAGTTTTGACCTATAGCGACCCTGTACAGGGTTTCCGAGGGTGTAAATCTTTACGGGAGTAGAAAGCCTCATCTTTCTCCCGCAGAGCGGCTGGTAGTTTCAAACCACTGACCTTAAGGTTCTCGGCCCGATTCGTTACCACTTCGCTACCAGAGCTCCTCTAAATACCAACAGAAAGGGAAAGAGTCTTCACATCAAGTATGAATGCTATCCACTGTGTACACAGGGTAGGTAGGAATGGGCAACTTAGTCATTGGCTACCTAAAATAAGGGGCAATAAAAGCACAAAGTGACTGGCTTACAAGGTTTCAAGAGGGAGTTTAGCTTAAGAGTATGGGGGGAAAAAGAGTCCCTACTGAATAGCTGTCATCTTGTCTAGACAGATCTGGTGAAAAGAGATGGAGATAAGATTTGTAAGATTCAATAGTGAATAACAGTTATCATGACTAATCGCGACTGTCACAATTGTAAAGGCAGAAGTTTTCTAACAAAAAAAGGGGAGTGATTAATCTTACAGTCCAGAAACAGAGGACCTTAGAACCATCACGAGAGGAACGCACAAATAGGTGCGGGACCTTATCCAGAGAAGCAGCAGCGCCAGAGATGGAGCCAGAGATGGGGGCATGGAGAGGGCACGCGGCTGAGGACTCTTGATTCATCAACTAAGAAGAGAAGGACTAAGAACTGGTGGCCAGGATCAGACTTGCAGAATGTGCCCTTTGGAGATGTAAATTATTATATATGCCTGAGTGGGTTTTTTTGTTTGTGTGTTTTTTAAAAAGCTAAAGTGGATAGAGAAAAATACTGTTAACTGATGGTACGTGGAGGGGATTGTAATCAATATCATGAAACAAGGTATATGATTTGTTGAATGTAAAACTGATGATATGCCCTGAAAACTTTCCCTCAATCCACAATAAAAAACTTAAAAATAAATAAATTTCAAAAAAGATGAGTACAGAGCAGTTAAACTATTATAATTTACTTTGTAAATATCCAACAGATTCCATCTAAAATATCTGTTTAAATGCATGGGGGTTGAGTTACATGAAATCAGAAAAACCCAAACCAACTAACACCTGCTAATGTGTGTGCTGCTCAGGCCAGAGGTGAAAGAGAGGTGAGATATGGTGGCTTCACAAGACCCTGGGAGGAGTGGAAGAGCGAAGATGAGAAGAGGAAAGGGCCAAAGAAGCACTGAGCAACCTGTTTATAGACAACAGCAGCAAAGGTCATGCGCAGGGCACAGGGAAAGGTGCTGAGCCAGGTTCTGAGCAAACTGGGGCAGTAGGTGGACCACGAAAAGGATCTGTTGTTAGGGTCACTCAGTCCTCATCTGAATTCTATCATCATAAAACCCCAGCAAGACAAGTGAAGGGGATGTTTGTCGGTAGAGACCTTGGAGGTGCCAGCTAGACAGAGGCAGTGCCTTCCTCCTGCCCTCAGCCTGCTTGCCCTGCCTGGCTAAGCACCTCAACAAACCTCAACATTGACTCTGCCCGGTATCCTGTGACATGAGGGTCCTTCTCCCATTTTCATGAAAAGGAAACAACTATGAATGAGAAAAAACCAGTTACTAGACCCTAGTCACGCTTGTGTCCCTGGCAGAACTCCTTGGGGCTGCGGATCACCTGACGTTTGCTCTTCCTGTATGCTGCAGCTTGAGCATGGCCACCTAAGAGCTCCCACAATGTTTCTCAAAACTTCCTCCAGCCCTCCCAGGGTTCACTGTCCCCAGACACCCAGTATCCCTCACCTCCTCAAAATGAGCTCTCCTGCTCCTGCTGCCACTCGGGCTGCACATCTTTTTCACCCTCAGGTACCAGAGAAGTCCCCACTGATCTGACTGTCTTCAGCGGTTTCATTTCTGCAGATACTATGTTTTTTGAAAACTCCTGTTTAGTTTCCCTCAGGGCAGTTACATATTGAGAATATTTTCCATCTCTCCTTCTCTATGATGTACGCTCTTGAGAACAGGCCCCCTGTCTTCTATCGTATTGAGTGACAATTACCCACTGGAATTGCTTCTTGCTGAAAAGCTCTACTTTCCATGGTTAACATAAAAATGGTAGCAGCTTGCAGTGAATGTCTTAAATGTCATGCACAGTATGTAGGCTCTGGATGGGGAAAGGATTGTCCTCTGCAGAGCCACAGAAAAACACAGCAAGACTCAACATCCTCCAACTCCCAACCAGGCAGAAACTGAAGCAGATGCTGCCGGTGCAGATGTTGACGCTGCCGCCACTGATGATGGGCAGCAAGTTGCCTTATTACCTACCACCCAGGGGCCTTTGTGTCTTCAATTCTAATTCTCAAAAGTACCCTGCAAGGTTAGTATTATTATAGATACACAAGAGATGAGACATATGATTCAAAAGGGACCTAAGGTCGCTCTCCATCTAAAATACAAACATCACCCTGAGATTCCCACAGCTTGTCTCAAAGGTTTTGTTGGAACATTCTCTGCAGAGCCCATTAAAACACAGATACACACAACCTTTGTTTCTCTCTCTCCCCACACATGGGCAATAAAAAGTTTTGACAATCCATATTGAAAGGTAGATTTATTGGCTGTCTCCATTACACATGTCAGCACAGGGCAGTCTGCCTTTGTTTGGGCTTCCTGTGGTACTGAATGACCCATGTCAGGTACAGAAGGTTTGACACATAGTGGACGACAGGAGCAAACTGTTGCTGGTTCTTGCTCCTATAATGATTCATTCCACAGTTTCAGGAAATTTTTTGCTTTGATTTTTCTTTCATAGCATCTTCCTCTTTTCAAACTCCTTTAGAAAGAGAAAAAGAAGAGAGGGAAATAAAAGGTTCAAATTATATTCATAGTCAAAATGATTCTGAAACCTCTTATCTTTAGGATCCGAAAACTGTAAAGGTAAAATGGAGCAAGATGAGGGTACTTGAACATAGAATGCCAGCTTTGCAATCAGTCTGCATCAGCTTACATCTTACTAAAGCCAGATGCAGAGCTTCAGCTTCATTCTCAAGCAGGAAGCAGAGGGCAACTGGAGTTACACTCACTCTTCCATGTGGTGTCACCTCGAATGGCTGACCAACCTGACAACAGGGCTTACCAAGGCTCTCCATCAACCCCAACCAGTTCTCTTTGGAAGACAATGAGAGCCGTAGGCTTCGTTAGTTCAGAATAAAACTAAGCACAGATTCAGCTAAAAGTCTGTGTTTAACAAGTAGGCAAGGCACCTTAGAAATAATCTGAAAAGGAAACGGCCATGAAAATCTTGAGAATTAAGACTACAACAAAATGTGCAGACAGATGTCTGCTGCCACATAGTGGAATCAAATGGTAATACTTGCCTCCGAAGTGAATTCAAGCATTTGGTTTTCCCTTTCTCGTCTCCCTTTTAAATAAAATTCTTTTGCACATTATCACTAACCATCTAGATTCCATTCAAATACCATAGCATAAAATATCATGCTCCCAAAAGCAGGGTCATGCAAGCAATCAATAAAATAAGGAGTCCATTTCATTATCCCCAAAGAAGAGTGCAACAAATCAGGACTGGGAAAAATTCTCTGAACACTGTTCCCACCCAGCCTGCTTTTAACATGCTGAAGGCATTTTGTTTGTTTGTGACTATCAAAATAATAGAGAGTGCAAGCCTTAAAATAATCACTCCAACAGACAGGCTGAAAACCATTTCCAAAAGATCATGGAAGACACCAAATAATTTAGCATATATTTTTACATGTTCTTTGGAAAAGGGAAAAGCAAAGCAAGCAGTTAGGACGTCAAACCTCCAGTTCTACACAACAATGGCATCAGGACACAGCCATGGTCAGAAAGAAATGCTGGCTCTCCCTTCTAATCATCAGACCTCCCTCAGCCTGGCTGCCTCCTTCATCTAGTTTCCATTTCCTGTTTACTCAGCCCTGCCCCCTCTCCCTCTCCCTGGAAGCAGAGACCTCTAGGGCCCTCCATGGAAAAAACTAAACACAAACTGAAGGTAGTTCTCTGTACTCCCCCAAATGGATTTCCTGGCACTTCTTATGAGCGCTGAGATGCACTCCTATAATCTGCATGCAAAATGGCAAAGCCAACCTATTAAGACACTTGGAATCAGAAAGTTCTTTTTGGTCATACTCAATCAGGACTTTGGAGTGTGGTGCTTTAGGATAAGTACTGCCCTGAAAGGTGGTCTGAATCCCAGGGTCAGAGGTTCAAACTTACCAGTCACTTAACAACAAGCAAGAAAGAATGAATATCAGAATGAAATAAAATAGACTAAGGACCCAGAAGACCAAGTCAGGGTTCCCAAGCCCTGTGTACGGGACCCACAGCTCACCTTGTAGATGGTGCTTCCCAGCTGGGCAGGAGACATGCTGATCACAACGCCTGCGTTCTGCAGAGCAGAGATCTTCTCTTTGGCTCCACCTTTCCCTCCAGCAATAATTGCCCCCGCATGACCCATCCTCCTACCAGGAGGAGCGGTTAATCCAGCAATGAAGGACACCACAGGCTTGGCATTTGGACCCTGGAGAGAAAGTAACATTTTAAACAAACAATGCTGTCTTCAGAAAACACTTCAATACAAGGTTCTACCACCAGTAAATGGAAAACTGGCTGCTTGGGAAGGTCCATGAGTCATCCCAAGAAAGAAAATCAACATGAACATTAAGTCACATAGTTCTCCCATTGGGATGACTTAACTATTCCACAATACCTGTGGAAAACAGCCCTGAGCAAGTTTGTTATCTTTAATACTGCAACTTTAGTGGCATAACCTACTGAATAAATATACAAGTGACGTCTTCCACTTGAAAAACAAAAAAGCACACTTGAAAATGTATCTTATGTGGTTTGTGAAAACACAAGACGACCTGACCTTGCGCTGTGATTTATTTTTCAATATTAGTTCATCCACAGTGCATTTGGTTAACAGAAAACGCTGAGGTAGAATAGCGTTCTGGAAAGGAGCCAGGAGCAGGAGGCATCTTACTCAATCCCCTGCTAACTATGAACTGAAGTGACTGACTAGGAAGCCAGCGGTCAGCCCTCTGCAGTTCTATGGAGTCTAAGGAAGACAAGGATTAACTTTATTAAAAAAAAATCTGCTCTGATGTGTAGCCTCTGTGTGCATGTATAAACACTCAAAGCCCACACACAGAATATATAAAAGTCTTCTGCTCCAGATATATGATACAGTCAAGGAAATAATACAAAACATGTCTATCCATGAATCAAGGCGCTCTGGTAGCGTAGTGGTTACAAATCGGGCTGCTAACCTCAGGGTCAACAGTTCAAAACTACCAGTTGTTCCGTGGGAGAAAGATGAGGCTTTCCGCTCCCATAAAGATTTACAGCCTCAGAAACCCTGTGCAGGGTCACTATGAGTCGGAACTGACTCCACGGCATATTCTTAAATGAAACACATGCAAGCTCACACACACTTTTTTTAGATGAGTGCATAGCAATGAATGCAGTTTGCTTCCACTACCCTGATCTAACCTAAGGTGCCAACAAGCAAGACTCTGTAGAATGTGGCGTTGCTCACTACTGCCTCCTCTCCCAGTCTTCCCTCCACTTTAGCTTCCAGGCACCTCAGATGTTTATGGTTCCCCAAAAGCACCAACCTGTCTTCTGCCTGTTTCTATGCTGAGAATGTTCTCCATTCAACTTGGATCCTTGACAAATGTCCATTTAACAGCTAAGACTTGCTCAGGTCTCCTCCTGTCCCAAAAGCCTGACTCTTCGTCATAGCCACCCAAGCGCTAGTAATTGCTCAGCCTCTCTCCAGCAAACCTGCTGTGCTTTTTACATGTTTCTATTGTTAAACTCAGGACACTGGTGTACCCCACTTTCCATGTGCTCCCCTATGAAACCGTGAATTCTTTAAACAAAAAGAAGGTGTTCTTATTCATCTCTTTATGCCCAGTAAACATCTGTAGTACCAGTAGAATAGATTACAAAGAAGATTCTCAAAGTCATTATTCATTCACACCTGGACTTTGAGTCAGAGATGCATCTCATATTTGAGTGACACATGTTTCCCTGCCTTGTCAGACAGTGGGGAATACAGTTACACCACAAGGAAGCAAGAGTAGGATGACCTTAGCATGTCAAACAAATTTACTCTGTCCTGGTGATAAAAAAGAGTTATTTGAGATTGTTACGCAGAGAAAAATACAATCAAAAGAAAATGAGGATCTATAGTCTGAAGGCTTGAAATACATACTGATCAAGAGCAAAGAATACAGCCTGCAATATGCATGCACCTCAATGTAAAGAAAACAAAAATCCTAACCAATGGACCAGTCAATAACATCTTGGCAAATGGAGAAAAGATTCAAGTTGTCAAAGTCTTTAATTGTGCTTAGATCCAGAATCAACACTCATGGAAGCAGCAGTCAAGCAATGACCTATGGCATTAAGCAAATCTGCTGCACAAAACCTCTTTAAAGTGTTCAAAAGCAAAGATGTCATTTTGAAAACTAAGGTGCACCTGACCCAAGTCATGGTATTTCCAAACATCTCATATGCTTGTGAGAGTTGAACAATGAAAAAGGAAGACCACAAATGAATTGATGCATTTGAATTATAATACTGGAAAATAATGAAGGTTCCATGGACTGTGCTGAAAGGAGAACAAGCAGAAAGCATGCTCCTTAGAAACAACGCTGGTGAGACTTTGTCTCTTGTATTTAGGGCATATTATCAGAAGGAACTGATCCCTGGAGAAGGATGTTATACTTAGAAAAGTGTAGGGTTATACACGAAGAAAACAAAAGGTCATTAAAAAGACAGGAGAGAAAGAAAAGACAAAGTGGATATAAGAACAGACTCTGAAACTTGCTCTTGAAAGTAGAGTAGCTAAAGTGAATGGAAGAACTAAATTGGATATTTCAAAGCACTACTCAAGACAAAGTATTATAATGAATGTTCAAGGACCTGGAGTTAGAACACCAAAAGGGAAGAACACAACATTCACGGCATTTCTTAACCCCAAATAACTTAAGAAAACATTCAAGCCTCGAGTTGTAATACTGAAGGATTTGATGGACAAAATACTGAACGAAGCAGGATTATCAAAAGAAGATGAAATGAACACATAGAGTGTCTGTACCAAAAAGAATTGGTTGATGTTCATCCATTTCAGAAGGTAGCAAGAAGTGATGGTATTGAAGGAGTAAGTCTAAGCTACACTGAAGGCACTGGTGAAATACAAGTTTCCAGGAACTGATGGAACACAAACTGAAATGTTTCAATAAACTGATGTATCACTGCAAGCACTCACTTTTCTATGCCAAGATATTTGGAAGACAGCTACCTGGCCAACTGACAGGAAGAGTTCTAGATTTATGCCCATTCCAAAGAAAGATGACCCAACAGAATGAATCACCGAACAGTATCATTAATATTACATGTAAGTAAAATTTTGCTGAAGACAATTAATAAATGATTGCAACAATACATCTACAGGGAGCTACCAGAAACTCAAGCTGGATTCAGAAGAGGAAGTGGAATGAGGAATACGACTGCTGACATCAGATGAAGCTTGACTGAAAGCAGAGAATACTGGAAAGATATTTACTTGTGTTGTACTGACCACGCAAAGGCATTTGACTGTGTGGATTATAACAAACTATGGATAACAGTACTAAGGCTGGGAATTCTGGAACATTTAATTGTGCTCATGTAGAACCTATACAGAGACCAAGAGGCAGTCTTTCTGACACAACCAGAGGACAATAAATGGTTTAAAAATCAGGAAAGGTGTGGTGCCAGGGTTGCATCCTTTCACAATATTTACTCAGACTGCATGCTAAATAATATTTCAAGAAGTTGGACTATATGAAGAAGAATGCAACAACAGGATTGGAGAAAGGCTTATTAACAACTTATAAAGTGTAACTGACACAACCTGGTTTGCTGAAAGAAAAGAGGATTTGAGGCACTTACTGATAAAGATCCAAATAGATACACTTAAGTATGTATTACACCTCAATATAAAGAAAACAAAAGTCCTCACAACTGAACCAATAAACATTTTATATTTCATGATAAATGGAAAAAAAGATTGAAGTGGTCAAGGACTTCATTTTACTGAATCTACAGTCAATGAACTTGGAAGCAGAAGTCAAAAAAAAAAAAATCAAAGGATCAATCTGCTGCACAAGGTCTCTTTAAAGTGTTAAAGAGCAAAGATGTCACTTTGAGGACTAAGGTGAGCCTGACCCAACCTATGATATTTTCAATTGCCTCACAGCATGTGAAAGCTGGACAATGAATAATGAAGACTACATAAAAATGGATGCATTTGGACTACGGTGTTGGTGAAGAATACTGAAAGCACCATGGACTGCAGTGAAACCAACAAATCTGTCTTGGACACAGTAGACCCAGCATGCTCCTTACAAGCAAGGATGGTGAGATTTCATCTCTCATACAATGAACAAGCTGATCAGGAAAGCCCGGTCACTGGACATTGTCCTTGCTAAAGTGGAGAGTCAGTGAAAAGAGACAGATCCTCAACAAGATGCAGTGACACAGTGACAGCAACAATGAGCTCAGATGAAACAACTGTGAGGGCAGCAGAGCACCAGGCAGTACTTCGTTCTGTTGTGTGTAGGGCTGCTATGAGTTGGAACCAACTCGATGGCAACTAACAACACTGCATTAGAGGACTGGATTGGGCATAAAAGAGAACAGTTCTGCCCTCCAGAATGAAGTCTAGCTGAGCACCAGATATCTAGTCCTCCTTGCAGAAAGAATGGTCAAAGGTTAATGAGAATAAAAACAAATGGTATGTCTGATGGGACATGATCTGGAAATAAAGGTCATTCTGTTATGTAAGAGACTAGAATACCACGGTACAACTGGCCTTTAAACAATGGCATGAGGCACTAATGGCTGTGTTTCAAAAGCACAGATAATTCAGATGGTCTTAGTGAAACGGACTGGGAGAGGAGGAATGGCGGTAAAGGAGTCGAGACAACAGTGAGGAAATACTCCCAATGAGATACTCCCAATGACTAAAGATGAGGAGCGGAACTAATGCTCAAGGACCAGTTAGAGAAGAGGCTCTGAATCGGACACATACTGCAGTGGTCTCTGGGACACGTTCTGGTAACTGAATAGAAATGAGATGAGAGAAATCAGAAATCGTTCTAAGCCTTCTACCTTGGAAACTGCATTATGACCTTGTTTATATGAGGAGGCTTCAAATAGTTGGTAGAAAAATGGGATGAAAAGATAATGGAATTTTTTCCACAAACTTTTTGTAGCCCCCTTGCATAAGATCATCTACACTTAGCACAGAAAACAGATCCAAGGAAGTGAAAAGAGGAGAAAACCAAGAGGACACATGAAAACAAATCCAGGTCCCTGGTGACCACTACTACTGCTTAATCATCTTAACTCTGACACTGCTTTAGTAGCCATCACCAGTGGCCTGGATTTGTTGGGCACATGTCCTCTTGGTTTTTCTCCTGGGTCTTCTCCTCTTTTTACAACTCAAAAAAAGTATTTAGTATATGGCAGGGACTACTTTGCTGTACATGTGTTATAGTCATTTAAATGTCCTAAGCATGGGGTGGAGCCTGTGGTGGAGGGTGCAGAGTAGAAAACTAGAGAACAGGTATTACAGAGGAAGGGAATGGAGACTCAACTCAGAAAGGGTCTAAACTTCATTCTAAGGGGCCAGTACTCAAGGCTTCACAGAAAAAGGTTTAATTTTATCTTTCATGTTTTCACTAAAAAATAATCTTTGAAAAAAATGTAAAATTTTCTAAATTAAGCCTATAATATCATTCAGGAGTGTGACAGCTAGCTTTGTGTGTAAACAATACTCAGTGGTTTGGCCAGATACAGAACTGGTTGCTATTCTGTGATGTGATCTGACCAAACCATTGAGAGGGGTATCTCCTTGGGGTTGTAGGTATTCTGGCAAAGAGCTAACTGTCGTTGGAATGGCTCTATTCTCATTAGCTGGTATAAGAATTTTAGGACTTAAGTGTATTTAAGTCTGACCTACAGTTCATGGGATGTAAGCCTGTAAAAGTCTCTGGCAGGCTACCCAGTCTACAGATTTTCACACTTGCCAGCTCCACAAATGCATGAGCCAATCCCCTGAAGTAAATATATCTACGTAGATGCATGTATGTTTGTATATATACATGCACATGTACATATACGTAAATATACATCACAACGGTTTTCCTTCGCTAGAGAACTCAAACCAAGACAACAGCATACAGCTGTATTTTCCCTAGCATAAACTTACTGAATTATGTTGCTTCAAATAATCTGCAGCATCTTCTTCTGCATTACCACCAATTTCACCAATCAATATGATGCCTTCTGTGGCTGGATCATTCAAAAAGACTTCAAGGCAGTCAATAAAATTTGTTCCATTAAAAGGATCACCTCCAATGCCTGAAAGAATCAATGAATATCAGCACCAATTAAAATATATGAACGAACAATGGAATTTAGGCCAACAAATGTTGTTTCTATACATTTTATTTTGCCTGCCCTTCCTTCCCAATTTTATGAAATGTATCTTCACTTTTACACTTAATATTAAAACAAAATGCTACATATTTTATTTGTAATATGACAAGAAGGCTAAATTGGGTTTGGTTCCTGAGTCACACAAGGCAACCCTCTTTTAGTTTGAGCTCTTTTATCAAGTCTCTTCCCTCCTACGAAAATTACTCCCAGATAACTTTTTCTCAAATGAGTCTTTGGATGAATTTGTGCTGCAAGCAGATGTTTCACCAGAGAAAAGGGAAACAAAATTACTTTTCTGATTTAACACTTGAGAATTTCTTTGCACAATTAAACAACTGTAGAGGAACCAAGCACAAGTTTTAAGAATCAAATCTCAGTGAAAGGCAGGATGGGAGATTCCCAGACTCCCTTAGATCCAGAGCAGATGATGACAGCCTGGACTTGGCAAGCCTGTCTCAAAACCCATCCTTAACTCACCATCACACTACGTTGCCTTATGCCTAACATACTGTTGTGCACACACAAAGGCTCATGGGATATTTGCAAAACTGCATCTATAGATTTGAATTGCAATAAAACTATACCAGGGTTTTGTTTTTGTTTTTTTTATAATTTCTTTAAATTAAATAAACAATTTTTGAAAGGCTAAAAAAGGTAATTTAAGGATTCAAAGACACATTTATAAAAATAAGAAATTTGCCTGATTTTTGGTCATTAACATTTGAAAACGTAAAAATCTGGAATCTTTTTTCAAGTGGGAGACAGTATGGTGTGGATAAAAAAAAGAGGGCTCTGGGAAACTCAGCCTTGATTTTCTCACCAACAAAACAATGACAGCACAACTTCCCAAGTAAGAGGCGGCTCAGAGGGCTGCCTTACGAATGAGATCATGAATCGCAAAAAATAAAGTAACTGAGACACTTGTTGTCATTGTGCTGACCATGTCCCAGAAGCCAGGTAAGTGATGTCATCAGGTGCCAACGCTCTCCTGGAGCCACAAGACCCAAGTAGTTTGCTCCTCAGCAAGGAAATTAAATCTTGGGACTAAAATTTTTGTAAAAATACATAAGAGCTTCACACTTAAAGCAAATTAAAGACGGCAAAAGCCTTTTGATAAAATGATGGCAAATACTCTTGGCAAACCATCAAATCAGGAACTACTATTGTACTCATTTAATGATGACACTGCAATTGGAACTTCAAAAAGTTTGTGGGAAAATGGAATTAAAAGATAGTGGAATGTTTCCACAACTTTCTAAAGGCACCTCATACAATAACTTTAGCAAAATACCCTCACCAATACACAAAGACTGCCCCAATCCAACTTGTGTCGTTTGGTGAACCGCTTCATAAGTCAGGGTGCCAGATCTGGATACAATACCTTAAAGAAAGAAAACTTAAAAATGTTAGACTGTGTTCACACGATAGACTACCAGACAGTCAACTAAATTACAAATACTCTGAGGAACTGTGGTACATGAATTTTCTTGATATGGCTCTTCTATCCAGAGTTTTTGTAACTGTCACCAAAAGACATGGTGTGACCATGCAAATCAGGAGCACTGCACTCTAACGTGGGAACTGGTTAGCTCTGCTGGGTCTCAACTGAGGCAGGAATGGGGAACCTCACAACCTCCAGGAAAGAAGAGACAGGAGTGGAGAGTGCCCTTTGGACCCTGAGCACTTGCAGGAAGACGTGGCAGTGCGGGGAAAGTGGCTGAGCAGCAGCAGATGCAGAGCCAGAGCAGGTTTCCCAGGATGAAAGAGTTAGTAAAGCTGAGAGTGCCCTTTGGGCATTTTCCAGCAGCACTGAGGGAGCCTGGTGTGGAGCTGCAGGATAGAGCACTGGACCACAAGGTCAGTGATTCCAGCTCACCAACTGCTCCTTGGAAACCCTATAAAGGGTTATCATGACTTGGAACAGACTTGACTTGACAATTAACAATAGCCATCAAGGAGCTTTAACACTTGCCTGAGGAGGGCAGAGGTCAATAGGCCAGTGTGGCTTAGAGGCCTAGAGGGAGAGACAGGCATGCCTGTGGTACAGCTGAGACAAGCACTCCTATCCAATCAGCTGTCCTATCCTGAGTTGTTTCTGATGCTGAATTGTAGCCTATTAACATCCTTAATGCAGTCCTGGTGTGGCGTTGTGGGTTAATGCGCTAGACTGCAGTCGATTTCAACCACAAGGTCAGTGGTTCACGTTCATCAGCTGCCTCTCGGAAACCTTATACAGGGTCGCTATGGGTTGGAACTGACAACAAAAAAACTAAAAAAAAAAAAAAAACTCAATAAAGGAAGCCCGGGGGGGGAATGCAAGGGAAGCAACTGAACAAAAAGGCAGTTTGAACAACAAGGTCAACGGTTCAAACTCACTAGCCACTCCTAGGTTGCTATAAATCAGAACGTACTTGATGGCACTTAACAACAACTTCCTTAATAAACTATATCATTTGAGTACAGTCTATGTGGCCAGTGCAATAGATTATGGAACCTAGCAGAGAAGCAGTGTTGTGGGAGGGATGGATGGCTGGTGTCAGAAGAGGTAAAAAAGGTTGGAGGGTGAAGGCACGTCTAACCTCTGCCTCATAGTAATTGGCCTTGGGCTGGTGATAATCCTCTTTCCCCACTGGAAGCCAGACACAACTATGGCACTGTGGGTTAATGCACCAGACTGCAAAACCTTTGAACTGTAAGGTCGGAGGTTCAAGCTCACCAGAAACTCCTCGGAAACCCTATACATGGTCGCTATGGGTCAGAATTGAATTGACGGCACTTAACAACAACAACAACCATGGAGTTCAACTCAACAGTACTTAACAACAACATGGGGTCCTGCTGTGGCATTGGGGATAAAGCATTGGAGCACAAGGTCAGTTTGAACCATAAGGTCGGCAGTTTAAACTCACCAGTCGCTCCTTGGAAATCCTATACAGAGTCGCTCTGAGTCGGAACTGACTCGCTGGCACTTAACAACATGGGTACAATTCTGTCTCGTAAAAAGTACAACCAGAATGCTCCTTAGACATGATGAGGATGGCGAGACTTCATGTCACATACTTTGGACATGTCAAGAGGGACCAGTCCCTGGAAAAGGACATTATACTTGGAAATGTATAGTCACCGTAGAACAGCACCAGTGGTCTCGTACTGACCCAAGATGACATGAGAAGAGTGTTCCTAGTTAGAGAATCAAAGTGCACTAAGGATCCAGTGGATATTGAGATTCATGGAAAGTGAGATTGAAGCAGGAACTGGAAGTGACAATAAAAGAACAACATGAATGATTCTGTGCTGATAGAAATGTTCATAATCTTGAGTATCAACACACACCAGTATCCTGGTTGTGGCATTGTACCATATGTGGCAAATGTTGCCACTGGGAGAATCTAGGTAAAGATTTGTTTGTATTACTTCTTGCAACTGCATGTGAGTGTATAATTATCTCATTAATATAAAAAATGTAATGGGAAAAAAAAAAGTATGGAGGTGTCAAGTGTGTCACATGTGGTTGAGAGTACAAAACCATGGTAAAGGTAAATATCATCAATTACCGAGACTTCGCTGCCATCCAGAAAAAAAAAAGCCAGCAGTATTGGATCCAGGTTCCCTACGCTGACTGAGACGGGACCTATCAGGGGAAGACTGAGGACAAGGACAAAGAGAAAGCCTCCCCCGGGAGCTAGAGTCCTAGATTCAACTTCTAGCCTTCTCCCAAACTGACAGAACTGTTGGTTAAAGTAAAACAAGAAAAAAAAAAAAAAGAACAATTTAGAATCCAGTGGTTTCCTTCAATACATTCACTGAGCTGATAACACAATGTTATTAACACAACTAGAAAGCCACTAATGCTGCCATCCCGTTACGTGTGTAGCTGTGTGCCATCGAGTCCGTTCAGATTCATAGCAACCCTGTAGATGGTTCTGCAGAGCAGCTGATGGGTTTGAATTGCTGATCTTATAGTTAGCAGTCCAGTGCTTATCCTACAGCACTATACCAGGGCTCTTCATCAGTTAGGACTATTAGAGAGTCCAAAGGACTTCCTAGGTATGTCATATTTTTGTTTTGTTTTTGTAGGTTTCTGGGAGCCTTAGAAAGCAAGGCAGTGATCAGAAAGGTAATGAAGCACAGGCCCCTCCTTCCACACTCACATCAACACTGTAGCAACAGACGTGCAGAGCAGACTAGTGTATGAGTAGCAAAAGGCTATCAGTGACTACCAGGATCCTGTCACTGGAGCTCAGCTGGCCTATGGAACCTCCTGTAATCTACTTCAGAAGACAGTGTGACAAGTGTCTAATGACAGGTCAACAGCGCTAAGAGACAAATTAAAAAAAAAAAAAGAAAAACATGACCTTTAACCTATATTCCTATAAACTACACAGCACATATTCACCCACCGTGTGCACTATTCCTACTTAGTTTTAATATAGCCATGGGGAATAAAGAAAATGCTGTAGCCACTTACTATTTTGAAGAAACAGAACAGCTAAGAGCTAAGTGTGAAGATTTTTTAAATGCGCATAAGGTGCTTAACTCTGAAAGACTGACTAACCTGGCTATTTTCTCAAGGATCTCAATACACAGCAGTACAGTTCCCCCAACATCTCTTCAGAAAATTTGTGATATTCAAATAAGCAAAATAAAGATAAACTTCAATTCTTAGAAAAGACAAAGATAAACTAAACATAAAGCACATATATCTACACATACATTTAGAATCTTTATGTTGTTGTTAAGTGCTGTTGAGCTGGTTCCGGTCCTGTATAGGGTTTCTGAAGAAGAGCTGGTGGGTTTGAACCACCAACCCTGCAATTAACAGCCCAATGCTTATCTTTTAGTGTCAGATCAGGACTCCAGAATATTTATAGAACCTTTAAATTTAACAATTAAAGGACAAACAGCCCAATAAAAAATAATGATTAAGAAATTTGGATACTTCAAAAAAGAAGACACACGAAAAGCCAATAAACACATGAAAAGATGTTTCACATTATTAATTAACAAGGAAATTCATTAAACCCACAACAAGATACTCATTTTACTGCCGGTAAAATGGCTAAAACCATTAGCATTGCCAAAAAGACTGGCCATGGTAAGGGTTTTAGAAGATGGGGAGCAGCTGAATTCTTGTTGATGGAGATATAAAATGATACAGCCACTTCATGAAGTAGTTGATAAATTCTTAAAAAGTTAAACAGACTTCTACCCTATAATCTAGCAATTCCAATATGGGGCATTTTCCTCAAGAAAAATAAAAATGTGGCCATAAAAAGACCTATGAACAAAATGTGCTGACCTAAAAACAAGGTCCATTGAATGGATAAACCAACTGTGGTACAGTCATACAATAGAGCACTAAAAAACAAACCCATAGCCCTTAGAGTTGATTCCACCTCATAATGATCCTAAAGGACAGAGCAGAATTGTCCCATCAGGCTTCTAAGGCTGTAATCTTACAGAGCACACTGCCGCATTTTTCTCCTATGGAGCTGGAAGGGTTGAACGTCAGCCTTTTAGTTAATTAGCAGTCAAGAGCTTAACCACTGCAGGGCTCCTAACAGAATACTTGTTGTTAGGTGCCATCAAGTCGGTACGACTAATAGCGACCCTATGCACAGCAGAACAAAACAATGCCCGATCCTGGGCCAACTTCACTACTGTTGTGACATCTGAGTCCATCGATGCTGCCACTTGGCCAATCCATCTCGTTGGAGGTCTTCCTCTTTTTCTCTGACCCTCCACCTTACCAAACATGGTATCCCTCTCCTGCGACTGGTCCCTCCTGACAGTATGTCCAAAGTATGAGACACAAAGTTTGGCTATCTTGGCCTCTAAGGAGCACTCTGGCTGCACTTCTTGCAAAAACGGATCTAGTGGTTTTTTTGGCAGCCCCTGGCACTTTCAATATTCTCTTCCAACACCATAACTCAAAAGCATCAATTCTTCTATGATCTTCCTTATTCACTATCCAGCTTTCGCAGGCATATGAGGTTACTGAAAATACCATAGCTTGGGTCAGGCTCACCTTAGTCCTCAAGCTGACATCTTTGCTCATCAACATTTTAAAAAGGTCTTATGCAGCAAACTTGCCTAATGCAATACGTAATTTGATTTCTTGACTGCTGCTTCTCTGAGTGTTGATAGTTGATCCAAGAAGAATGAAGTCCTTGACAACTTCAGTCTTTTCCCCACTCTTAAGAATGTTGTCTATTGGCCAGTGGTGAGGATTTTTGTTTTCTTTACATTGAGATGTAATCCATACCAAAGGCTGTGCTCTTTGATATTCATCAGTATATATTTTAAGTCCTCTTCACTTTCAGTAAGCAAGGTTGTATCATCTGCATATCGCAGGTTGTTAATGAGTCTTCCTCCAATCCTGATGCCATGTTTTTCTTCATATAATTTAGCTTCCCAGATTATCTGCTCAGTATATACAGACTGAGTAAGTATGGTGAAAGAATACAACCTTGGCGCACATCTTTCCTAATTTTAAAACATTCAGTGTTCCCTTATTCTATCCCAACAACTGCCTCTAGGTCTATGTACAAGTTCCTCATAAGAACAATCGAGTGTTACGGAATACTCATATTCTGCAATATGGTTCATAGTTTGTCATGATCCACAGTTGAAAACATTTGCATAGTCAATAAAATCTCTTTCTGGTATTCTCTGCTTTCAGACAAAATCCATCTGACACCAGCAATGATAATCCCCATTCCACAGCCTAGTATGAATCCAACGTGAACTTCTGGCAGGGCAGTTCCCTGTCAATGTACTGCTGCAGTTGTTCTTTAATTATCTTTAGCAAAATTTTACTTGCATGAAATATTAATATTGTCCAGTGATTTATGCTTTCCATTGGGTCACCTCTCTTTGGAATGAACACAAATACGGATCTCTTCCAATCAGCTGGCCAGGTAGCACTCTTCCAAATTTCTTGACATAGATGAGTGCAAAATACTGAATTGAGTAGTAAGAGAATCTTTAAAGTCTCTAAAATTATCTTCACTGATTCTGCAGCACTATAATTACTTCTCAAATAAGCATATTCATTTCAGGACATTAATTCATTACTCTCACTGCAAAACTTCTCTGGTATTCAAGTTGAATTCAGTAAAATGAGTGTGACTTGTACAAATTTTCACAAGTCACAAAATTTCCTGGAGTTTTGAGAGTTTAAGGCATGTATATATATATATATTTTTTTTTAGCCAATAAGAAAACAACAAACATACTTACCAACTCTTCCTTTCTTGTGAATATGGCCAGGCATGATACCAATTTTGCATTCTCCAGGCTGGAAATAAATCAGTTTCATAGAAGGAAAAAAAAAGTAATTCAGAGTTCATATATACTTGGACTGACTCACAGTTGGTTAGTCTCAGGAGAGGCTAAATTGGGCCTATTTGTATTTTCCACACTCACGTTGATGACTCCAGGGCAGTTTGGACCTATCAGCCGTGTCTTTCCCTGGCGCAGTAGTGCATGCTTGACCCGTACCATGTCCTGCTGGGGGATACCTTCAGTAATGCACACAACCAAGGGCATTTCTGCCTCAAGAGCTTCATTAATTGCAGCAGCAGCAAAGGGAGGAGGAACATAAATGACAGACGCTGTCGCTCCTGTCTTTTCTTTAGCCTGAAATATAAAGCATAAAGTACTTTAACTATTGGTTAGGTCATAAATACTATAAAATTAATTCTATGACATTAAGAAAGTCTTGGAGCCAGGAAAGGCTATCAACAGGACACATAAATGTTTTCACTCTTCCCATGCACAAGCCCGGTTCACTATGATGTCTACTAAGAGCAGAAGCAAGTACAGCCTTGTCTCTGCCACCTTAGAGTCTCACCATGGACCAAAGGTTCTGTGACCTTTCATTCCCTCAGGTGATGGCATATCAGCAAACCTGAAAGCAAAGCACTGCTCGATTTGGGCCTCTATCTCCTTGTTCCTATGGACATGCTTATTTTTATCATTCTATAAAGACGCTGCACTGCCTATAAAGTAACAAAGATCTGAAACTTCTCCAGGAGAGCAAAAACAAGAGCTACTAAGCTTCCAAGGCTTCTGAAACATCTGTTTAAAAATAACGTATTACTAAATCTTATTGAGAGACAGAAAAAAAATGAAGTTTTTCAAGCTGACATTTTACTCTAAATGTGTACTAGAAATAAATACACCTAACTAAAATGTGTATGTGTAAATAGTCATCAAATAAGATACAAGGTGGCTTCAACAGTTTATGGAAAAATGAAAAGATAATGGAATTTCCCACAAACTTTTAAAAGTCCCTCCTTGTATAGGTCAAATAAGCATTAAGTTATTACCCCTGCTACATTACCCCTCATAATGCACACAAAACTTGTGGAGACCACCAGTTTGACTAGTGTTCTTCCCTCTGTGGCCATAAGCCCTGCATATGGTCTTCCTTACTCTCTGAATATAGCACTATAGATGTCTCCTTGTACCCACATCTCTGGATGGCCAAGTCTCTCTGATTACAGGCTAAGGCCCAGAATCACAGGCTGTCAGTGATCTCTGAGTCTCCAAGACTAGCAGCACCTACTACGTGATGGTAAGTTGTTGGTAAGTAACATCGAGTCAATTCCGACTCATAGTGACCCTGTATGGGGTTTCCAAGGCGCAACTGGTGAGCTTGAATATAGGGCCTGTGAAAGGGTTCACAGTAGGTCTCCTTTAAAGCTTCATCACAACCCTACATGGGTATTATTTTTGTTTTACATATCAAGATGCTGAAGCCAAGAGGGACTAAACAATCTGCATAAGGTC
>NW_006408611.1:10451651-10467014 GCF_000296735.1 Chrysochloris asiatica
ATCAAGAAAGAAGAGCCATGAATGGAGCCTGAGAGGTGGCGGCAGAGGTAGTGGAATGGAGAGAAAGCTGCTGTGGAATATGGGTAAGAGGCTGGCTTACAGAATGTGCCCTTTGGGCATTTACACATTGGTTACAGGAGCTTTGTAACACTTGCCCAAGCAGGACAGAGGTTGAGAGGTCTCCTGACAGAAAGGCTGAAAACAAGGGCAAGGCATGCCTGTGGTACAGTAGAGAAGAAACATTCCGAGCTGGAGAACTGCGGCATCCTGAGTTGTTTCTGATCCTGAATTGGATCCTGTTTACTTCCCTAATAAAATCCATAATTGTGAATAGTGTCTATGAGTTTTGTGTGGCCAATGCAATGCATCATCGAACCCAGATATGAAGCAGAGAGTGCTGTGGGCAGGATGGTTGGTGTCAGAAGAGGGTAAAGAAAGTTGCAGGGTGGAGACATGTCTGACCTTAAACTCAGAATCAGCTTTGAACTATTTTTGAGTTTGAATCTCCTTCCTCCTTGTGAAGCCATGGGAAGTCTGACATTTTAATAGCCACATAGCTAGGAGGTGGCAAAATAAATGCACAAATCTATAGATATTCAATTCCAAGTCTCTGCTCTTTTCCGTTACAGTAGGCTGCCTTCCTATGACTGGGAAAACTCTAACTTAGTTGAGTTTTTTAGAAGGCTGTGCCACAGTATTGTATAGTGGCTATAAATACTAAGCCACAGAGCATACTGGGACAACTGGAAGGTGTAGAATTAAATATCTTTGAGAAGCATGCCTGAAGGATTCCTCACAGCCATGGAAACAGAAGAACTTTCTTTACTACACCCCTAATAAAAGAGGTATCTTGACAGAAAAAAGCAAAGCCATAAAGAAGACAGATCTCCTACAAATAAGGCCATGAGTTAAAAATAATTTTTGAAAAACTTGTTCAAAGTAATGGTGGGATGGATGGGGAAAAGAAAAAATAAAGTTTATAACCAAAAGAAGTCATACCACAGTCAAGTAAGTAATTTATTGAAAATATTGTATCTACCTCTTAGGATACAAATCCTGGTAGAAGCTGGACTGTGACAACAGATAATATTCTGGCAAGTGAAAAATGATGAAAAGTTCCCATTCATTTCACTCAGAAACACTTTATAAAAGCTGATTGGTAAGAACTAACATGTCAGAGAACTTCCAGAATTTCCCAAATACCGTATCTATTTGTATCACTATTAGTACTAAATGGATTGCCCAGGATTTATGGCTTGGCCAGAATTTTCACAGGGTTAGCAATTGGGATGTGCTATTTACATGGTGATGAAACCTAATACAAGCATACTTAACTCTATGATGAGCTGCTATGAGCATCCAATCAATTAAAGGGATTCTTCCTTGGGGGTGTGGCCTGCTTCCAATATAATGAACACAAGAGAGGGACTCTCATTCTCTTTCACTCTCTTCCATTGGGGACTTGGGACTTTACAATTGTCAGACTATTTTTTACAGTGAACCTCTCTCTCTCTCTCTCTCTCTCTCTCTCTCTCTCTATATATATATATATATATATATATATAACAGATACAAGTTTTACTGGTTTTGCTCCTCTAGAAAGCCTAAGATATGTGGTACCAGATGTGGGGTTCTAGAAAAGCAAAATCACAAGGATGAGTTTTCTAAATTGGTCCTCTAGCCTGACTAATTTTAAAGGCACTGATAAAGGTGGAAGCATGTCTGACCTCCACTTCATAGGAATCAGCCTTGGGCTAATTTTGTGTTTGGTCTTCTTTCTCTCTTACGGGAGCCAAAGGAAGTCAGACATGGTCTCCACTTAGTTTAAACAGTTGGTGCTATGAGTAGAATTCATTGCAATGGCTCCAGACATAGGAAATTATGAGGTTTTGTAAGACAAAGAACAAGGGCTGATATTCTTATGAATATACACATTTTTTGTTTTCTTTTCTTTCCTATGTGTGCATCAAATATTTATGCTTTGTTAATTTGTGAAATAAAAGATGTAAATGGGGTCAGTGCATTTTAGGTTATACACATTTATGTTAGGCGCAAGTATGATTTTACAATTTTCTTTATTTAGAGATAATGCATATAGTTTATAGGTTTCAAGTTGACAAGGGTAAACTGTAATAGTTAGGGTTCTGTGTCAACTTAAATAGGCCAGGATTTCAAAAGGTTTAACAATTGTGATGTACTTATTCCCATGGTGATAAAATCTAATACAGGCATAGTTAACTCTTTGATGAATAACTGTGAGCAGCCAATCAATTGAAAGGATGCTTCCTCGTGGGTGTGGCCTGCTGCCATATAATCAACATGTGGGAGGGACTCTCACTCTTCCTCTAGGGACCAGGAACTCTACAACTATAAGCCATTTCCTTGATAATAAACTTAACTAAAACAAAAATACACACACATATAGATATAGATACATATGTTTCACTGGGTTTGCTTATCTAGAAAACCCAGCCTAAAACACCCAACAACAAAAAATTTCATGAAAAGCAAGCCAAGAAAAAAAAAGGCTAATGACAAAAGAAGTCTACCAAGAAGAATTTTAAAAACAGATCCTCTCAATGTTTTAAGGTCATAAATTCAGCCACAATAAAGTTCATAAAAACAACTTTAAAAAATTACAGCAAAAAGACCTGAAATAATCACTCTACAGAAAATGTTAATTTGTAACTCTTTTTTAACTTTTGAACAACAGTATACTCAAAAACACATAACATACATTATGCACACACACAAGAGGGTGACCAAAGTTATCTGCACTCTGGTTATATTAAAACTTTTGTTGGCTACACTGTCTTTTCAGCACTTTCCACTCAAGGTCACTGTTGCGTAGGTATGAACGTGGGCATCTGCAAACAAAATTTGGATCAATACTCAAAGGAAGGTAAAGTTTCTTTTAAAAAACCATTACTGGTGACAAGACACAGATTCATCACTAGGAACCTGAGAGTAAACAACAGAGTACAGAATGGAAACATCCTCTATCACCAACCAAGAAAAAGTTAAAAACTCAACCATGAGCTAGAAAATTGATACTTACAGATTTCTGGAATTCTCAAAGGCCAGCATTGTAACACTATCTGGAAAAAGGTTCAACAATCAACAGTGCTCATTACAGACAATGCCACTGAAAAGCTGAAGTGTAAACTTTCTATTAAGCACAGAGGACTGCTATCCAAGGGCACTGTGATCTTGAGTAAAAATGCACATCCATAAACCTCTGCCTACACTTGTACACATTCTGCAAAAACGTCATTTCGAGGTGTTAAATCATCCTCCCTGTGGTTCTGATCTTGCACCATCAGACTTTCACCTGTTTGGTACCCTGAAAGCAGCCATTTGAGGACGAAGATTCACCTCTTAAGAATAAGTGAGGACGGTGCATTTGTGGCTCACAGCTCAGTCTGAAATATATATATATATTTTAAATAAGGGAATAAGAAAGCTTACTGACAGATGAACAAAGTGTATTGAAAAGCAAGATTGTGTCGAAAAATGATGTATTTGTTTTTTCTAAAAGTTGATTACAATAAATTCTACAGTCAAAATGCAGATAATTTTTGACTCACCCTATATTTTATGTATGTATGTGTGTGTATACACACACACACACACACACACACAAACACACATAGTTATTCTGATCCATAGCGACCCTGTATAGGGTTTCCAAGGAGTGGATTGTGTGCTTGAACAGTCAACCTTGTGGTTTAAACTGACTGCAGTTCAGTGCATTAGCCTACGCATCACACCAGGACTTCATATGTGTGTGTGTGTGTGTCCATGTGTAGAGAGAGAGAGTTTTGGTGTGACGCTGTAGGATAAGCACTGAGTCACAAGGTATGTGTGTGTGTGTGTGTGTTGCTGCTGCTGCTGTTGTTGTTGTTATTGTTGTTAACTGCTATCAAGTCGTCAGTTCTGACTCATAGCTTCTCATTTTGGGTTTCTGAGGCTATAAATCTTGACATGAGCAGAAAGCTTCATCTTTCTCCCATAAACAGTCCAGTTCTTAAGCTACCAGAGCCTTAGTACTCTCCAAAATATATACATATGAAGTCAATCCTATTTTCAAGTTTAAAGTAAAATGAAAAATACATATTTGATTCTTTCTTACTGCAATTTAGTTTCGAATGGTGCAAATTAATACAACATGAAGTTCACTCACTGACAGCCATCCAATATGGAAAGTACCATGGACTGTCAAAAAGAACAAACAAATCTGTCTTGAAAGAAGTAGCGCCAGAATGCTCCTAGAAGTGAGGACGAAAATTTTCATCCTAGAAGTGAGGATGAAAGATTCCCTCTCTCGTACTTTGGACATATTATCAGGAGGGACCAGTCCCTGAAGAAGGACCATCAATGTAAAAATGGAAGGTCCAAGAAAAAGAGGAAGACCCCTAACAAGAGGGATTGACAATGGCATCAACAATGGGCGCAAACATAACAATTGTGAGGACAGCACAGGACTGGGCAGTGTTTCTTCTACTGTGCATAGGAAGCAACTCAACATGACCTAACAACAACAGCAACCATTTCAAGAGGTAGAATATGATCAAGAACTTCTGTTACTGAAGGAAGAAGTGCAAGTTGCATTAAATGTATCTGCCAAAAACAAAGCTCCAAGAATTGATGGAATACAAATTGAAATGTTTCAACAAACTGATTCGGTGCTGGAGGCCCTCAGTAGTCTAAATCAAGAAATTTGGAAGAAAGCTACTGGCCAAACAATTGAAAGAGATACATATTTGTGCTCATTCCAAAGACAGGTGTCCCAATGAAATTAATTCATTGAACAATTATCATTAATATCAATGCAAATAAAACTTTACTGAAGATCATTCAAAACTGGTTGTAGCACTACACTGAAAGGGAGCTGCCAGAAATTCAAGCTGGATTCAGAAGAGGAAGTGGAAAAAAGGATATCGTTGCTGATGTCAAATGAATCTTGGCTGAAACCAGAGAAAGGTGTTTACTTGTGCCTTATTGACTATGCAAAGACACCCAACTGTGTGGATTAAAACAAACTATGGTGTAAAGAATGAGTATTCCAGAAACCTTAATTGTGCTTATGAGGAACCTGCACATAGATCAAGATGCTGTTTGAACAGAAGAAGCAGGTACTGAATGGTTTAAAATCAGGGAAGGTGTGAGCCAGCGTTGTATTCTTTCAATAATCAGTCGCTAGCTTATATGAAGAATGTGGCATCAGGATTGGAGGAAGACGAATTAATAATCTGTATTATGCAGCTGACACGATCTTGCATGCTGGTAGTGAAGCAGATTTGAAATACTTACGGAAAAGATTAAAAAAAAAAAAATACAACCTTTAGTATGGAAGGATGTAAAATCATCAATGTAAAAAAAATGAAAATCCTCAGTACTGGACCAATAAAGAACATCATGATAAATGGAGACAAGAGTAACGTTGTTAAAGACTTCATTTTGCCTGGATGGGCAATGAACACTCATGGCAGCAGCAGTCAGTTTCAAAACACATACTGCGTTATGCAAGCCTGCTGCAAGACTTCCTGAAAATGTTAAAGAGCAAAGAGGTCACTTTGAAGGCTAAGTCACCTGATCCAACTGAAGGTATTTTACTTGCCTCATATGCATGGAAAAGAGTATCAAAGTATCGTGGACTGCTAGAAAAACACACAAATCTGTTGTGGAAGAAGAGCAGCCAGAATGCTCATTAGAAGCCAAAATGGCCAGACTATGTCTCTCATACTCTGAAGACTCATTATCAGAAAGGACCAATCTGTGGAGAAGGAAATGCTTGGTAAAGTGGAGGGTTAATGAAAAAGAGGAAAACCTCTAACAAGAAGGACTGACACAGTGGCAGCAGCAATGGGCTCAAGGGTAACAATTGTGAGGTTGGCACAGGACCTGGCAGTGTTTTGTTCTGTTGTGCATAGGGTTATTATGAGATGGAACTGAATCAAAAGCACCTAACAACAACATATGCATGTGAAAACTGGACACTGAACAAAGAAGACTGTAGAGCAATTGACGTATTTGAATTATGATATTGGCAAAGGATACGGAAGTACCATAGATTGCCAGAAGAATATACAAACCTGTCTTGAAAGAAGTAGAGCCAGAATGCTCCTAAGAATCAGAAGCAAAGGCGGCTTGCTTCTCTCATTTTTTGGACCTATTCCCAGAAGGGACATTATGCTTGGTACAGTGACAACAAAAAAAGAAAACCTGCTACAATATGGTTTGATGCAGTGGCAGCAACAGTGGGCTCCAACATAATAATAGTGAGGACCGTGCAGGACCCTGTAGGGTTAGCTTTTATTGTGCATAAAGCCGCTCTGAGCAGACAGACTTAAAGGCACCTAACACACAGCAATTCTAAAAGAAATGTAGTGTTTCCAAATGTAACTTAAAGTGTGCTTAAAAGGGAAAGTTGCTATGCTGTAAAGTACCTTTTGTCACCATTCTAAATTTAATCATTTCTTAGCTATTGTTACTAAAGAGCAAAGAATGTGTACTAGTTACTTTAAAATCACTATTATAATTTATATTTATTCATATAAGTTAAGAAGAGGCATGGAATACAGAGTTTATATTATCTTGTTATAAAAGCAAAATCTGAGATAGATAAAACTATGAAATTTAATTTTAAATACCTTTATGCATACGAATTTTTACACTAAACCTATATTGCTGTTATTGCGTGCTGTGTTGTTGGTTCCAACTAATAGGGCCCCTGCATAGGTTTCCGAGGATGCAAATCTTTGCAGGAGTAGAAAGTCTCAGCTTTCTCGCACAAAACCTGTATTAGTTCTATGCAAAAAATAAACCTCAGTTTAAAAAATCAATTAAAAGTTATCATTAACAATGCAATAATTTGGAGGAAATACTAGGAATCTGTGATTTGTAACTCTGACTCCACAATTTTGTTTTTTTGGCACAGACTCACTGTGCTATTTTGGATGCGATGCCTGTCACTATCAGCTGTGAGAACGTGGCAAGATCCCCAGCCTCTGGATGCCAGCGGTCTTGTCAACTACACAGGGATGATCAACAGCACCCTGCTCACAGGGTGATGAGGCCTGAGTCAGGTAGTGTAGGAGGCGGCTTCAATACATTCAGGGGAAAATTCCATTATCTTTTCATTTCATTTCTCCATGAACATTTTGAAGCATCCTCACATAAGAAGCCCTTAACATAGTGCCAGGCACACAATCACATTCAATAAATGCTAGGGAGTAGTGGCTGACAGGTGCATGACTAAGATCCAGGAAGACTAAAGGGCAAGAAAAGGATACCAAGGCAAATAGGAGCCAGGCCACAGCACTTCTGCCCTTGACAGCTAGTAACAGAGATGGTACAGGCTGTGGAGAAAATACCTTTAAATTCTCAGAAAACCGTCTGGAGCCTTAAGTTGAATTTCTCTAGAGTAGAAGGCATGTAGACTCCACAAAAACCACACAAGCCAAATCACCAATGCTTCTGAGAGGAAAACTGCATTTACTTTCCTGGAGCTTTGTGATCCACATATGTGAAGGGACAACACAGAGTAGATGTGGATACTCAATTTCCTAAAGTGGAGGCCAATGCAAACAGAAAAGTGCCAGCATTTCCCCTCTGCAGTGCATCTAGGAAAACTGACAATGGGGTGGGAGAGGGAACCGGGTGCAACAGGGTTGGGGGTATTGGTGGTGGGGAGTAATCTACAAAAAAAGGCTCTTGGTTGTTGTTAAGTGCCATCGAGTCAATTCCAACTCATAAGGACCCTGTATAGGGTTTCCAAGGAGCAGCTGGTAGACATGAACCTCCAACCTTGCAGTAAACAGTCCAGTGCTTAGCTTATAGCACCACACCAGAACGCCCGAGAAAGGTCCTGGAACCTAAGAATTGGGGAGATCCTGGAATACCAAACAGTCCTGACCTCACAGGATTAAGGTAAACAAACTGGTTTTTATTCCAATTCAAATTTCTCTAGGTTACTGAATTTTAAAATACCAAAAGGGATCTGATCAAGGTCTCTACCCAAAGTACAAGGAGCTCTGGTAGTGTAGTGGTTACAAGTCGGGCTGCTAACCGCAAGGTCAGCAGTTCCAAACTACCAGCTAGCTGTTCTGTGGGAAAAAGATGAGACTTTCTGCTCCTGTAAAGATTTACAGCTTTGGAAACCCTGTAGTGGTTATGAGTTGGAACCAGCTCCATGGCACACCACCAACCCCACCACCCAAAGTTTGCTCACTTTTCTTCTGCTTCTCTTTTCTTACCATATTCAGTCACCATTAATTACCTCTTTCACAGTATTAAAGATGGGTAAGTCCAGATGCATCTTGCCTCCTTTCCCTGGGGTTGTTCCTCCAACTAGTTTGGTGCCATAGTCTAATGCCTTTTGGCTATGAAAGGTGCCCTGGGGATAAAAACACAAGAATCGTGAGAGATCAGACTCAGGTGTCTGAAGAGAAGCCAAGGCAGTCTTAAGCAACTTAGGAAAAGAAAAACAAAATAGGTCAACCAGAGTACAGCAATGACATATCTCCAGCATTCTCTCAGCAATTTATTAAACACAGCTTTGAATCTTGAAGCCTAACTCTGCAGAGCCAAAATAGCTGTATTCCATTTCCAAACCAGGTTGATCAGAATACCCTGGTACTTTTAAAAGTACATCTTCTTTTCAGTGTTTCATAACTCCCAATGCCCTCACACTTCTGTCTACCCTGTTTATATATTTATTTTCTTTAGGCTAGTGTGGCAAAGGACAAACTGTCCTGTGTGGGGGGTGGAAGTGTAAATGAAACCTAGTTTGGTGAGCAATTTAGCAATTTACTGTTTAAAATTCATGATAACATTACTCTCTCACAACCTTGTCTCTCTATCACTTCAACGTAAACTTCTGACAAATTTACAACGTTGGTTCAATCTAAATCTCCACCAACTGTAAGATGCACTAATAGCCAAACAGTGGCTGAAGAAAAAACCAAACTGGTCACACTTAATGGTCACTGACTTTAAGTGCCCAGTCAATCTCCTGTATCTATGTATTTACTCATTTTCTACCTAGCGCAAGTTTTCTTTCCCTTCACTACTGACATTGTAGACAGGCTAATTCTTTGTTGTAGGAGGTTGTCCAGTACTTTAGGATGTTCAGCAGCATTTCTGATGGTAGAGCATGGCCTCTACTCATTAGATGCCAGTAGTACACTAGTTATGACAACCAAAATATCTCTGGTATCACTAAACATCCCCTAGAGGGCAAAATCACCATGCAATGAGAAGAGCTGTCCTAGACAATCATTCACACACTTTGCTACCTCCTTATTTCCAACACTTCCCAACCCATCCCTACTGTCAGGTGAAGAACTTGCTTCCTATTTCACAGAGAACACAGGTCCTGAGGGAGAAGAGAACTTTTATAAGCTTCTCTCATCAATCTATCTACTTACCCACACATACCCTGCCTTCCATTTGCATGGAAGAACTGTGTGTGCTCTGAGTAAAGTTCACTCCCTCCACTTGTGCACTCATCCGAAGTCCTCTAATCTATGAAGGACATCACTGGTCATGCACCCATGTTTTCCCTTATACCATCCATACACTCATGGTGTTAATTCTCTCACCTCTCCACTGAAACTTCTCTTGTCTAGTCAACAACTGTCACATGGCCAAATCCAATGATCAGTCCTTGGTCCTCATCCTACTTGATCTCTCTCTTAGTATCTATAATAGCTCATTATCCCCACTACTTAAAAGATTCTCTTTCCATTTAAATTTGTGCCCTGGATGATCTTGTCACATAACATGGCAATAAATATTATCTATACAGTGACTATTCCCATACAGACACACACACACACCACATATATGATCCATTCACACTGTCAACTGCCTACCTGGTATCTCCACTTGAGAGAACTAATCGGCATCTCAAATTTGCCACTCAGTATTCCTGATCACTTCCCTCTAGTCCACCCCTTTCCTTACCAAAAATATTAGTCATCCTTGATTCTCCTCATTCTCTTATATCCTACATCAGATTCAATAGTAAATCTTAATTTACTTGCAAAGTATATCCTGAATCAGACAATTTTTCACCTCTTCCTCCATGTTCTAAGTCATCAATCAATATCTCTTGATAGATTACTACTTGTGTTCTTTTCCAAAATATTCTCAATCAAGCCTCCAGAATGAGCCTGCAAAACCTAAGGAAGATCATGCCATATCTATGCTCAAACCCTCTGATGGTTTTCTGTTTCATTTGGAGTAAAAGCCCAACTCCATGCAATGACCTATAAGACAACACACAAGTTGCCTCCCCACATGAGAACCCCTAACTGCCTGACCTGACTCACGATTCTCCCATTGCTCAGTCCACTCTAGCTACCATGGTAACCATGCAGCGTCTACAAACATACAGCAGGCACACGCCTGCCTCACAGCCTTACTGTCCCCTTATCTGCAATGCAGTTCCTTCACATCTCAGCATGGTTTACTCCAACATCTCCTGTAGACCTGGACTCAAGAGGTCAGGCTTTCCCTGACCACCTGATACAAATCTATCACTACCCTCAACTAACTCTCTCTCTCTCTCTCTCTCTCTCACACACACACACACACACACACACATATAAAAAGAGCTCTGGTAGCACAGTGATTACAAGCCAGGTTGCTAACCTCAAAGTCAGCAGTCTGAAACTATCAGCTGTTCCATGGGAGAAAGAGATGAGGCTTTCTGTTCCCGCAAAGATTTCCACAACCTCGGAATTTCTATGCAGGGTCGCTCTGGATCAGAACCAACTCCACAGCACATAACTACCACCACCATAGATATGTATGTATACACACACATACATATACATAAATACACACACACACTCCTCTGTTACGTGGGTTATTTTTTCCATATCATTTGTATCTTGTAATATACTACATAATTTACTCGTTGATTTTGTTATTTTATTAATGTGCTTCTTTCTCCCCTACGCAAAAATGTAAGTTCCACGATTCCATGTCTGTTGTCTGCTTTGTTCTCTGCAGTATAGCACCTAAACCAACACTTCAAACAGTTGTTGAAGAAAATGGATGAGTCTCTGCAGTCATTCTAGTTCTATTGAAGGCACAAAAAGACGGGAAGCTTAAGAGGGACTTTTTAAGTTCTTTGAATCAACTTGTTCATATTTCAAAATAATAAAGTTGGCCCCAAGAACATTAACTGACTTTCTAAAGTCAGCGACTGAGTTTTGGAAAAAAACAAAGGTCAGTGCTCTCTGTATTAGAACAGAGCTAGACAAAGTGTGTCTGAAGACTCTTGTTGGTGTGAAATAAGAGGAAAAGGAAAGCGGCAAAAAATAAGAGGTAAGAAAAAATTACTAAAACTAGAAGAGATAAACTACGAAAGTGTTTGCAAACTTTTATAGAAGCATACTATTGCTATTACTTTTATGCTACTTTACAAAACTATTGATCCACAACAAGGTTGGTGGTTCAAACACACCAGCTGCTCCTTAGAAACCTTATATAGGGTCACTATGAGTCAGAATTGACTCGTTGGCACTTAACAACCACATAAACTGGCCTGTGGGATTTAGTCCACCACTTATTATTGCAAAGTGTCTGTAAATTAGGTCTTATGGGAACACTGCCATGCCCATTCATTTACACACTGCCATAGCTGCTTTTGCTTCAACAATTCATTAAGCAGTTGTAGCAGAAACCTGCTAAGCCTAAAATACTATCTCACCTATACACAAAAAGGATCCTTGTTCTAGATCTCCAAAATACTACAGAATTGACGTGACAATTCTTTTAATTACACAAAAATTATTAACTGCTTTTATCTTGTCAGATCTCCTTTAAGAATAATGAAAATCATGTGTTGTTGTGTGCCGTGAAGTCACAACATGCTGTGTGCAATTTCGACTCAGAGCAACCCTAGATAGGGTTTCGGAGGCTGTAAATCTTTACAAGACAAGAAATCCTCATCTTTCTCCTGCAGAGTGGCTGGTGAGTTCAAAATGCTGCCCTTGTGGTGAGCATCCAGCTTGTAACCCATTAGGCCTACTTTGGGTTGAAGACACATGGTATCTAATGGATTTGGTAGTATTTACTCATTTTTTAAAAATTAAGGTGTCTACTATTTGTTTTGTTGTTGCTAAGTGCCGTCAAGTCAGTTCTGACTCATAGCGACCCTGTATGGGGTTTCCAAGGAGCAGCTGGTGAATGGTAGAAATATAAGTTTAGTACAAATGTCTTTAATGACAATTTAGAAGTACCTGTCAAAATTTCAAATGCACAGACCCATTAACACCTAATTTTTTACTTTCAGGAATTTTTTATAGATATACCTATGATATAAATCATATATATGCTACATATGTTTTATTAGTAAAAACACAAGAGCTATTCTATATGTAACATATAGTGTCACATCAATTCTGCAGTATTTTGGAGATCTAAAACAGGGGCACTTTTTCTGTAAATGGTGAGATAGTATTTTAGCCTTAGCAAGTTTCTACTACAACTATTTAATGAACTGTTGCAGTAAAATTAGCCTGGAATCCTGGTGTGGTGCTGTAGGGTAAGCGGTGGACCACAAGGTCAGTTTGAACTGCAAGGGTGGCGGTTCAAACTCACCATCCACTCCTTGGAAACTATACAGGGTCACTAAGAGTCAGAACCAACTCAACATTACTTAACAAACCAACAACAACATATTGTTCTATAGAATAAACTCTGTAAAATACATGTCATAAATATAAATTTGTTTTATGTACAAGAGAAAAGGATCTGGAAAGCTACATGCCAATTAGTTAATTGTACTCCTGAGGAGTACAATAGTAGGTGACATAAGAGGGGAAAAAAGATTCTTATGTTGCATTTTACTGTGGAATCATATCACAGATACATTTCAACACAATGTAAATTCCATGGGGGGGGGAGGAGAGAGAGAGAGAGAGAGAGGATAAAAATGAATGAATGAGAATATTTCAGGCAATTGTGCCTGCACGCCCCCTTAAGCACTTGCCAGTAAGAAAGTTTAAGACAGGAATAGTCAATATACCTAAGGCCTAGGCTGTGTCCTACGAATCTCTCAGTTCCCATAAGTGTCTCTGGGTTTGAACAGTTCCCTACATAGACTATGGATTTGATGTTTAAAAGTGTGTAAACACCGTGTGTATTTTTTGCACATAGCCTAATCACAAGCCATACACTTTACCTAGTAGTTAATCAAAGAAACAGTGATCTGTCCAATGCTGGAGGAAAACTCGCTGTGTTGTTCTTGCTGATAGACAGTGAGTCTCTAGCATAGCATTGTTGTTGTGAGTTGTTGACTCGATTTTCAAGGTTTTGCCAAACACAAATGTTCATTTTTACAGGCTGATGATAGCACACAACCTTGTAGTATACAAACCCATTTTATAAAACTATACAATTTTTCAGTTGTTGCTGTTAAGTACCGTAGAGTCGGTTGCAACTCGTAGTGACCTGCACAGGGATTCCGAGGCTGTAAATCTTTATGGGAGCAGAAAGCCTCATCTTTCTCCCACGGAGAAGTTGGCAGTAGCAATCATGTATTATTACTTTTGAGACTTAAAAAAAAAAAAGTAATTTATTTGTTATTATCTCTTCTCTATACCGTAAAAAACAAAAGTCTAGATGTACATACCTGCTTACCAGTGAAACCCTGGCAAATAACTTTTGTGTTTTTATCAATATAGAGATTTTTCCGAGACGATGTATAGGAACAATGTCGAATTCCATTGTGCTGCACTGAAAAGTAAAGAAATATGACATAAGCTTTTGTGCCATGAGTTAAACCTAGTTAGAGAAGAAAGAAAAAAAAAAACCTCTAATACAGAGTTATCATGCAAATTTAAATGTCATTTTTAAAGTGAGACATGTTGACCATAGGAATAGATTAGAAAAAAATAAACCCAAACCACATTTTTCTAATTTCCAGAATCACGTCTTCACCTAGAACCAAACTCTTGTATTCTTAGTTTTTATTAATTGAGAAAGAAAAGTTGAAATTTATAATTTTTGTTCTACAGAAAGAAAACTTGCGATCAAGGATAAATGGTTCAAATTAAATCCAACCTCAGAACCAATCCACTGTGGTCTTGTTGAGTTCCACTCATGGGACCCCTAGAGACAGCACAGAACTGATCCATAATATTTTTGAGGCTATAAATTATTACCAGAGCAGACAGCCTCATCTTTCAGAGCGACAGGTGGATCTGAACCACCAATCTTGCAGTTAGCAGCTTAATGCATAACCTACTGCACCAACAGGGCTTCAAAACTAAATCCAAGGATTTCAAACTATTATGATTAAAGGAGCTCTGGTAGCATAGTGGTTATGAATCGGGTTGCGAGCCGCAAGGTCAGCAGTTCAAAACTACCAGCTGTTCCATGGGAAAAAGATAAGGCTTTCTACTCCCGTAAAGATTTACAGCCTCGGAATCCCTGTACAGGGTCGCTATGAGTCAGAACCGACTCCACGGCACATAACAACAACAACAACAACTTACTATCACTTCCATTAAGGCTCAGTAAACAGCCACATGTTTCCCCCATTTCACCCAATTTTTTCAAGTCATTCACTTGTAAATAATACAAGGGCTACAGGGTAAACTGTCAAGAATACTAGTCTGTTCCATAAAAAAATCCTAATCAAAAGGGAAGACATGCAGAACAGAATTTCAAAGTCTCCCATGCACTACAGTCTTTCTGAAGCCATGGAGAGTGGATGTACCCCTGAAATTATTGCCATTAGATAATCTTTAAACCTTAAACCAAAACCATCTCCTGAAGTCTTAAAACTAAACAATACCATATTGTAGTGGTGATAGTATTAAATGTCATTGAATCAATTCCAATTCACTGCTGAGGCCTCACAAAGCCCTGAGACTTGCTATGTGGACACCATGACCACACAGTGCTAAGTGGAGTGGGAGCACAACCCGTAGGAAGCAAAGGGTGAGTGGGGAAGCCTGCCTGAGACCTGAAGGATGAAGAGGTGCATTTCAGGTCAACAAGCAGTGACAGCCATTCCCAGCACTTCTCCATCAAGGAAGGCCAGCAATCCCCATGGCTGCAGGGCAAAGTTCCAGGGGAAAGGATAGAGGCTGGAGCCCAAATACAGAGTCTTGCATGCTAGGCTACAGAATTTAGATTTTGTTCCATGGAAGGGTTAAAGTTGAGAAGAATTCTGAGCAGAATCATTGGATCAAAGATGTCAGTGGAAAGGTTGGACAAAGTATGGACAAAGAGTCCAGTAAAGAATTACCCTTTGGTGCTGATGACAGAATTCGGGAGGTATAAATGAGCTCTGGTAGCAAGCATAGTGGTTACAAATCGGGCTGTGAACCGCAAGGT
>NW_006408611.1:10472089-10475867 GCF_000296735.1 Chrysochloris asiatica
TATGAAAAGAAGCTCTGGTGGTACAGTGGTTAAGTGCCCTGAAGATCTGCTTCCTTTAAGATTACAGCCTTGGAAACCCTAAGTGACAAGCTCCTTCCTGACCAACAAGGTTCCTATGGGTCAAAATCAAATACACAGCAATAGGTTTAATTCTATTCAATGTTAAGTCATATACTAAAACTCGCCTAAAAAACAACTAAAAATCATTTCAGTTGATCTCTTGTGATGTAGGATGCAAGAACTCACATAAATGGGGAAAATAAAACAACTAGAAAAGTAGTCAAGAAAGGGGCATAATCTACATTATTTTCAGTTACCTGCCAAAAGTCCTGGTATGGTGGTGTGGGTTAATGCACCAGACTACAAACCCATTTGAACTGAAAGGTCAGAGGTTCAAGCTCACCAGCCGCTCCTTGGAAACCCTGTACAGGGTCACAATGGGCCAGAGTCGACTCAATGGCACTTAACAACCAAAAGTAGTTTCCTCATGAAAATGGAGAAATTCAGGTAGTTACTACAGTCAGTTCCCCATTTTTTAAAAATCAGTACGAAGAGATCATTTAAAACTGTAGGACTCTCTGGATACTTTCCAAACACTCCTCCCCCACCCCCCCATAGAGCCACCCGTCTGCCATGCTCCCCACCCCCACCCCCACAGAGCCATCCATCTGCCAACTGTCCCATGATGGCCCTTCCAAAAAATGCCAGGCTGTGCACCTACCATTGAGGCAGCCATGAAAACTAGTCCCAGAGAAGAATGTTTCATCATGTATTTGGCCAGGGTCCACCCGATGCTTTCTGCACAGAATCACTGCCTCGTGCCCTCTGTACCTTCTGGCTTCAAGCTCTATAACTGAGGAAGCATCATCTACTTCTGTCCTTTGAGCATCCCTTAAGTCGCCTTGTCTGAAATACTAACCTCTTCTTCTAACAACTTGTCCTGACTATGACACCTGATCTGGACAACTGGACACGAAAACTGGAACATGTGATCTGACTACCTCCAATCACTGAGCTGTACAGCAGAGGCTAACCTAGCCAGTACTATCAATCATGGCCCTTGGCGCCCTGCTCTCCCATCTGGAGACCACAACCAAAATATTTGTGGACAAGCTGTTCCTGAATATGTGGTACAACCTATTCCCTCAGCCCCTCCCATTCCCAGATTTCTCACAGAATCGTCCAAGTAACAGATTTGAGATCAGTAGGTAGAAGATAAGATTATAAAATCAGATGACAAGACCAGAGTCCATACATCTGATCTTCACTTAACAACTGCCTCATCCAATATTTTACATTTACACCATTAGAAAAATCTACTATTCGATTATTTTGTGTATTAAATGATATACTTCTGGCGGTAAGGAATGCCAAGATGCAATACAAGAGTAACAATGGCTGCGAGGGCTGAGTTCTGCATCACCTTGGCAGGGCCATGATTCACAGTCGGTGGGCAGTTGTGGAATGATGGAGTCATCCTCCATTTTGTGAGCTAATATGGACATCCTCCATTTGCTTAAGACACCAACTTTCACATACGACCTCATCTTTGGAACCTAAGTGGATGTACTTACTAAAAGGAAATATTTGCTTTTTGATGGTAAAGTTTGGTTCTCCTACATAATTTTACACTTACTTCAAAAGGGAGACATCAGACAACTTACTCCTCCTTCCACCAGGGCATGAATGGCTCTGTGAGCAGTACAGATAGGTATGCCTATGATGGCAACAATGTGCCCTCAATACCAGACCAAGTAACTCCAGACTTCCTGTATCAACCCTGTGGAGCTCAGGGCTTTATAACGCCACATCCTTGGGACTCATAAAAACTGGACCAGAAAGTATGATGAATAGCAGCAGCTCGCCTCTCAGACCATTTCCTAGTCCTTAATGCTAAAAACAGGTCAATACAACTGGATTCTAGCACCTCTTCTGAGATTACCAAGGAAACAACCTAACTGGGTTTTTGTCTTCATTTGCCAAACAAACGTGTGGCTAGTTGAACTTTGTGTCTCAACTTCTCACATTAAATTCTGTGGTTCAAAAAGACTGGCTCCTGTTCCCTGTTCCCTAATTATTCTGAAAGACCTACCTAACAGGAACTCCTGGCTTAAACGACCTTGCATTGTTTTCTTCTTCTTGGAAAAGTTCAGTCTCAACTTCAAAGATGCTTATAAAATCCTTAAACTTTCTTATGGAATAAATCTTTCTTTTTTTTTTTTTTTTCTTTTCTCTCACCACTTCCACAAGATTCTTCCTCTTTTTTCATAAGCTATACTTGTCTCAGGAATTTCTATATATTCAGGCTGTACCCCCAATAGGGCACTGGAAGCAATCTACAAGCTGTTTTTCTGTTTTCTAACTCAAATCAATACTGCAACACTCATGACCTTGAGCACATAATGTACCATCAATTGAAATTTCAAAGAACAAAGGGGGAAAAATTCCCTAGTGTGCAGTGTTCTATTGCCAACTTTAAACTCTAAGTAATTTGAGACTGCCTACAAGAAGTTGTAAATTAACGTTACTGTGGCCGCTGTTTTCCTAGTAGGTGTGGAAATGTGGCTTTACAGGTTTTTATACACAAAACACTGTAGGATGAAACCCCTTTAATATAGAAGAATCCTTGGTTTACATCTCAAATCTCTTGGCTCCTTATTAATAACAACTTAATCTCATGACTTAGATCATTAAAGACAGTCCAGTAACAGAAAGGTAAACCAGAGGATCTCTTAACACCTCCTGGTGCTGGAAGTCTAGGAAGAAAGCACTTCTATTTCTGGGGGTACTAAAAAAGCAGACCTATGCACCACTGGGATCTTTCAGAGCCTCACACAGGCATATCTTATTTCAATGCACTTCACTTTAAGCCCCTCACAGATAATTGTATTTTTTACAAATTGAAGATCTGTGGTACCCGTGTTGAGCAAGTATGTTGTTGTTTAGTGCTATCCAGTCAGTTCCGATGCATAGCGACCCTCTAATGGGGTTTCCAAGGAGAAGCTGGTGGTTTTGAACTGCTGACTTTTTCATAAGGCTATAAGAAAATAGCTTTAATATGCAATGAGAAATCAAAAAATGGATGTGACTCGCAACAGTGTATCAACAAGGAACTGCCAAAAATTCAAACCAGATTCAGAAGAGGACAAGAAATGAGGGATATCATTGCTGATGTCAGATGAATCTTAGCTAAAAGCAGAGAATAACAAAAAGATATATACTTGTGCTTTATTTATTATTAAAGGCTTTTGACTATGTTGTTTTGTTGTTAGGTACAATCAAGTTCGTACCGACTCATAGGGACCCTATGTAAAACAAAATAAAACACTGCCCGGTCCTGGGCCAACCTCACAATCATTGCTACATTTGAGACCATCACTGCCACTGTGCCAATCCATCTTGCTGGGGGTCTTTCTCTTTTCTTCTGACCCTTCATTTTATGGAACATGATATCCTTCTCCAGGGACTGGTCCCTCCTGACAATATGTCCAAAGTATGAGAGGTGAAATCTGGCCATCCTGGCTTCCATAGTATTTTCCAGCTGTACTTCTTCCAACACAGATTGGTTTGTTCTTTTGGCAGTTCATGGTACTTTTAATATTCTCCTCCAACACCAAAACTCAAATGCATCAATTCTTGTATGATCTTCCTTATTCATTGTGCAGCTTGTGCATGCAAATGAGGTTATTGAAAATACCATGGGGTTGGGTCAGGCACACCTTAGTCCTCAAGCAGACATCTTTGCTCTTCAACACTTTAAAAAGGTCTTGTGCAGCAG
>NW_006408611.1:10476267-10479289 GCF_000296735.1 Chrysochloris asiatica
TAGGGTTTCTGAGGCTTTACATCTTAGTGGGAGCAGAATATCTCAATTTTTCCCCATGATTTTCCATTATTAGTGGTTCAAGTTCAAAAATAATGAACTTAAAAAAATTTTTTTAATTCAAAAATAATGGTTCAAGAGCTGGTGTCTCCCAATTTATTAAAATATGGTACTATCCTACTCAGAGTCCTGGTGTGGTACTGTAGGATAAGTATTGGATTGCAAGGTTAGTTTAAAAGGCAAGGTTGGCAGTTCAAATTCATCAGCCACCCCTTGGAATCCCTACACAGAGCGGCTCCAAGCGACTCAAAGGCACTTAACAATAACAACATCCTTCCCACTCCATAGAATTTGAAACAAACGTTAAGAAATAAATTAAGTGCCCAGGCATAATACTCAGACTAAATAAATAATACAAGGCTAGCCAAACCTCAAACTCTGATGTGACTGATTCCAAAGTCTCTTTCAACTACAACTTACGTACAAACACAGAGACTTTGAACACAGTTAAGAATTTTCAGTACTCAGCACAGCTCAAAGATCAGCAACCTTGTGAGTTTAGTTGTAGGGAACCGGTGGTGTTGCCATGGCCTGAAGGGGACACTACATTTAAGTAGGTTAAAATCCCAGCAACCCTAAACTTTTAGCAATCTTCTGGGATCTGCTGACTCTGGGTGTAGGTCCCAACTTCCCTCTGAGTCTACATTCCAAAAGAGGGACAGTTCTAAGTCCATACCACCCTTCTGGATTCCAAGTGTGGCGCTGTAGATCAGCACTAGACTGCAAGCCACATGGTCAGCAGTTCAAACCCACCAGCTGCTCCTTGGAAACCTCATTCTGGGTCGCTCTGAGTCGGAACCGACTCGATGGCGCTTAACAACCACAACCCTTCTCAAAAGGAGCAGCCTCACTCCCAAAGTCCTTTCTTAGAAATGCGTCTCCTGTCTCACAACATAGAAACCCATGCTCCTAGCTGAACTGAATCTAGATCCACTCCTCGCTCCCAAATGGGACCATAGAGGGCACCTCCATGCTGCGACTCATCAAGTTTGCAGCATTCCGAGACCTGAGTCCTGGCTCACCACCTCCAACGCCCATTCGCCAGCAGCCTAAGCCCCTAAGTATAAGTAAGACACGCTCCCCATTCCCAACCTACTTACAGCAAAGCTTCCCACTCAACTGAGCCCCAGGCCAGGGTCTGGAACAGCGAAGCTCCCCGGTCCCCTCCCAGTTCCCGTAATGCTGGGCCACTGTGGCCGGAGTCAGGACTTTGGGCCCGACGGGCCAAGGAACCCGCGGAGAGGCCAAGAAAAGGCAGTCCGGGACAGACTCACCAAGGAAAAAGCGCTTCAGAAGGCGGGAAGCAGTGAGACCACTACTACCGGAGGCCATGGTCGCAGCGGCCGCAGCTAGAGCTGCGGTCATCCACCAATGACACTCCTAGGGCCCCGGGGACCTAGCAGGGGCCGAGGCATGAGAAGGAGGGTGTCTAATGCAATTGCCTGAACTAATTTTTATATGGAGGGTGGTTCTTACTTAGCATTTGGAATCACAGATGGAGATTTAAAAAGCATTTTAATGCAGGAGGATACAACAGCTTGTTTTTTTCCCTTGTAAGCGTGGGTTTGTTACGATAAGAATTATAACGGCAACTGAAGGAAAACCCCATGCAAGATAGGTTGGCGCGTAGCATTGTGGGACTTGTAGTTTCATGACCGCAATTTGCTTGCAATTTAAATTGGGACTTGCGCGAAGCGGAGAGATGTCGAGGTGCGTGAGGAAAAAGGAAAGCAGAATCTGAAGTTTAGTGCCAGAGCAGTACCACAGCTTTTCGTATCCTTAGACCAGTCTTCCTGTATCTTCTCTTTCCTAGTCTGACATATGTATAAAATAATTCAAGTGCTCGTCCCCGCCTACCCTTACCAGCAGCTGTGAGGATTCAGGAGGTTAATGGATGGCTACAGTGAAGTTCGGGGGTCTTGGTGCGGCGATGTAGTATATGCACTGAACTGCTACCCACAAGGTCAGTAGTTCAAATCCACACGCTGCGCATCAAACTCTATACAGAGTCGCTATGAGTCAGAACGGACTGATCGGCACTTTACAATCACAGTGGATCTGAACTAGTATTCTTGTCCGGTAAGGGGAAGAACCAGAAACTACCTTACTGGCAATTTCGTGGAATATGGATCGTCTCCTTAAGTAAACTATCTCTGACTATCTAGGCTTTGACTAGCTCTCAGTGTCTGAGTGCCTCGTCCCAGAGGATCCTGGAGGTCTGAAGTGTGACTTTGCTCCCTAACTGAACAAAGGGTTCCTTCCGTACGTGGTTAAGAAAGAACCTCAGAGAGTCCAGAGTGAAAGGGTAAAAGAAAATAACCCCCCTCTGCTGCCTCGAAACGTGCTCCTGGGATGTATCATCATTACCATCAATAAAATTATAATTCCAATTAATTTAGATAGTCATTAAAATTTGCACTGACCTGTGTAATGTATGAGTGGGATTGCCCACTATTTCCTCTATAACCCAGATATTCTCAGTCCAAAGTTGAACTTCTTGTTGCAGTTTTGGCTCATAGTGACCCTATCTATGCCCAACAGAACAAAACATTGTCCAATCCTGTGCTATCCTCGCAATAGTTTTTCAATTTGAGTCCCTTGCTGCTGGCACTGTGCCAATCCATCTCATTGTTGGGGGGAGGGGTCTCCCTCTTTTTCACTGAACCTCCACTTTACTTAGCATGATGTCCTTCTCCAGGGATTTGTCCCTACTGACAACATGTCCAAAGTATGAAAGACCAAGTCTCACTGTTCTTTCTTCTAAGGAGCATTCTGGTTGTACTTCTTCCAACACAGATTTGTTTGTTCTTCTAGCAGAAGATTAGATCTCCCTGATCCAATAGATTATGTGCTTGTGATAACTGAATCCTTCAGAGTAAACTAGTACTAGTGGTTCCAAACCCTAGCAACCCAGCATAGGGTTTCTGAGGCTGTAAATATTTATGGGAGCCTCATCTTTCTCCCA
>NW_006408611.1:10482169-10482625 GCF_000296735.1 Chrysochloris asiatica
GCGTTCTGATTGGCGATCACGCATGTTACCCATAAAGAGAGTGACCGAAGAACATCGAAGAAGCAGTGAGGTAAGCCCTGCATCATTCAACAGACTATGGTGAGCCCAGGTAGAGACCTGGTCGGCCAGCAGTGAGGCAAGACCAGGGAACTCACGGGCTCAGAGTCAGTGACACATCCACAGAGGACTAGAGAGGAGACCAAAGCGACCAACTGATAAGAAGAGGGCAGACAGACGCAGGAACACCCACACCTGCATATGACACCCACTCGCCATGGCTCCAATGATGGGACAAATAAAGCTCAACCTGAAGAAGAAAGAAAGGTGGGGGGGCGGGGGGAACAAGTGTCATCTGATACAGTCTGATAAACTGGACATACATCTATAAATGCAGTAGCTCAAAAGAGGAAACAAATCCCTGCTCCAAGAATTATTCCCACCCCCTCCACACAAAGA
>NW_006408611.1:10483452-10501255 GCF_000296735.1 Chrysochloris asiatica
TTGTATTTTCAATCACTTCATATGCGTGTGAAAGATGGACAATGAATAAGGAAGACCATAAAAGAATCAGTGCTTTTGAATTATGGTATTGGCAAAGGATATTGAAAGTATTGTGGATTGCCAGAAGAACAAACAAATCTGTCTTGGATATGTTCATAATGTTCCTTAGAAGGAAGGATAGTGAGACTATCTCTCGTACATATTGTTAGGACATAGTGTTGGGAGGAACCAGTACCTAGAGAAGGACATCATGCTTGGAAAAGTGGAGTGTCAGCAAAAACCAGGAAGACCCCCAAAGAGATGGATTGACACAGTGGTAGCAATGGTGGTTTCAAACATAGCAACTGTGAGGGGGGTACAGGACTGCACCGTGTTTTGTTGTGTATAAGGACGCTATGAATTGGAACTGACTTGTCGGCAACTAACAACAACCTTTTGCACTTTAACAGCATATGTCTGGCAGTAACAAACATGAAGGTGTGAGGCAGGAGTGATGCTGGTTATGATGGTTGAGGTGATGTGTCACCTTGGCTAGGTCATGATTTTCCGTGTTCCATAGCGCAGTGGTTATGAATTGGGCTTCGAACTGCAAGGTCAGCAGTTCGAAACTACCAGATGCTTCGCGGGAGAAAGATGAGGCTTTCTGTTCCCGTAAAGACTTACATTACAGCCTTGGAAACCCTGTTCAGAGTCACTATGAGTCGGAACTGACTCGACGGCACTTAACAACAACAACAACAACAACATAGGTATGTAATGATGTGATTTGGAAATTATGTAATTATTTAGTCATCCACCATTTTGCAATCTGCTGTAGTCGTCTTTCATTGTCTAATTAATACTCTGATTTTCACATAAGAACCTGGTGTTTGGCAATTAACAATGTTAATAAGTGAGGAGTAAGTGATAGAGGAGAAATAATTTTGAAACCACAGACAACGTTTGATGGACCTGAGGGTATTTTCACTTATAATAATTACACCCTGACCTCAATTCTGTGGTTTGTAAGTGGGGACAATTGTACTAGACAGTCACCTTACAGATTGATTTTTGGAGTCAGATCTAGATTTAAATTCCAAATTGCCACAGGCTATTTGACCTCTGGGTTTTCTCACCGAGATGAGGATGAAAACTTCCTATATCGTATGGATGCTGAGAGAAGTTAGTAAATGACTATGTAAAGCTCTTGGCACCTTGTGAACATTCAATAAATGGTAGTTATTATCATAAGTGGACTTCTGGTGTGGCACTGTGGGCTAATGTGCTGGACTGCAAAGTTGGTTCGAACCTCAAGATCGCTGGTTCAAGCTCACCAGTCACTCCTCAGAAGCCCTATACAGGGTTACTATAAAACAACTTGATGGCACTTAACAAAAACAACAATTATCATAAATATAACCAACTGCCAGTTTGTCAAACTGTGATGGCTTGTGTGTTGTTGTGATGCTAGAATCTATGCTACCAGTATTTCAAATACTAGCAGGATCACCCATGGTAGATAGGGTTCAGTGGAGCTTCCAGTCTAAGACAAAGTAGGGACAAGGAAGAGGCAATCCACTTCTGAAAAACTAGCCTTAGGAAGAGTGGCAGAACATTGTCTGATATAGTGCCAAAAGATGAGCTCCGCCCCCACCCCCCAGAAATCTGAAGAAGAATTGAGGCCCTTTTTAATTATAGCGTTAAATAAGAATATTAACTATATCATTAGCTGCCAGAATAAGACATTTTGAACCCATCAGCCACTCCAAGTAAGGAGAGGTGGCTGTCTGCTTCCATGAAGACTGTACGTAACCTTGGAAACTATGGGGTGCATCTACTCTGTCCTATCGTGTTGCAATGAGTCAGAATCAACTCCGAGGAATGGGTGGTTTTGGGTTGGTTTTCACCTCTGAGCTGAAAGAGGGGACGAATCACAACCAAGCTATCTAACTTTCTCCTCTTCTTTCCTAGTCTGATGATCCTTTCCCAGTCTTACAGACATTAACTCACATTTTTGTCCTAAATCTAAGTTATTTCTGTTCTTTTCAGAATTTTGAGGCACATATCCTTTCCCTGGAGGAATGGACCTGGAATGCAAACAAATTGGTGGGAAGGAGACATGTGAATATTGGTGAAGAGAGGGTCAAATAACAGAAGGAAATATTGGATGAATATAATACAAAGATCTTACCGCAACAATCTGAATATGATAACGCTTGTGTATATTAACCCAGACAGTCAGATTCTGCCATGAGAATGGAACAAAATGAACACCTCTTCTATGTTGTGCCAAAATCCCTTGGGATGGGGGGTGGAGGGCATGGAAAAACATCTGCTTCATCCCAGGGATACAAGCACTCTTGAGGTTCTAAGGCACCTCATGTTTAGAGCTAATGTAAAAGTCTAGGCCCTCAGACCCAATTGCAGCCATCACAAATTCTTCATGGACAAGAATAAAGAGTTTATATCCTTGGTACAACACTAATCAGAAACATTTAACCACAGGCAAAGCTTCAGCTTCTGGAGAACTGGGAGGAAAGATAGATCAGAAAGTCAGGGGATGATTTTCTTCTGAAGTGCAGCTTCAAAGAGAGAGCGAATCACACAGTACAGTTCTCAGAAAGAACCAACTGACAACCCCGGCTGATTTGAGTAGAAGCAGTCCTCTGCTTACACTGCTGGCTGGCTGCTTTTCCTAAGGAATGAGAACAAGGAAGTTTCTGAAATGCATTTACCAGGCCACCCTCAAAGCCTATTACAGTTCATTGGGTGATGGAGGCACTCAGAGACTATGAAGTGGGCATTTCATCTGCATTGGACTCTTAGAGGAATGTCAAGGGCTTTGACCTCTCTTCTAGAAGAATGGTTTTCTAATGTAATTTCTTTGCCCCCACCAGTGATGCCTTGCAGCCTGCCGTTGGACAGAGAGGAGGGACTCCACCTTGGCCAATGGGAGAGGGAAGGAGCTGCAGGGAGTCAAGGGGCAAGTCCGCAGCGGGGCTATGAGCTCATCACAGGACCTCCGTCCATTGTCCAGTCCATCAGTGTGTGTGTGTCCCACCCTAGTGATGACACTGCCTTGACCAAGGTCCTTTAGGGTTGTTCCAAATTGGAGCAAGATGGCCAAGCCTTTATACTCCACATAGGCTGGTTACAAGGTGTGAACAGGCCTGGAAGGGGTGTGATCTTTTGAGAGGCAGCCCTCTGTGAGGAAGCAATTCCTAAAGGCAGGGAACACTAAAGGCCCTCTTTACCAACAGCACTCCCACAAGGAGGGCAGCTTGTCCTTCACTGCAGGGAGGCCTGGGGGATGCATCGCAGTACCCACCCCTTTTAGGAGAAAGAGGTGAAAAGGCAAGGGTCACTTCTCAGCAAAATCACAAAGACAGTTTGGTGGGATGTCCCTCCTTTCCCCACTCAGTAACTCACTCCTTCCTCTGAAGGCTGACTCTTCCCCCCATCTCTCCTCAATAGCCAATACTCTCATACCGTCCAGCTCTGGTCAGCCATTCCCCATCACCTCTAAGGACTGCTGTAAATATCTGCTGTTTTTCAGGTCAATGTGGTCTTCTAGGAACCAGATACACTAGGGTTTTGGCCTAGTTTAATAGATATTGTTGTAAAGTGCCATGGAATGGGTTCTGCCTCACAAGGACCCTGTATATAACAGAATGGAATACCACTGGATCCAATGGCTTCTTCACAATCATTGCTAGGTTTGAGTCCTTTGTCAGAGTCAATGTTTATCAGTCCATCTTGTTGGGGTGTCTTCCTCTTTTTCACTGACACTCTACCAAGCATGATGTCATTCCCTAGGGACTGGTCCCTCTGATAGCATATCCAAAGTACAGGAGAAACAGTCTTGCCAGTCTCCCTTCTCAGAAGCATTCTGGCTGTACTTCTTCCTTGACAGTTTAGCAGATGTTGTTGTTGTTGCCATTAACTGCCGTTGAGTTGGTTCCAACTCATAATGACTCTACTTAGGGTTTCCAAGTTGCTGCTGGTGGGCTTAAACGGCCAATCTTGTGGTTAGCAGTCCAATGCTTAACCTACAGTGCCACACCTTTGGCCAACAGGATGTAAGCAAACATGAAGCAAACAAAGGTTTAAACTGTGCTTGCAGAATTGTACATGTGGCTCTTGCACCTCTGCTAAACCATAAGAATGACCTATCCTGCTTACCTGTTTGTCCTAGTAGAAGTAAGAATGCTAGGAGCGGAGTCAGAGATCTACAGCTTCTGAACACAAACTTGACTCTGCACACATGTTTACATTTTAACAAAGAGTGCCAGTATTCTCCACAAATTAGAGATGAAAGTTGAATTTCTGGAATTACAGCCTGGATGACTGTTTTTCTATTCTTTTCTGAGGCTTTCGGCCTCAGAAAACTCTATACAGGGATCGGTATGATTTTGAACAGAGTAGACGACACTTAACGACAACAAATGATCCTTCCAGAATCATTTTCTTTCTTCATCAGTACATCTTCTAAAAAGTCTTGCTCTCTAATTAATTTTTTTAATAGCAGATGGAAACTCAAGACACCAGGAGAGAGCAAGCATCCCTGAGACCCTGGAATGTAGCTAAAAACATTGTGTCCCACTCTGTAGTCTAACAGGTAAGAGACAAAGAAGAGTCCTGTTAGGGATGGAACTGTAGCCACCAAAACTAAATGCTGAAGTCCTAACCACCTGTACCTATGAAAGTTTCCTTGTTTTAAAACAGTTTTATTTTGTTATGTTAAGAAGATCATATCAAAGGAGGACTGGTTCTAAGCCAATCCCTTCTGAGTAGCATCTTATAGAGTAGAGACTCAGAGACAGACACACACAGGGGGAAGGCCAATGCCAGGTGGCAACAAAAGAAGGTACATTAAGCTCAGGCTTACAAAAGATTGCCAGTAGCTGCTGAGAATCCCAGTGTGGTGCTGTGGGTTAATGCGCTGAAGTGCAAAGTCAGTTTGAACCACAAAGTCGGCGGTTCCTCGGAACCACCAGCTGCTCCTCGGAAACCCTGTAAAGGGTCGCTATGGGTCAAAACCAACTCAACAGCACTTAACAACAACAACAACTAGAAACTGAAAGAGACAAATAAAGACATTTCTCTAGAGTTGACCCCCTAACTTGGACTTCTAGCCTTCTGACTTATGAGAAAACAAATTATGGTTCTTTTAAGTGACCCAATATGTGGTATTTTTGCTATGGCAGTACTAGATAAATATCACAAGTCCCAAGAGTTATTACTAAAAGTAGAGAAAAGCAAGGTCTTGGGACCTACTGAAAGGAAAGAAGAGAATTCTTGGGAAGCTGCTTAAAACCTGAGAAAGCTCTCCTCAGCGGAGAACGATCCATGTTTTTGGAGGAGAAAGAACTCTATAAAGAATAACCGGCTCCTACTCCCCAACTCATCTGTGTTTCACATTTTCCTGTGTTTAGCAATTTCCTGTTTCATCGAGACGTCATTTATTTGTGAAATAGAATGTTGGGCTTTGAAGGGTGAAATCATTTGACAGAAATTGAAAACTTCTGCTTTGGTTAAATGAGCTAATCCACATAAAATACTAAGAAAGGAGACTTCTTGTTGTTGCTAAGTGCTGTGGAGTAGATTCTGACTCATAATGACCTTGCATAGGGTTTCCAAAGAGCAGCTGGTGGGTTTGAACTGCTGACTTTATGGTCCATAGTCCACTGCTGATTCTACAGCACCACATCAGAAGTCCTAGTAGACAGCAAACACTCGCTAAATATTGGCCATTATCATCACTGGATCATCCAACTAAAAATAAAAATAACCCAGAGTCAGCGACATGACCACAGAGGACTAGAGTGAAGAGTGAAGCATCCAGCTGATAAGAAGAGAGGGTACATGCATAAGTACACCCACACTTGCAGATAATATCTACTTGACCTGGCAACAGCTGGATGATCAGAGCTCAAACAGAAGAAGAAAGAAGAGGGAGAAAAAAAGAAGAAATCTGACACAATTTGATAAACTTAACACACACCTATGGAAGCAGTAGCTCAAAAGAGTGAACAAATTTTCACAGTGAGGCTCATTCCCACCTCCACCGTACACAGAGAGGACAGGGATGGGCAACTTGGACATTGGCTACCCAGAATGGGGCGGGGGGGGGGGTTGCTACAGAGGCAATAAGTGACTGGCTTACAAGCTTTCAAGAGGGAACCTAGATTCAGAAGGCATGGAGCAAGGTGGAATCTCCACTGAGAGGTATCCTTTCTGCAGATAGGTCCCTTGGGATCCAATAGCAAATAATTGTTATCAGGACTGATTGTAAGGGCTGGAAATGTAAAGGTGGACATTTTGGGGCAAAGGGAGGGGAGGGATTAACCTTACAGTTTAGGAACGGAGGTCCTTGGGACCATCAAAGGAGAAGAGCAGAGAATGGAACCTACCCAGAGAAGCAGTGATGACAGGAATGGAGGCAGAGACAATGACATGGGGAGTTGGAGCAGCTGGAGACTTTGGACCTGGAGAGGGAGAGGGGCGGTGTGCAGACAACAGGGGGGTAAGCTTGCGGTGTATACCCTTTGGTTGGTTAATGATGCATGTAGGGGATTGTGACCATGGCAAAGAAACGATGTACGATGGGATCACTGTAAAGCTGATGTCCTCTCATGTGAACTATCACATAATTCACAATAAAGCATTAAAAATAAATAAAATAAAAAGGTCTTGTACAGTAAATAAATAAAATAAAAATATCCTCCAGGCTCAGCTGCATCTAGCTGCTCAAATAAGTTATGAGGGCTGTCTCACTCCAAACTTGGATCCTCACAATTCTAACCAAACCCTACACTCAGAGAATGCTTCATTCTTGGTCCCACTAACAAACACTATGGTGCTATTAGGGTAGTAGCAGGCAACAGGCATTCCAGGTAGAGGCGAAGGTACAGATGTGGTGCCAGGCCATAGAATCTGTGTCCTGCTACATGCTACCTACCACTTAGGGCCCCTGCAGTCATAGGAAAGCCTCATACTCGTGCTTACTCCCACTTATCCCCTGATTTTAGGCTTTCAAAGGGTTGTTGTTGTTTTTAGATGCCATCAAGTTGGTTCTGACTCATGGGGACCCTATGTGCCGCAGAAAGAAACACTACCAAATCCTGCACCAGCCTCTCAATTGTCAAGTTTAAGTCCATTGTTGTAGCCACTGACCACTGTGTCAATCCGTCTCATTAAGGATCTTCCTGTTTTTTGCTCACCCTCTACTTTACCAAGCATCATGTCCTTTTCCAATGATTGGTCCCTCCTAAAAACATGCCCAAAGTGTCTGAGATAAAGTCTCGCCATCCTCTCTTCTAAGGAACATTCTAGCTGCACTTCTTCAAACACTGATTTGTTTGTTGTATTGGCAGTTTGTGGTATATTTAGTATTCTTAACCATCATCCTAATTCAAAGTCATTAATTCTTCTTAAGTCTGCCTTATTCATTGTTCAGTTTTCGCAAGCATATAAGGTAATTAAAAAAGACCATGATTGGGTCAGGCACATCTTAGTCTTCAAAGTAACATCTTTGCTTTTTAACACTTTAAGGAGATCTTTTGCAGCAGACTTGTCCAATGCAATACATCATTTGATTTCCTGATTGCTGTCTCCAAGGGTGTTAATCGTGTACCTAAGTAAAATGAAATCCTTGATAACTTTAATCTTTTCTTCGTTTATCATACTTACCGGTCCACTTGTGAGGACATTTTATTTCTTTATGTTGAGGTGTAATCCATACTGAAGGCTGCAGTCTTTGATCATTTTCAGTAAGTGCTTCAAGTTCTCTTTGCTTTCAGCAAACAAACTTATGTTATCTGCATATTGCAGGTTGTTAATGACTCCTGATGTTAAGTTCTTCATATAGTCCAGCTTCTCAGTATATTTGCTCAGCACACCTTTCCTGATTTAAAAAACACTCAATATTCCCTTGTTCTGTTTGAAAGATTGTCTCTTGGTCTATTTATAGTCTCCACATTAGCACAATGAAGTGTTTGGAATTTCCATTCTCCGCAATGTTATCCATAATTTGTTATGATGCACACAGTCCAATGCCTTTGTGAGGTCAATGAAACACAGGTAAACATTTTTTGTTGTTCTTTGCTTTCAGCCAAGATTCATCTGAAATCAGGAATGATATTTCTAGTTCCATATCCTCTTCTGAATCTGGCTTGAATGTCTGATTGTTACTTGTCAATGTATTGCTGCAACTATTTCAAAAATGATCATTGGCAAAATTTTACTTGTGTGTGACATTATTGAATTGTTTGATAATTTCCAAATTCTATTGGATCACCTTTCTTTGGAATGGGCATGAATAAAGGCTTAATAACAGCAAGTATTCCTGATAATAATTATGAATTTTGTTTAAAGAAAGACAAGATAAAATAGAGAGTATAAAAGGAACAAGGTTTAGCTGCAATAACAAGTGAAAATAGCCTCTGCGTGTCTATTCCATGCCAGTGAAAGGGCACAGTTCACTAAAAAGTAGAAAATAATTTACATGGCCTTCACTCAAATATTTGCTCCAATACTTGTCTGCAACATTCCCTGGAGAAATAAATCTATAAACCACTTGCCGTGGACTGATTCTAATTCTTCTAAACCCGTGTGTACAGGAGTCTTTGTGTAGTGCTGTAGGATAAGCACCAAACTGTTCATCTCAAGGTTGTCTGTTCAAATCCAGAAGCTGCTCCGCAGAAACCCTACTACAGAGGGTCTCTATGAGTCAGAACCGACTTGATGGTACTTCAACAACAACCATGACCATGTATACAGAGTAGAATTGCTCCATAAGGTCTCTAAGGCCTATTGGAAGCAGATCACCAGGGCTTGCTTTCAAGATGCCTTCAAACCTCCAACCTTCTGGTTATTAGTTAAGAACTTAACCGTTCGTGCCTCCACAGACTCAGTTACCTTTGGGAAATCTGATGTGCTTTATCTCTCTGAGTCTCAGATTCCTCATTTATACTTAATAGGGCTCAGGAAGTAAATAATATGTGCTGATTTATGCCATGTATGTTGGGAACAATGGGAGGTTAGGAGCTTAAGTATACTTCCTCTGAGTACACCTCTTCTGTTCCCATTCTGTGTTTCTTGATGCTGTTAACAATGTTACAGAGGAAAGAAGTGATTGATCCAGCACTGCCACTTTTATTGAACAAGTTAGAGGGGGTAGGGGCTCTAGACTGCCCATGCTGAAGGCAGCATAGCGGAGCCCTACTAAGCTGAGACATGTGATCACTTAGTACTAATTCAAGACTGACTCAAGTACCTTTGTAGATTTGCCTACTGCCTCATGTCTGGTGACCCACTCTTTTAAAAGTCTCCAGACAATTGGGGCCCTTCCCTTATACCTCTCCTCTAAGAGAGGTTGCATCCTGTGATCCTGTGTTGGTCTACCCTACTCATCTAAGGGAAGCTGTTTTCAGTCATTCCCAGGTGACTGCCTGCCTCTACTTGTGTTATTACAAAAGTGGCAACTTATTTTGCTAAAGAATAGAAGACACATACAGGCACGCATACACACACCTTCACAATCTAGCCACTGATAGCGCACCTGTCTTATATGATTTCACTATATGTAAAATAGGGATCATAAAACCTATCTTATAGGGTTATTATGAGAGATCATAGGAACAACATACATGAACCACATTGCACATTGCCTTTGTTGTTAAGTTGCTGATGTGCCGTCAAGTCACTTCTGACTCATAGTGACCCAACGGTTTGCAAGGGGCAGCTGGTGGGTTTGAACCACCAACCTAGAGGTTAGCACTCCAGTGCTTATGTTACAGCACCACATCAGGACTCCAAACACATGGACCATCCTTAAGAAAAGTTAGTTCTCCTTCCTGTACATCCAATTAGTATACTTTCATGGTGGTATTGAAGCTGATATTTTAAGTAATGCTTCTGGATGAAATATATGACCAAAAGTTTGAGATTTTCCTAAAAGTGAAATCAAATCAGACTGTGAATAACATCACCTCATTTTACAAAGGTAGACTAAGAGAGCGAGTGTATGCTTCTCCCAGCTGAGGAAACAGATCATGTTGTCTTCCTGGAGCCTTAAACCAGCCTCGGGGATCTGTCCAGTCCAATCTGTCTCATTCATGACAGGCAGCAACCCCAGGTTCTATCCTCTACAGCATCACACATGAGGCAGTTCCACAGGGAAGACTTAGATGTCTCTTACCAGGGCCTGGCAGATGTGGCCCTGAATAACATTAGCATTTACAGTCAGTTTGTTCTCATATTTGGAGGCAATCTTGGCTTCTGAGAGTTGAACACAGCTTCAGTCTAGGGACCTGGGAGACCTTCCATGTCTCTCAGGCTTTCGTTTCTGCCAGCAGGTTTTAGGCACCCAGGAGGACTCGTTTAGAAACACAGGTGGCAGACAAGTGAAGGTGATGAACAAGAAACAGGATCGATTGGTTTAACTTTTTTATTTAACTCCAGGATGTCCTTGTGGCCCCAGTTTGTCAGCTCTCAGTTTTTGACCAGTTGATCCCAGTATTTCACAGCTAAAGCCTTGAGTACCCCCACCACCCCTTAGGCTGGTTATACACGTGCTAGCCAGTATCGAGGATAATAGAAATGCCACTGAAGAAGTTATGTTGCCGCACACTGGCTCTGTCTTTGTCTCTCTCTCTCTCTCTCTTTCCTTCACTCACGCTAGCTCTGAGGCATAGAATTCATTACCCAGAAAGATACTTAGTATGACCGTGAGGGGCTGAGACAGAGAGCATACAAAGTTGTATGTTGTTGTTCGTTAGTTTTTCCAATCTTTTTATTTTATAATAGTTACAGCTTTACAGGAGGACACAGTGGTAGTAGAGAGGTCTCATGTGTTCTTTTCCCAGCTTCCCTCAGTGTTACATCCTGCATAACTATAGTACAATATCAAAGCCAGAAATTGACCTTGGCTCAATGTATATGTGTGTCTTTAGTTCTAGGCTGTTTTATCACATGTATAGATCCCTGTAACCCACCAATCAAATGACTATCTCATCATCATACACACACACACACACACACAAACAGGTTTCTACATTTGATACTTTGAGGGAAGTGTAGAAATCTTAGCTCTCTTTAAGTCTTTTTGCTTTCCCCCTTTGTAAGAATGGTGTGGAGGTGGTATCGGACCTCTTCTGACTACACAAGGGGGAAGGAAAACCAACTCCACATCAGCAGCCCCTGATGGATTCCTACGAGGTGAAGGTTAGACATGTCTCCACCCTCCATTCTTCATTACCAATTTTGACACCAACTCTCCTTCCTGACACACTCTCAAACCTCTGCTGAATTTGATAATTCATTGCAATTGCCACATAGAACCCACAGACAATATTCATGATTGTGGAGTTTGTTAGGGAAGGTAATAGGGTACGATACAGAATCAGAATATGATTCTTCAGGTCAGAGGTGCCTCACAGGCATGTCTCTCTCTGGTCCTTGGCCTCCTAGCCATGGGGTCCCTTGGCCTTTGTGCAAATGTTACAATGCTCCATTAGTGTGTTGATTAATGCCAACAGGGTGCCTCATTCTGCAAGCCAGCCTCATGCCTGAGGGCACTCAACTTTATTCTCTCCTTGGGCCAGAAAGCCCATTGGTCTTGTGTCCTTGGTGCCACTGCCTCTGCTGCCACTTCTCTCTGGACCCAAAGTACATGCTCCATTCACGGTTCATCTTTCTTGACAGGTGTGAAATATCCCACCCCTGCCTCTGAGATGGTTCATCTTATTCCCAATGGGATGGCAAAACACAAAACAGCTCAGTCCCCACTTATTGAGTCCCACAAACCCTATTTGTATGCTTCCACCCAATCATTTAGCTATACGAGCCATACCCAGCAATGTCCCTATACCAGACCCATTCATTCATAACAAAGTTGTTATTGTCATTGATGTGATTTGACTCAGTGACTCCATGGGACAGAAGAGGGATTTCCAGGCTTTGATATATACAGGAGCAGATCACCAGATGTTTCTTCCTTAGAACTACTTGTTGGGTTCAAATCACCAGCCTTTTGATTAGCTGTTGTTATTGTTGTTGTTGTTGTTAAGTGCCATCAAGTCGGTTCTGACCCATAGCGACCCTGTATAGGGTTTCTGAGGAGTGACGGGTGAGCTTGAACCACCGACTTTGCAGTTCAAACGGTTTTGCAGTCTAGTGCACTAACCCAGAGCGCCACACCAGGACTCCTTGGATTAGTAGCAGTGTGCTTAATTGTTAGGGCACCAAGACTCCCTCTTATTCATAGTATAATGGTGGTGGTGGTTATGTGCCATGTAGCCAGCTCCGACTCATAGCGACCCAGTACAGGGTTTCCGAGGCTGTAAATCTCTACGGGAGCAGAAAGCCTCATCTGTCTCCTGCAGAACAGCTGGTAATTTTGAACTGCTGACCTGGCAGTTCGCTGCCTGATTTGTAACCACTACGCTACCAGAGTTCCTTGTCTTTAATATTTTCTCCACATGCATTAAAGTCTTCGTCAGACAATGTTATATTTTTTGCTTTGACTATAACACATAATTTAGAAGACTTAAAAGGAGAAGGAAAGTCTATTGTATTGACCCACATTTTTGCTCTTTCACTTTAGAACAACTTTCATTATGCTCTAAAACCCCTTTTCCTGTTGCTTCTTTTGGTTTCAAGAACTTCCTTTGGCTGCTACCCCTGGATGGTAGTGAATGGCCTGGCTTTCCTCTTAGTCTCCTCTGACACCATCTCATCACTGCTGTGTGGGAGTGGAAGTCCAGCATCTCCTTCTGGCCTCTATGGGCAATCTTGTGAGGAGAATAAGGGAAGAACAAGTTACTATTGGGTGTGAGTGAAAGCCCCAGCTCCCCACTAGGTATTCTTTGACTCTATTTGGATAGCAGGGTGCGGAAGAAACAGGGAGCACCTGCTTACAGTTGGGCAAGTGTGGAAGTCTAGGCTACACACTGGTCCTTTATTGACAGGAGTGGGCTGACAGAAAGTCCACAATGGTTAGAGTAGGATGGTTATCTTCTAAAAGTTTTTATGTCTTGCTAACTTGTCCCTTTCCTGACCTTTTGACTGGAGATAGCAAGTCTTTGGCCAAGACTTTTTCTCCACTCCTGTTGGCATTTCTGATTGCTGAATTCTCTAGCACCCAGTACAGGATTGATGAAACAAAAGAAAAATTCAGGAAACTCACCATTATGTCATTCCTTGAGTTCCAAAGTCCCTATTCAGTATGCCTTTTTTGCCCCGTGTTTCAGAGTTTTCTCATATTTGTTTTATATGTAACATGTGGGGATTCTAGCTGTACTTAATTGGAGGGCTAGTGATAAGTGCATCTATTCCACCTTAGACTACCACTAGAATCTAACAGATAAAATTTTGTGCTATACAATGCAAGCACAGTATTAACCAAAACCAAAAGTTGATAGTAAGTCAGATCCTAAGACTTAAAATCTAACCTCCATTCTATACTATGAAAGTTGGCCCTGGTAAAGTACTCTAAGCATGTTGTTCTAAAACCCATCCTATCAACTAAGAATTTGTGAGTACAGACTTGAAATGTTTTGGGAGAACTGACAATGGATTTTATAATAATGGTCTAATGAGTTGGGTTTTTCACTCTTGTTTTGCACAGCCATTGAGTTTAGTACTTCTTGTGTGACTGATCCAACAAATGTTCATTAAGCACCAAGTTTAAACCATCTTGAAGTCTACAAGGCAGTGGAGAACTCAGAAATAAAACAGACATGTTCCTTCTATTTGAGTAACTAACGTTTTTACTAACAATGAGATATAACATATTGGTAGTAGAGGTGGGGGTGATACTAGCAGTGACAATGAAAGACAAAAAGTTATGGGGTGTGGTGGAGAGATACCCAGTGATGGGACGGTTTCTAGGGGGGATGTAGGACTTGAAGGGTTAGTAATATTTGAATAGATGGATGAGAGAGCGCAAAGTGGGAAGTGCTGATATAAAGTGTAACTCCCAGATCACGTAAAGAGTTTGTATAGGGGATGTTAAGATGAATGCAAAGCTGGGTGAATGAGCTTTGATTTATCCTAGTCACTTCAATTCAACTTGATCAACTATTCAATTTATTCAAAGTTGTTCAAGTTATCCAACCTACTCAAACTTTCCACCATTTTCATACAAACCTGATTACTGACTGGATACGAAATAAAAGGGCCTTGAAGACCTACATTCGGTCCACTTCCAAATGTAGCAGTCTGCATGGGTATGAAGTAGAAACCCCTTTGCCTTAGCAATGGTCAGAAAAGAAAAATTCCTCTCCCAGTTCCTTTCAGAACTAGTCCCTTACTGAGGTAGTTTCTGCCATTAATTATGAGAGCTTTCACCAAGAACCCTCTAATTGGCCCATTTTAATTAACTCATAGCAACCCTGTATAAGGTTTCTGAGGAGACTCTGGTGAGTTTGAACCACCAACCTTGTAGTTCAGACTGACCTGGCAGTCCAGTGCATTATCCTGCAGCACTACATCAGGATTCCTAAAAACAACAAACTAGTTCAATTCACTCATTTGGACCAATATACTAAATAGATCACTATGCCATGGTAGTTTATCTCTACCAAGGAGACTGAACTGTTGAATTGCTGCTTCATCCTAGAAGAAATGAAAGTTTAGCTCAAAAGAAACACTTGGATACCCCTGGGTGGTGAGAATGGTTAACACAGTCAACTGCTAACCAAAAAGAGGTTCAAGTCTACCCAGAGGTGTCTTGGAAAAAAGATTTGACAGTTTACTACTGAAAACCTAGCCTTTGAAAATCCTGCAGAACACAGTTCTACTGTAACACACCTGGGATAACTATAAGGAGAAGCCAATTCAACAGGCCACCCAGACGAGGAAGGTAGGAAGGAAAGGAAGTTGAGTACATTGTGATTGCCCAAGCCTACAGTCGGTCTTGCAACTTTGAGCTGGAAGAAGTCAGCAAAGGGCCCTCAAAGGGAGGTGCCTAATGTTTAATAAATAGCTGAGTTATCTAGTCTACTGGTTAATAGCTAACTGGCTTACTTCCTTTATTGCCTGTGAAAAATGGCTGTCTTCCAGGTTTGTGTGGCAGTTTGTCTTTCCCATAGCAAGAAAGGAGGAGTTTTCTTTCACTGTAAATACAATAGAAAAACTAAGTGTTGAACAAACAAGAGACAATAACAAGGTGAAGGTGCCAAAGGAAACCAGTTCTACAAAACTGTCTGCAGTGTTCCCTGGACTCAGTGGTTTAGAAAGATTTGAATGATTAAGACCAATCAATTTTTCATTCAACAAATACTTATTCAGCATCCCCAATGTTTCTGGACCAGTATTCACTGCTTGAATTACAAAGGTGAAAGAATGAAGGAGGCCCTGGGATCCCAGCATAGATATAGACTCCAGCTGGGGGCAACAAAGGAGCTTAAACCACTAGGTCACAGGTCTAGCATTTTCTTTAGTTTCTCACAGGTGTTTTCTTTATCACTTACTTGTCATTGACAGAAGTGGTAGATATTGTCTACAAGTCAGAAGTTCTGGGATTTGAGTCTGGCACTGATTAGAACTTTCACAAGTGCAGTTTCTTTAAGCATTAAATTTCCTAATCTGTCAAATGGCAACATGCATCCCTACCCTGCCTATCATCCAGAACTATAAGGAGATCAAAGGGACCATTGAAATTCCACTGGACAATAGCAGGTGCTGTGTAAATATAGGATATCATTGAATTATCTAAATGCCTCAAATTCAGGCACACCCACTGTAAGTGGCAAGGCCTGGGCTGGAATATGAATCTCCCTGATAGCTCGAGAAACTGCAAAATTATTGTCTCATAGCCTCATGGAGTCCTGGTCACATTGTATCCCTGGGTGACAAAAACTAATTCCCTCAGAGCTGATAAGCTATCACCTCTTGTACAGAGAAGACAGAACCAAATTTATTTCATGCTTAAAAGTCATAGAAAATGTCAAAAGCTTTGATGATAAATCCTAAATACATGGGGATACTCATATGACTCTGAAACCTGCCCTTCAAAATAAAGGGGTTCTTGATGAAGTCATGGTAGAATTTCACCAACACAAAAGAAGCCAAAGAATAGGGGCAGAATGCTTTCTCAGGTCAACAGGTGAGCTGAGGTCAGTACTTGCAACATGTGGCCCACTGGCTGACTATGCTCTTTGGACCTGGTACCAAGTCCCCATGTATGAAGAGACCTGCAGAGAGAGGAAAGTACACCACAGGGACAAACATCCTAGCCTAGGACATCATGACACAACATGATATTTATAGGTATCAAATTGGTCCTGCCTCTTCTCTCCGTTGTGAATGAACACACTATAAAGATCTCAGACCACTTTTCATCAATTTATGCTAAATACACAAGTAACAGAATATTTGACATTCCAATAATCTTCACATTTACACTTCTATAACCAGTTTAATGGATATGCAGAACATGGTGGCTCTGTAGGATAAGCACTGGACTGTCAACCACAAGTTGGCAATTTGAGCCATCAGTCATTCCATGAGACAAAGATGAGGCTTTCTGCTCCCACAAAGATTTACAGACTTGGAAACCCTGTACAGGGTCACTATAAGTTATAACCTACTCAACAGCACACAATAACACTCTGTTCTTAGACATGAAATAAGTTGTCCTAAGAAAATAATAATTCAGACATGTTTATAAAGATGAGCAGAAAAAAAATTAAGTGGGAATAGATGTCCAAATATAGGAATACTAGGCAAGGGTATTCATCTCCTGTTGCTGCCCTAATGCATTTATACAAACCTCATAACTTAAAACCATACATATTTATTCTCGTCAGACATCAAAAATGAAGGGGTTCTTGCTGGTGATGCTAGGAGTGAATCCATCAGACACACTCAGACCATGTTCAAAAATCAACTTTAAGAATAAGAAAGTGCAGGGGTAGATTTAGTTTTACAGATCTTAAAGTTTCTATAATTGGAGGGAGTATTGTTTTTAAGAAATAGAATACAAAAAAATCTTACTTTTTCAAATTTTATTAACATACATCACCATATAAAGACACTGCTAGGGCATTGGGAGAGGGCGGTGAAGTGAGGAACCTGAAGCTTCAACTCAACTCAAGCTATGGTAAATCTGATTCTGTAAAGGTGATCTCTACCACTAGTCTGTCAGTTGGTCCTACTGTGGTGGCTTGTGAGTTGCTGTGATTCTGAAAGCTATGCCACTGGTATTCTAAATACCAGCAGGGTCACCCATGGTGAACAGGTTTCAGATGAGCTTGCAGACAAAGACAGACTAGGAAGAAGGAGCGATGAACTACTTCCGAATATTTGGTCACTGAAAACTTATGAATAGCAGAGAAACACTGTCAGATATAGTGCCAGAAAATGAGCCCCTCAGGTTGGAAGGCACTCAAAATGCGATTGAGGAAGAGCTGCCTCCTCAAAGTAGAGTTGATCGTGATGACGCAAATGGAGTAAAGCCCATGGGAGAAAAGCCCTCGGAACCTTGATTTGCTGATGCGGCACAACTCAAAATGAAGAGAAACAGCTGTAAACATCCACTGAAAATCCAAACATGGAATGTATGAAGTATGAATCTGGGAAAACTGAAAGTTGTCAAAAATAAAATGGAATGTATCAATATCAGTATCTTAGGCATTAGTGAGCTGAAATGGACTGATATTGGTCATTTTGAATCTGATGACCACATGGTTTACTATGTCAGAAATGACAAATTTAAGAGGAATGGTGTGGCCTTCATTGTCAAAAAGAACATATCCAGATCAGTCATGAGGTACAATGCTGTCTGTGATAGGATAATATCCATGTGCCTACAGGGAAG
>NW_006408611.1:10502829-10505667 GCF_000296735.1 Chrysochloris asiatica
TGGCTGAAAGCTGAGAATATTAGAAAGATGTTTACCTGTGCTTTATAGACTACACAAAGGCTTTCGATTGTGTGGATCATGACACGCTATGGACAACATTGCGAAGTATGAGTATTCCGGAACACTTAATTGTGCTCATGAGGAATCTGTACCTGGACTAAGAGGCAGTTGTTCGAACAGAGCATGGGAACATTGAATGGTTTAAAATTAAGAGAGTTGTGTGACAAGGTTGTATTCTGTCACCATACTTATTGAACCTGTATACTGAGCAAATACTCTGAGAAGCTGGGTTATATAAAGAGAAACCTGGCATCAGTATTGGAGGAATACTCATTAACAACCCATGATATGCAGATGATACAGCCTTGCTTGCTGAAAGTGAAGAGGACTTAAAATTTGCTGATGCAGATCAAAGAGATGGATTACATCTCAATGTAAAGAAAACAAAAATCCTCACAACAGGACCAATAAACAACATTCGTATCGATGGAGAGAAAATTGAAATTGTCAAGGATGAAAAGCAGACAAGTAGAAGAGGCAGGTAATGACATTCATGACAGAGGGTCACGCTAGGACAAGCTAGTTGCAAATGATAGAAATTCTGTTCATTTACCTAAATTTAACCTTTTTTTTTTTTAAGAAAAAAGCATGAACTTTATTGACTCAACCAACCAAAGTTTGGAAAGAATAAAGTAGAGCCAAACTTAGAGATAACTGAATCTTGGCATGACAAACCATCAAACCCTTAGGACTCTAGACCGAGTCTATTTCTGATGAATGCTTCTCTGAGTGGGTCAGTTTCATTTTCTCCCACTGTGGGTTTCTCTCTTTAGAGGGGATTACTGCCTCTAGCAGCACCAAAATCTAGAGAGAAAGAGAGAATCCTTTCTCCCAAATTATTATTATCATTATTATTTTAATTCAAGAGAAATACTGTTGTTATCTCAACTTGAATCAGTTACGTACTTTTAAGGGTTTTGTTCTTTTTCAAATTCTGTTTGAATGTTTAGGTTTCTGACTTTTGTGTTAGAGGCTTTTCTCCAGTTGTCTAATAATCCTTAAATCAGTTGTTATGGAAATGACCTGAATCATCCCCATGTGTGTCAGAGTAAAACTGTGCTCCACAGAATTTTCAATGGATGATTTGTGGAAGCATATCCCGAGGACTTTCTTCTGAAGTACTTCTGGAAGACTGTGACTTTCAACCTTTCAGTTAGCAGCCAAGTGCATTTATTCTTGGTTGTCTGCTTATTCTTGAAACAAAGGGTCTATTGGAACCTCCACCTACCCAGGTGGATCTTGTTCATTGTGACCATTACTTTGCAGTTGATTTGTTTGGGTCAATTAGCTGTAAAACCTCTCCTTTTCCTACATACAGGTCTTTGCTCAGGCTGATCAGATTCCCCAGTGGAGATTCTCCCAGTCTCCCATCCAGAAGGTCAGGTATAACTGAAATGTTTTGATGCTTGTGTGATGAAATCATTCCAGTTTGCTCAGGACCGTCCTGCTTTTAAACCAGAAAATCCTGCATCCTGGAAACACTCCCATCTCAGGAAAATTGAGATGGTTGGACATCCTATACCACCGTTATGGGAGCTAAGTAAGAAAAGAGGGTTGGATGAGCTTGTCATCTTGTAAGTGGTCACTCAAATAATTTCACTGTTTTCAATATGACACCATACTCCCAAATATGCCCGGTGTGTTTCTGTGCCAGATAGTACGTTTCTAGTCTTCTTTGGATATTAGGAGGGTGGAACATATCTGAAGACCTGACCATTTCATGACTATCAACCAACCTCCTTATCTAAGTTCCTACTTCCCGAATTACCTGGTACCACCAACTCTACAGTCTTCAGGTTTCTATGATGTACAGCAGGTTAGCTATTATCTTTCCGCAACACCGACTGCAATCCACCCTTTCTGTATACGTATCTGTTTTAGCGCTCATATTTTTCCTTTCCCGAGTCCAAATTTTTATAACTGCTGTCTCTTCTCCCAAAGTGCCAGTTCGCTTTTATGATTTAGATGACACATAAATCATTAAAAGGACACAGACAATATAGTCATTTTAGTGTGATTTCCCCGACTTCTGTTGAGTCAATTTGGACTCAACTGCTCCATGGGGTTGCTAAAGATGTAGATCTTTATGGAGGTGGGAGCCTCATCTTTCTGCTGTGGAACTGCGGGTGGTTTCACACTGTTGACCTTTCAGTTAGCAACCCAACAGTTAACATTGCTGGACATATTCAAATTGCATTTCTTGCCCTGAAGTCTACAAGAATAATCTTTTCAAATACTTTTAATGCAAATATCTCAGTGTCTTAGGGAATGTAATCTGCAGAGTTTCCTGCTATTGTCCACTGTGTGTCACTATCTTCTTACCATTTGAAAGCACAACTTCCAGAGTCTTTCTGATACTAGCTTACTGAACTCCAGCATGTCTTAAGACTACTACAAATAAACTATATAGACTACAAAATCATAACAGAGGTATGGTCATTTCTTATCTTGACTTGGTAACTGCTTTATATACTTACCGTATATTCTATATCGTTTTTCTATATGTGGCCGGGCCCTGGTATGACACTGTGGGTTAATGTGCTAGACTGCAAAGCTGTTTGAACTTCAAGATTGGTGGTTCAAGCTCACCAGCTGCTTGTTGGAAACCCTATACAGGATCGCTATGGGTCGGCACCGACTCAATAGCACTTAACAACAACAACAACAACAACAACATATATGTGGCTGGAGTCCTGGTGTGTCACTGTGGGTTAATGCACTGGACTGCAAAGTCATTTGAATTGTAAAGTTGGCAGTTCAAGCTCACCAGTTGCTCCT
>NW_006408611.1:10506232-10516093 GCF_000296735.1 Chrysochloris asiatica
ACTGGGCAGTGTTTTCATTCTGTTATGCATAGGGTCACTATGAGTTGGTGCTGACTCAATGGCACCTAACAACGACATATATGTGGCATGTAGGATAAACACTGGACTGCTAAACACAAGGTCAGTGGTTCAAACCCATGAGCCACTCATCAGAAATTATAGTGTTGCTGTGAGCTCAAACCAACTGGATGGCACTAACAACAACAAATTTTTCCAAAAGTAAATTACAATGTGCCACTTGTAGTAGTTGTTGTTAAGTGCCTTCAAGTCAGTTCTGACTCATAGTGAGCTTGAACAGGTGAGTTTTAACTACCGACCTTGTGGTTCAAAGTCCAGTGTGTATCCCATAGCACCACACCACAAATGTCACTGGCGGGACTCAAACCTCCAATCTTTTTGATAAACAGCCAAACATACTAATTATTTGCACTTCACAGGAACTTCAACCTATGGGCCAAACAAAAAATTCACTGCTATCAAGTGGATCCCTGCTCATAAAGACCCTGTATAAGGTTTCCAAGGCTGTGAATCTTTAGTGGTTACCAAACAGCCTCATGCCCAGTTCATACCAGTTTTAACACTAATACCCTGTACTTCCAGCATCATTACTGTCATCACCTGGTCTTTGGATTTTCAGTGGCCTTCCCTCGTCAAGTCAGTTCCGGCTCATAGTGACCCTATGCAAGGTTTCTGAGGCTGTTAATCTTCATGGGAGCAGAAAACTTCATCTTTCTCCCATGAATTCAAACATCTGACATTGCACCGGTGAATTCAAACTTGTGACCTTTCAGCTAGCAGCCCAACACATAACCTATTATTACACTATCAGGGCTCCTTCTTTCGGAGCTGGTGGTGGCGGTGTTAAGTGGTTGAGTCAGTTCCAACTCATAGCGACCCTGTGTAGGGTTTCCAAGAAGAGGCTGGTGAGCTTGAACCTCCAATCTTGTGGTTCACAGAGCTATGTGATTCTAACATACTCCTTATTCAGACTACTCTCAAAAGACATTGCTACTGTGCATAAGGCATTAGCATTTGAATTTTTGTTGTTGATGATCTTTTTGTGTAACAATTCTTTTCTTTCTTTTCTTTGGTAATTCAGAAAGCTTTTATTGCTAATGTCCTGGTTTTCAGCAGTTTTTGTTAAATACGATCCCAGAGGTATAAGTTTTACACAGATAAATTGCTACATCTTTAAAAGCATTGTTAAGTGCGATCAAGTCAGTTCTGACTCATAGCAACCCTGTAGGGTTTCCAACCACTCCAACTTGCAGTGCTTATCCTACAGTACCACACCAGTACATAATTTAATATAAATGCATACCATGGATAACAACTTTTCTATTGTTTGTGTGTATGTTTGAGCTAAACCGTTACACTTAGTTTAAAGGAGACTTCAAGGGTTAGTTGATTCAAGGTTTGAGTGGTAACTGAGGGTTTGGGGGACGCCTCCTGCCTCAATAGGTCCGGGAAGTTCAGAGTCTTTAAGAATTTGAGGTTCTGCTACTGTTTTTCTCCTTTTCTATCAGGATCTCTCATTGTGTCCCTAATCAGAACAGTTAATAATGGTAGCCAGACACCAGCTAATTCTTTTGATCTCGAAGTAGAGGTGACAATGGCTCATGGAGACAATTAGTCCTTCTCTGATTGTTGGATTTCTTTTTTTCTCTTTAGTTCCAGACTAATGGAAGCCAAGGAGTTCTGGTGTGGCTCTGTGGGTTAATGAGCCAGACTTCAAAGTCGTTTGAATTGCCAGGTCAGCGGTTCAAGCTCACCAGCTGCTCCTTGGAAACCCTACAGCGTAGCTATGGGTTTGAATTAATTCAACAGCACTTAACAACAACAACAATGGAAACCAATAGTTTTAATCTTTAATTATCTGTGTCTGTGTTTGGTGGGGGATTTGAATCTCCTCTATGTATGCACTCATACGCAATTCTTCCTATTTCTAACAGGTAACACATTTTAGTAAATACCATTCTATATATTTCCCATTCTTAAATGAGCTCACCAGCCACTCCTTGGAAGCCCTATGCAGGTTCACTATGGGTCAGAACAGACTCCATGGCACTTAACAACAACAGCAACAAATAATCATATGCAAATGAATATGCACATGTTGTTGTTAAGTGGCATCAAGTTGCTTCTGACTCATAGCGACCCTGTATAGAGTTTCCAAGGAGTGGCTGGTGAGTTTAAACTGCCAACCTTGTGGTTCAAACCAACATTGCAGTCCAGTGCTTTAGCCCACAATGCCACACCAGGACTCCAAATATATACAGATATTTTGCTGTATAATTTTGATCATTATTCATTTAAGAAAATTATATTGTACACACACTTCATTTTCCTCAACGACATTTTAGGGAAATACTGCCACACCAGTAAGTATAATGAATTATATTTAACAGACAATAATTTTGTTTTCAGGTTTTGCTTCTTCCCATGAGTTTGATTGCTGGAATTGTTTGATATAACAATTCTTAATCTAAAATATTTTTTTCATTTTTCTTTACTTTTTTTTTTTTAAAAAAGACAATAAGCCTGTCAAGTTCAAAACTTTAGAGAAATTGATTTTTATCCTGATGTGGTGCTGTGGGATAAACATGGGACTGCTAACTACAAAGTCAGTGGCTCAAACCCACCAGGGTTCATAGCTACCACAGGGTAACGATGAATTGAAACCACCATTTGTCTGTCAGTTTGTCTCGCTGTGGTGGCTTGCATGTTGCTGTGATGCTGGAAGCTATGCAACTGGTATTTTGAATGCTGGCAGGGTCAACCATGGTAGACAGGTTTCTGCTGAGCTTCCAGACTAAGACGAACTCAGAAGAAGAAGAGGAGGACTGCTTCTGAATGTTTAGCCACTGAAAGCCTTGTAAACAGCAGTGAAACACTGTCAGCACCAAAATATTGAAACACGATGACTAGCACCAGAATACAGTCAGATAAAGTACCAGAAGATAAGCCCCTCAGGATGGAAGGCACTAAAAATATGACTGGGGAAGAGCTGCCTCCTCAAAGTAGAGTTGACCTCGATGACACAAATGGAGTGAAGCTTTTGGGACCTTGTGGGGCACAACTCAAAAGGAGAAAAATGGCTGCAAACATCCATTAATAATTGGGACGTGGTAGGTACGAAGTATGAATCTAGGAAAATTGAAAGTTGTCAAAAATGAAGTAGAACACATAAACATCAATATCCTAGAGTCCTGGGTGGCAGTGTAGGATAAACACTTGACCAGAAGATCAGTTTGAACCATAAGGTTAGTGGTTCAAACTCACCAGTCACTCCTCAGAAATTCTATACAGGGTTGCTATGAGTCAGAACTGACTTGACAGCAATTAACAACAGCAAGTAAGCTGAAATGGACTGGGACTGGCCTTTCTGAATCTGACAATCCCATGGTTCACTGTGCCAAAAATGACAAATTGAAGAGGAATGGTGTCGCATGCATCATCAAAAAGAATTATTTCAAGATCTATCTTGAAGCATAATATCCTGTCTGTGAAAGGTTAATATCCATATGCCAACAAGAAATGCCAGTTAATACCAGTATTATTTAAATTTAGGCATCAACCACTAAAGCGAGTGATGGATGATAAGATTGAAGAATTCAACCAACTACATACAGGAAGAAGAAAGTAGACAAGAAAAAAGGAAAACATTGAGATGAATGTAAGAAAAGACAGACACTTGCTCTTCAGCATACAGACAGACGCTAAAGCAAATAAAGAAATGAGGAGGTAAAAGAACTGAAGAGAAAATTTCAAAGGGCAGCTCAAGAAAACAAAGTAAAATATTATAATGAAATATGCAAAGATCTGGAGTTAGACAACCAAAATGGAAGGGCACACTCAGCATTTATCAAGCTGAAAGAACTGTAGAAAAAATGCAAACTGCTTCTTGCAAAATGAAGGATTTTATGGGCAAAATATTGAATGATGCAGAAAGCATCAAAAGAAGATGGAAGGAATACACACACTTTACCAAAATGAAATGGTTGATGTTCAACCATTTCAAGAGGTAGCATATGATCAAGAGCCAATGATACTGAAGGAAGTCCGAGGTGCACTGAAGACATTGGCAAAGAACATTGTACCGTGAATTTATGGAATACAAATTGAAATCTTTCAACAAACTGATGCAACACTGGAGGCACTCCCACATCTATGCCAAGAAACTTGGAAATTTCTAAGACAGCTAGCTGGAAAACTGATTGGGAGAGATCCATATTTGTGCCTATTCCAGAGAGGTGACTCAATGAAACGCAGAAATCATTGGACAATATCATTTATATCACATACAAGTAAATTTTTGCTAAAGGTATTTCAAAAACAGCTACACCAGTACATTGGCAGAGAGCTGCTAGAGGTTCAGGCCAGATTGAGACGGCAACGTAGAATGCCAGATTTGCTGACATAAAATGGATTATGGATCTTGGCTGAAAGAAAAGAATACCAGAAATATGTTTACCATGTTTTATTGACTACTCAAAGACTTTTGGGTGTGTGAATCATAACAAACTATGGACAGAAATGTGGAGAATGAGTATTCCGGAATACTTAATTTGCTCATGAGAAATCTGTACATAGACCAAGAGGAAGTTGTTTGAACAAAACAAGGGGACACTGAATGGTTTAAAATTAGGAAATGTGTGTGCCAAGGTTGTATTCTTTCATCATAAACAATGATCTACCCCCCTTTTCCTGCTTCCTCCTACCCCTGATAACCACTGGTAAACTTTGGTCTCTACACATTTGCTTGTCTTTTTTACATAAGTGAAGCCATGCAATGTTTGACCTTTGTGATTGACTTATTTCACTCAGCATGATATTATGAAGCTCCATTCATACTGTAGAAAGTATCGAGACTTCATATTTCTTAATGGCTGAGTAGTATTTCATTGCAAGTATGGAATACTACTCAATAGTCTACATTTTCTTTATCCACTTATCTGCTGATGGACAGACATTTAGGTTGTTTCCACCTCTTGCATATGAGAATATTGGTGTGTATATGCTTGCTTGAGTCTCTGTTTTCACGTCTTTTGAATATATCGCTAGGAGTGGAACTAGAGGATCATATGGTGATACTCTTTTTAGTTTTTTGTGGAACCGTATTTTGGACAATGGCTGTAACATATTGCATTCCCTCCAGCAGTGACTAAGGGTCCCAATTTCCCCACATCCTTGCCAATACTTGTTATTTCCTGTTTTTGCTTTTTATCTTAACTATCCTGTTGTTCAGTTCTGACTCAGAATGACCCTGTAAAAGGTTTCCAAGGAAGGGTTGCTGAGTTTGAGCCACTGACTTTGTGGTTAGCAGTCTAGCAAAAATACTTCATTTACGGAGCCTTGTGTAGCGTAGTGGATTACGAATTGGGGTGCTAACTGCAAGGTCAGTAGTTTGAATCTACCATCTGCTCCTAGGGAAAAAAATGAGGCTTCCTGCTTCCATAATGATTTACAGTCTCAGAAACCCTATACAGGGACGCTATGCATAGGGACCGACTCCACTGCATGCAACCGCCACCACCGGACATCATTTGGTATTTTTTCACTTTTAACTTGCAATCTATTTTTCCAATTCCTCTTTTGCCAGGATTTTCTTATTTGATAAATTGCTCAATTATCTCTCAGTGTTCAAATTTATACTTTGTTTTTAAGACTTCCACTTGTGCTTTTCCTTCTGTGACTTAGTCACTGTCACAGAGGTCTTTGCTGCTGCCCTGGATGTTCCACTGGTTATCTTGAATGAATTTATCAAACTCTGTAAGACAACATTCTCTTTGATACCCATCTCAAAAGGAGGATCAAAGTACCAGAAATACCATATTATGAAGGTGCAGATTTCATGTTTGTTGAAGGTATTTGAAAGAATAAATGCAAAGGGTACAGCCCAATCTGGGACTAGGGAACACATGATAAATTATAATGATTTTTATTATTGATGTTATTATTGATGTTAGTTGCCACTGAGTTGATGCCAGCTCATGGCAATCCTATATAAAATATAACAAAACCTTGTCCAGTTTTGTGCCATTTTCATGGAGTTATTTAGTTGATTGTTGAAGCCGTTGTATAGTATCTTCCAACCAAGGGAGCTCATCTTCCAACATGATATCAACAGTATCTGTCTTACCCTGGGAGCTCCACTCAAACCTGTCCACCATGGACTGGTAAATACTGGTACCATGGCTTTTAGCATCATCATTGCATGTAAGGCATCATAGTATGACAAACTGACAGATGAGTAATGAGCTAACATTTATAAGAACAATGAAATCAGCCAATATAGCATACCTAAAGATCTCCATGACTACACTGATTCAGTCAGAATGCAGCTGAAAATAAAGATAGCATTTGTTGTTGTTGTTAAGTGCTGTCAAGTTGGTTCTGACCCATAGCAACACTGTATAGGGTTTCTGAGGAGCTGCTGGTGAACCTAAACCACTGACCTTATAGTTCAAACTGACTTTGCAGTCCAGCGCATTAACCCACAGAGCCACACCAGGACTTCAAAGATAACATAGTCCACACACACAAAAAAATTTTAATGGGAACTTAGTGGACAATAGGTTTATGTTGGACACTTGGTGTAGTTCTATAGGATAAGCACTGGACTGAGAACCACAAGATCAATAATTTAAACCCATCAACTGCCCCTCAGAAACCCTATACAGGGTTGCTATGAGTCGGAACCAACTTGATGGTACTTAACACAACAAGGCTTATGAAGGCTTATGAAGGTCAATGGAGGTGGTGGTGGTATACCGTGGAGTTGGTTCTGACTCATAGTGACCCTGTATAGGGTTTCCAAGGTTGTAAATCTTGATGGGAGCAGAAAGCCTCATCTTTCTCCCGCAGAACTGCTGGTAGTTTCTAACTGCTGACCTTGATGTTCACAGCCGGACTCCTAACCACTACGCTACCAAAGCTCCTTGTGTTAATAAAGAAGGAACAAGCAAAAAAGGAGAGTGATAATGGTTACATCGCTCAAAGAATGTAACCAATGTTACTGAATTTCACATGTAGAAACTATTGAATTGATGTATGTTTGACTCTGCATATTTGCAGCAACAACAACAACAACAAAAAAATAGAAAAAGCAAGTTTGATAAAATAGTAATGTGTCACTATAGCAATATCATCATAAAACTCTTTATGCCCATCCCCTCCTATTTTTGGACCTTGGAATAGTGTCAGCTATATATGGTAACATTTTAATACAACCTACTTTCATCTATTTAAGAGGCCCTGTGGTTGTTAAGTACTGTCAAGTCAGTGCCAACTCATAGAGACTTTATACACAACCTTGAACACCGCTCACTCCTGTGCCATCCTCACAAATGTTATTACGCTTGAGCCCATTGCTGCTGCCACCGTGCCAATCCATAATATTGGGGTATTCCTATTTTTCGCTGATCCTCCACTTTTCCAAGCATGATGTCCTTCTCCAGGGACTGGTCCCTTCTGATAATATGTTCAAAGTATGAGAAACAAAGTCTCACTATCCTGATTTCTAAGGAACATTCAGGCTGAACTTCTTCTAAAACAGATTTGTGTGTTCTTTTGACAGGTGATGGTAACTTTACTGTTCTTCTCCAACACCATAACTCAAATGCATAAATTCTTCTATGGTCTTACATATTTGTTGCACAACCTTCAGATGCATATGAGGCTATTGGGTAATACCATGGCTTGGGTCAGGCACCTTATTCCTTTATCTGATGTCTTTGCTCATGAACACGTTAAAGAGGTCTTGTGCAGCCGATTTGCCTAATGCAATAAGCCATTTGTTTTCTCGACTACTGTTTCCATGAGTGTTCATTGTGGATTCAAGTAAACTAAAGCCTTAGATGACTTCGATTTTTCCTCCTTTTATCATGATGCTATTTATTGGTCTAGTGCTAAGGATTTTTGTCTTTACATTAAGGTGTAACCCTTACTGAAGGCTATGGTCTTTGATCTTCATCAATGAGTACTTTAAGTCCTCTTTATTTTCAACAGCAAGGTTGTGTTGTATACAAATCATAGGCTGCTAATGAGTCTTCTCATGGCTATCTTGATGCCATGTTCTTCTTCATATAATTTAACTTCTCAGATTATTTGCTTAGCATACAGATTGAATAAGTATGGTAAAAAAACACAACCCTCGGGTACAGCTTTCCTGATTTCAAACCATTCAATATCCCCTTGCTCTGTTTGAATGATTACCTCTTATCTATGCACAGATTCCTTACGAGCACAATTCCGGAATACTCATTCTTAACAATGTTATTCATAGCTTGTCATGATCCACACAATTGAAAGCCTTTTCATAATCAATAAATGTAAACATCTTTCTGGTATTCTGTGGTTTTAGTCAAGATCCATCTGACGTTAGGCAATGATATCCCTTGTTCCTTATCCTTGTCTGAATCCGACTCAAACCTCTGACAATTCCCTATCAATGTACTGTTGCAACTGTATTTGAAATATCTTTAGAAAAAAATTTACTTGCATGTGATATTAACGATATTGTCCAATGATTTCCTCATTCCGTTGGGTCACCTCTCTTTGGAATGGGCACAAATATGGATTTCTTTCAATCAGTTGTCCAGGTAGTTGTCTTCCAATTTTCTTGACATAGATGAAGGAGTGTCTCCAGTGCTGCATCAGTTTGTTGAAAGATTTCTGTTTAAATTCCTATGACCTAATTTCAAAACCACTGAGAATGATGTCCCAGGAAAGTTGACACTTATTTTGGGGGGATACAATTCAATCTATGAAACTCTGAAGGAGAGGCTCAGCATAAAAGAAGACTCTCAATAAAATGTATTGACACTGTGGCTGCAACAATGGATTCAGGCAGAGCGATGAATGGGGGGTAAGTGATGATATAGGACACGGTTGTGTTTCCTTCTGTTATACAAGGGATCTTCAAAAAGTTTGTGGGAATGGAATGAAAAGATAATGAATTTTTTCCATGAACTTTTTGAAGCCCCTATATACATAGGGTGACTGACTATTAGCCAGAACCAACTCTAACAGCATCTAACAACAGCTTATATAGATGGTTTTATTTATTTATATTTTATTTCCTCTGATTTTTGATATCTTTATTTCTGGGGAATTACGACTTACTAGATTTACATTGGAGTCCTGGTATGGTGCTGTGGGTTAGTGGGCTGGACTGCAAAGTCAGTTTGAACCACAAGGTCGGCAGTTCAAGCTCACCATCTATGCCTCAGAAACCCTATATAAGGTTGCAATGGGTTGAAACCAACTCGACAGCACTTAAAAACAACAATGTATTTACATTATCTTCTGTTACTCTAGAGGATAATCACTGGACTTAGAACACCAAGGTCGACAGTTTGAGCCAACCAACTGCTCTCAGAGACCCTATATAGAGTCCCTATGTGTCAGAACAGACTCAATGACCCATAACAACAACATATTTACGTTTGGAGTTTTCTGAATTGCTGCAAAACTGACTGTATATCCTTTCTGCTTCCTGTCACCATCAACGATTGGGAAAGCTGTATTCTAATTTTGCCGCTGCCAGGATTAGTTGCTACCTGAGGTAAAGCACCTCTTCTCTCGGGTCTCAATTCCCTTATTAACCATCTAGCATTGGATTAAAGATGGCTGGTTGCTGTTAAGTGGCATCAAGTTGGTTCCGACTCATAAACTCTGTACAGGAATTTCCAGAAGCAGTTGAAGCCTTTGAACCATCAACCTTGTCTGTAGCAGTCCAGTGTTTATCCCCATCAAGACTCCGGATTAAAGACCATAGCCTAGAGAACTCTAAGAGTCATTTTACTCTGTCACATAGGATTGCTGGGAGTAGGAAATAGACTTGACGACACACAACAA
>NW_006408611.1:10516823-10518783 GCF_000296735.1 Chrysochloris asiatica
CATTGGAGAAAGATGAGGCTTTCTGCTCTCATAAAGATTTACAGCCTCAGAAACCCTGTTCAGGGTCGCTATGGGTCGGAACCTACTCGAAGGCACTTAACAACAACATTAGGTAGGATATACAGGTTCTGGCTTTAGTACCTACGGAGCGAGGATCATGCAACACAGAGGATGGATGCCACGTGCTTATGCTGTGCCTACCACTAAACTATCTTCCAGGTGAGGAAGAACATTTGTTGAAAGGACACGGTGGAGTAGGAGGGGAAGAAGAGCTTACATCCTTAGTTCCTCAAAGCATTTACTGGAAGAGCACCGGTGCACGATGGTTATTTCCTTGGAGGGAGGTCCCGACCCTACACAACACACCACCCTCTTCGGCGATTCGCGATTCTAACAAGAGAAAAGTCAGTTTTAAGATTCTTGAGGAGAAACAGAAAAAGGTTGTGGGAGGGAGGGCAATGAGAGCAAAATGCCGCCTAGCAAAGGAACCAACAGAAATAACCATCTCCACTTGCAACCTGAAGGAGCTCTGGAAGCGTAGTGGTTACGAATCACGCTGCTAACCTCAGAGTCAGCAGTTCAAAACTGCCAGCTGTTCCACGGAAGAAAAATGAGGCTTTTGCCCCTGTAATGATTTACAGCTCGGAAACCCTGTACAGTGTCACTATGAGTCGGAACCGGCTCCAAGGCACATAACTACACAACAACAATTTATAACCCAAAGGATCCTCAGTGTTGTTGCTAAGTGCCGTCGAATCGGTTTGACTATAGATCTGTACAGGGTTAACAAGATTTAAAAATCTTTGTTGGATCAGAAAGCCTCATGTATCTGCCGCGGAGTGCTGGTGGGCTGGAACCTCCGACTTTGCGGTTCGCAGTCCAGTGCTTATCCTATAGAGTCACCGCTCTCCACAGTGGAGTGGTGACTTAATAATCAAAGAGCTACTGCTAACCACAAGATCATGCTTCAAACCCTCAAGGCGAATCAAAAGAAAGATGAGGCTCTCTGCTCCTTTAAAGTCTTAGAGCCTGAGACCCTATGGACTAGTTCTACTCTGCACTATAGGGGCGCTGTGAGTCAAACCGACTTCTTGGCAGTGTGTTTTTGTGTGCCTTCAAAGACAACGTTTAGTCGCACCTCAGAGGAGGAGCGGAGCGGATTGAGTTCAGGATCTTCACCAACCAGAAATTTAGGAAATGTTCCAAGTGCACTGATTGGCTAGTTTTCCAGGAACGCTCCCAAGACCGAGAGCTGTGGCTGGCTGAGGAGTTGCCGTGGCGACAGGGCTGCGAAAGCGTTGTGCGAGTTTGTAGGGGTTTGGAGTCGGCTAGGCAACTGCAAAACATTCCCCGGGTAGAGCTGATAAAGTTACTCCCGGACCTGGGGACCTGGTGTCGCTCCGTCTTTGGAGATTCTCGGCGAAGACTTCACTGATCAGACTCGGTGAGTCCTGTGGGACAGAGCCTTGGGGCTGGGCTCCAATTTCTTCTTCAGAGACAAGGTAAGGCTTTCTGAGAACTTAGGAAAGACTTACAGAGCACGTGAAAAAGTTGATACAAAGCCGTATCTGTGAGGAGCATCTACAAATAATTTCGTTGTTGTTGTTAAGTGCCATGGAGTCGGTTCAGACCTATAGCGACCTATATTGGGTTTCAAAGGAGCAGGCGGTGGGCTTGAACCGGCGACCTTATGATTCAAACCAATATTGGCAATCCAGCGCATTAGTTTAATACTATTTAATACTCCACCAATCCTTTCAGAGGATTGTTAATAAAGAATAGAGCTATAAAGAGACTTGCCCAATTTCTTACATTGAGTGGTCAAGTCTAGACCTTCTCTGTTCAGTATATTAGCTAGCCATATGTAGAAGGAAGCCTGGTGAAAATTCACAGAGGAATTCGAATGTGTAATAAAAATAATAAATTTTTAAAAAGTATATTAAGCAGTACAACAAAGCAC
>NW_006408611.1:10519729-10523394 GCF_000296735.1 Chrysochloris asiatica
TGCCGTCGAGTCGGTTCCAACCCATAGCGACCCTGTACAGGGTTTCCGAGGGTGTAAATCTTTACAGGAGTAGAAAGCCTCATCTTTCTCCCGCAGAGCATCTGGTAGGTTCAAACCACTGACCTTAAGGTTCGCAGCCCGACTTGTAACCACTACACTACCAGAGCTCCTTATTAAGGCACCATAATATTTCTATTGGGCAGCGCTGATCTCCAGTAAAACCTAGGTTTGTAGACACCTGGTTCAGTACCTCTGGTGTGATAAGCTACTTTGAAGGGCAGTGCCTCCACCTATCTGGTGTACATGGTGGTAAGGAATGCAAGGTTACTAGGAAAGGCTGACAGTTCAAGTGTTTTAGGATGTCATCAAGTAAAGTGTAAGAATCAAAACTTAACATTTTAACAAGTCCTCATGTGATTGCTATGTATATAAAATCTAGAAAAGCACTGTTCATGGGCTTAGCTCTCAACTCCTTTTCCTTTGTTTAGTTTCTAGGCCGTATTTCTCTGCTTGCCTGTGTTAACATTACCTGCGTTTTAAACAAGTTCCATAGGAGATGTTTTCCATACTCAGATGGGAGAAACATTAATCTCAATACTAATTGTATTCAATTAGACCTGGAGTAGTAGTATCAGGGTCACTTAAGAACTTGGTAGAAATTCAGCTTTCTGATCATCACTCCAGGTACAGTGTTCTGGTGTGGCACTGTGGGTTCATACGCTGGACTGCAAGGTCAGTTTGAACTGCAAGGTTGGTGGTTCAGGCTCACCAGCCGCTCCTTGGAAACCCTATACACGTCACTGTGGGTCTGAACCAACTCGATGGCTCTAACAACAACAACCCCAGCTACAGGGCCTCCTGGAGACTAGGCACAGTTCTTAGTGTTCGTTTCTTTAGTTCAGATTCTCAGTTTGGGAAGACTGCACTAACTTTGATGGATTTTCTTTGAGGATGGACGAATGCAGCAGCTCTCCCTAGTTCTTAACTCACTCTCCTTTGTTTTTTTCCTGTCCCCACCCTTTCCAGGATTAATGATGGCTTTTCAGGCTACAAACAGTGACCTCGACCTGAAAAATAATTATGAGCAGATAGATGACTCTTTATTGATAAGACTGGATAGTTTTAAAGCCAGAGGAAGGCTGAGTATTATAGCCCCCACAGAAAGGGTGTCTGAGACTCATGTCCTGACGTTTGCACACACTACAAAAGCTCAAGAGAAGACAAGAAAACGACAACAGCGGGTAAAACTGGAGCCTCTGGTAAGCGTGAAATCCAGCATTTTTGTCAGATTTTAGATACAGAGGAAGTTATAGAATTGCTTTGGTTGATGTAAGTAATGCCCAGACTCTTAATTATTTCACAAAGAAGGAATGAAAATGTAAAGTTAGGATTTGCTTATCAAGTTGCAAACACTTGAACTGCTGACTTTGAGGTTAGCAGCCTGACTTGGATTGTTGTTGTTGTTGTTATGTGCCGTGGAGTCGGTTCCGACTCATAGTGACCCTGTACAGGGTTTCCAAGGCTGTAAATCTTTACAGGAGCAGAAAGCCTCATCTTTCTCCCGTGGAACAGCTGGTAGTTTCAAACTGCTGACCTTGTGGTTCACAGCCCAACTTGTAACCACTACACTACCAGAGCTTGGATTAGGACAGTATAAATTCACAATGATATACCATTGTATGCTTATTATAAGGGCTAAAATGAAAAGGACTGATCATATCAAGTGTTGGTGGGAATTTGGAGGGACCGGAACTCTTGAGCACTGCTGATGAGGGATATAAAATGGTACAGTCTCTCTGGGGAAATAATTGGTCAGTTTCTTAAATGGACACCTATACACATGAACCAGCCATTCTACTGTTACTAGTTACCCAGAAGAGAGCAAACATCAATATAAAGACTGTTATTCAAATATTATAGCAATTTGATTTGTTATAGCCCAATAAATAAAATCAGTTCCTATGTCCATTAATGGGTGACTGGGTAAACCATGCTATATCTATACTGAAGAATACTACTCAGACTAAAAAGCAATGAAGCATTGATACATGGAATAACATAGATGAAGCACAGAAAAAATATGCTGAAAAAAGGCAAACAAAAAATCCATACCGTCTGAACCCATTTACGTAAAACTCTAGAAAATACAAAATAAAGTCCAGTGACAGAAAGCTGATAAGTGTTAGTCTAGGAAGGTGGGTTGAGACATTAGAAGAGGACTTGAAGGGGCTCAGAAATGAACATTATGTTCATTATCTTGTTTCACAAATACACACATATGTCAAAATTTATCAACATGTAGACTTTATAATTTAATGTATATCCAGTATACCTCAAGAATGTTTTATATTAAGTTATTAAAAGATTATTTTCCCTAATGTTCTAATACTTTTGCTTGCAGATTCTTTTTTAAAATTTGGATTAAAATCTTGGTTGGTAATTTTCTTAAATTTCTTTTAATCTATAGTTTCCTTGTCAATCCTTTTTCTCCTTGAAAATCATTTTTGGTTGGCAAAATTTAGTTGTTTTATAGTTTTTCATAGCCTCCTTTTGCCAGTTATATACGCTGTTTGGTGTTTAAGTCGGTACTCTGGCCCTTTGTGTTTCCTGTATGTTGGCACTTAGGTTTAGAGGCTTGATGAGATTTGGGTGTGATTTTATGAAGCATTCCTACTTCATAGCAAAGACACTGTTATTTCATCCATTTGTTGATTGTATCTGGTTGTCTTTTTTGATATGACTAGCCGTTGATGGCTTAGAACCAGGAATTGATTAAGATTTATAAAATGTTGAAATTCTGTCATTCCTTTTCATTAATTGTGTGGAATATTACCCTAAAGAGAAACTTTTTCTTTTTAACTATTTGCTTAGCTTAGCTACAGTTTGTATTGGTTAGGCAAAATAAATGATTGATCTTTCCCTCTTGGGAAAGATGATCTTTCCCTCTTGGACTTTCTGTTTTCGATAATCAGTTGGATTTCTAGTATCCTCCAAAGGTGAGCAAATAATTTTTTGAACTTATGAATATAGGTATATTTGACATAGTCATCTCAATTGTGGTTATTTTTTGTTTTTGTATTGACACTCAAAATTTCCCGAATTTAGCCTGTGGTGATTTATTCAGCCATTTTTTATATACCCAAGTAGTCCTTGATACATCCTTACTTAATATAACAAGATTATATGGAATCTTCTTGTAAATTACATGCCTTGGAAGTGGAATCAACCATTATTCCAACGGTCACCAGATTTTTCAGTGGAAGATTGTATTTGGAAACCACAATTTGGACATTAGGTTGGCCATTATTATTAGACCTATTCACTGGATTTTGTTGTTGTGGTTGTTAAGTACCGTCAAGTTGATTTCGGCCCATAGCGACCCTGTATAGGGTTTCCAAGGAGCAGCTGATGAGCTTAAAGTGCCAACCTTGCAATTCAAACAACTTTGCAGCCTGGTGCATTAACCCACAGTGCCACACCAGGACTCCTATTCACTGGATTGTTGTTGTTGTCAGGTGCCATCGAGTCGGAACCGACTCATAGCGACCCCATGCACAGCAGAACGAAACAATGTTCAATCCTGGGTCAACCTCACTACCGCCGCCACACCTGAGTCCATTAATGATGCCACCTGGCTGATCCATCTCGTTGGGGGTCTTCCTCTT
>NW_006408611.1:10530409-10532096 GCF_000296735.1 Chrysochloris asiatica
ACCCTGCTGGTTATTTAAAACACCGGTGGCATAGCCCTCAGAATCACAGCAACTCAAACCACCACAGCACGACAGACAGACGAGTGGTGGCCTATTCACTGGATAGGACTAGGAAATTTAAAATTTTTATAAGATGAAATATATTTGTAAGTTAATTATATCACAGCAAATCCCACAATGAATGGCTTTAATAAACAGAAATTTATCCTCTCACAGTTTTGTTATTGTTAAGTGCTGTTGAGTCAGCTCTGACTCATAGCGACCCTGTATTGGGTTTTTGAGGCGCTTAAACCACTGACTTTGCCATATCAGGACTCCTTCTTACAATTTGTTCTTGTTGTTAAGTGCCATCAAGTCAGTTCTGACCCATAGCAACCCAATATAGGATTTCCAAGGAGTGGCTGATGAACTTGAACTGCCGTCCCTGTGGTTCAAACGACTTTGCAGTCCAACACATTAACCCACAGTGCCACACTCACAGTGCCAGTTCTAGGGCTAGGCTTTCACTGTCTGTTTGTTTTGAGAAAAGATCCTTGTCTCCTTTCAGCATCTGTAGGTGCTGCATTCCTTGGAGATGTCCGTGTGTCTTGGCACCAGTCTTCTCCTTGGTCTAAAAATTTCTCAGTGTAATGACCCCAAGGTCCAAAAGATCCACTTCATTTCCGACTCTTCATTCTCGGTGGTAATAGGTCCCTCTCATCTTGGCTCCCTTGCTCTCTTTGTATCTCTTGTAGATAAAAGGTGTTGAAGGCCACACACTAGGGAAACTCCCTTGACAGGGAATCAGGGCTTAAGGGTGTTGCCCTCACCTTTAATCATTTTACAACTGACTGGCTTATTGCTTCAGATCACATCATGGGGAGGGAGGAGTCATTACATTACAATCAAACCAGAGCATCATGGTCCAGCCAAGTTAGCACATATTTTGAGAGGGACACAATTCAATCTCTGACATATGCTGATACTTACAATTAAGATGCATGACTACCAATTTTTGTTTACCTTCTTCCTTATATCTGCATATTTTTTAGTCTTGATTATAAGATGATTACTTATTTGCCCTAGTCCATACATGCAGCAATAATAATACAACACTACCACCAACATTAAGGAGCTCTGATAGCATAGTGGTTACGAATCTGGTTGTGAACCGCAAGGTCAGCAGTTCAAAACTACCAGCTTCTGCGGGAGAAAGATGAGGTTTTCTGCTCCCGTAAAGATTAACAGCCTCGGAAACCCTGTACAGGGTCGCTATAAGTCGGAACCCACTCCACGGCACAGAACTAACCACCACCACCACCACCACCACCATTATGACTACTGGAAACAGTTTAAATTTATTTCTGTAATCCTTATGGTTAAGGCTGTTTTCTTTTAGGGATATACAGTAGAATTCCTGTATTCTAAGTCACCACTCCACTGTGATGGTTTGAATGTTGCTGTGATGCTGGAATCTATGTCACATTATTTCAAATTCCATCAGGGTTACCCATGGTGGACAGATTTCAGTGGAGTATCATACTGAGAAACACTGTTGTTGGTAAGCACCATCGAGTTGGTTCTGACTCATAACAGCCCTGTATAGGGTTTCTGAAGAGGGACAGGTGAGTTTGAACTGCTGACCTTGTGGTTCAAACCAGCATTGCAGTCCAGTGCTTATCCTACAATGCTACACCAGGACTCCAAG
>NW_006408611.1:10533115-10560499 GCF_000296735.1 Chrysochloris asiatica
GATCTTCATCAGCAAATATTTTTAAGTCCTCTTCACTTTCAGCAAGGAAGGTTGTTAATGAGTCTTCTTCCAATCCCGATGCCACGTTTTTCTTCATATAACCCAGCTTCTCAGATTATTTGCTCAGCATACAGGTTGAGTAAGGATGGTTAAAGAATACAACCTTGTAGCACAACTTTCTTAATTTTGAACCATTCAGTGTTCCCGTGTTCTGTTCAAACAACTGCTTCTTGGTCCAGATACAGATTCCTCATGAGCACAATCAAGTGTTCCGGAATATTCATACTTCGTAATGTTGTCCATAGCTTGTCATGATCCACACAATGAAAAGCCTTTGCGTAATCAATAAAGCACAGGTAAACATCTTTCTGATATTCTCTGCTTTCAGCCAAGATTATTGGACATCAGCAATGATATCCCTCATTCCACGGCCTCTTCTGAATCTAGCTTGAGCCTATAGTAGGCATTAGTGAGCTGAAATGGATTAGAATTGACCATTTTGAATCAGACAATCATGTGGCAAATTATGCTGAGAATGACAAATTGAAGAGGAATGGCATGGCATTCATCAAAAAAAGGGGAGACCATTTCAAGATCTATTTTGAAGTACAGTGCTGTCAGTGATAAGATAATATCTATATGCCTGCAGGGAAGACTAATTAATGCAGCTATTATTCAAGGTTGTATGTACCAATCACCAGAGTCAAAGATGAAGAAATTGAAGATTTCTACGAACGTCTGCAGGTACATTGCTAAACAATGTAGGCAGCATCAAAATAAGAGGGGAATGATACACAGAGTCACTGTATCAAAAAAGGGTTGGTTGATGTTCAGCCACTTCAGGAGCTATCAAATGATTAAGAACTGATGGCAGTGAAGGAAGAAAGACAAGCTGCTCTGAAGGTATTGATGGAAAACAAGGCTTTAGGTATTGATAGGATACAGATTGAAATGTTTCAACAAACTGATGCACTATTGGAGGTGCTCACTTGTCTATGCCAAGAAATTTGTAAGGTAACTTGGCCAAAAGACTGGAAGAGGCTCAATAGAATGCAGGAATTACTGAACAATATCATCAATATCACACACAACTAAAATTTAGCTGAAGATAATTCAAAACCATTTGCAGCAGTACATAGACAGGAAACTGCCAGAAACTCAAGCTGGTTTCAGAAGACAACATGTAATATATGAAATCATTGTTGATATTAGACAGATCTTAGCTGAAAGCAAAGAGTATCAGAAGGATGTTTACTTGTGTTTTATTGACTATGCAAAACACGCGACTGTGTGGATCATGATAAACTATGGATAATACTGTAAAGAATGGGAATTCCAGAGCACTTCATTGTGCTATTACAGGACTTACATACTGTAGGATAAGCACTAGACTACAAGGTTGATTTGAATTGCAAGGTGGTGATTCAAACCCACCAGACATTCCTTAACAAGAATAACAGCATACATAGATGGAGAGGCAGTCGTTCCAACAGAACAAGGGTATACTGCATGATTTCAAATCAGAAAAGAAGACATCAGGGTTGTATCTCTTCACTATGTATATTCAATCTGTATGCTCAGCAAATAATCTGGGAAGCTGGAGTATATGAAAAAGAAGAAGAAGGGCAGTATCAGTATTGGAGAAAGGCTCAGTAACAGCCTGTGAGATGCAGATGATACAACCTTGCTTGCTGAAAGCAGAGGACTTGAAGCACTTACTGATGAAGACCAAAGACTGCAGCTTTTAATATGTATTATGAATCCTGGTGTGGCTCTGTAAGGTAAGCACTGGGCTGCAAGGTCAGTTTGAACCATAGGGTCATCAGTTCAAACTCACCACCTACTCCTCAGAAATCTTCACAGGGTTGCTATGAGTTGGAACTGACTCAGTGGCACTTAACAACAACAACAACAACAACAACAGTACCTCAACATAAAGGAAACAAAAATCTTCAAAGCTAGAGCATCATGATAAACAGAAAAGATTGAAGTTGTCAAGGATGTTATTTTACTTGGATCTATTATCAATTGTCATAAAAGCAGGAGTCAAACAATTAAAGGACATATTGTATTGCATATATCTGCTGCACGAGGCCTCTTTAAAGTGTTACACAGCAAGGATGTCACTTTGAGGACTAAGGTGCACCTGACCCAAGCTGTAGTATTTTTAATTGCCTCATATACATGTGAAATCTGGACAATGAATAAGGAAGACTGTAGAATTGGTGCATTTGAGCTATGGTGTTGACAAAGAATACTGAATATACCTTTGACTGCCAGAAGAAGGAACAATTCTGTCTTGCAAGAAATAAAGCCTGAATGCTTCTTAGAAGAGACAATGGAGAAACTTTGTCTCTCATGCTTAGGACATCCAAACGACCAGTCCTGGAGAATGGCATCATGCTTTATAAAACAGAGGGTCAGTGAAAATGAGGAAGATCTTCAAGGATATAGAAAGACACAGTGGCTACAACAATAGCCTCAAACATATCAATGATTGTGAGAATGGCTCAAGACTGACAGTGTTTCATTTTGTTGTCCACACTCAACAGCACCTAAAATTCCACTGGATGGAGGAAGTACAGTTGTGATAGAAACCGTATTACACATTTATGTTTGCTTCGCATTTTTCTTTTCTTTTATCACCTTTAAACATTTAACTTTGTTTCATAATTATGTAAAATAGTTAAAAAATCAAATTATATACCAAAATGACTCACTTCTCCCGTGGATTCAGTTTCCTACTATAGTATTATATTTTGAAATTTATGGCTTCTTTCCATTTTCAGAAATAAAAAGATATTACATTCATATACACATGCTTGTTGTTATAAATTTATATTCCCCAATTTCTTAGATTAAAGGGTATCAATGTGCAAACATTTCCTCGTCTGTTCTTTGCACTTAATCTGTCTTGCTGTTCACTGTATAAACATTATTGAAGATGGACATAAATGACAAGTTCTATTTTTATTGTCGTTTCTTGTACTTTGGTGGCTTGTATATTTCTGGATGCTATGCCAGTATTTTAAATACCAGCAGTGTCACCCATGGTGGCCGAGTTTTAGTAGAACTTCCAGACGAAGACAAACTAGGAAGAAGGAGAGGTGAAAATTTCATGAATATCAGCAGAACATTGTCAGTTATAGTGCTGGAAGATGAGCTCCTCAAGTTGGAAGGCACTCAAAATATGACTGGGAGAGCTACCTCATCAAAGTAGAGTTGATCATGATGACATGGGAGCCTAGCTTTCCAGACCTTCATCTGCTGATGGGGCCAACTCAAAATGAGAGGAAACAGTTGAAATTTTCCATTAAAAATTTGAAAATGAAATGTATGACATATTAAAATAGGAAAATTAGAAGTTGTCAAAAATGAAATGGAATGCATAAAGATCAACATCCTAGGCATTAGTGAGCGGAATGGCCATTCAGAATCTGCCAGTCATATGGTTTAATTGCCAGGAATGACAAAGTCAAGGGGAATTTCATAACATTCATCATCAAAAATTACATTTTAAGGTCTGTCTGTGTGACAGGACAGGATACTATCCACATGCTTACAAGGAAGACCACTTAATACCACTATTATTTAATTTATGCATCAACCACTAAAGCAAATAATGATGAAATTAAAGGTTTCTACTAACGTCCTTAGTCTGAAATTGATCAAACGTGTTGATAATTACTAGAGATTGGAATGTGAACATTGGAAATAAAGAGGTAACAACCACAGTAATGGGAAAATACGACCTTGGTGATAGGAATGATGCTGGAAGTTGCATGATAGAAATTTACAAGACCAATGACTTATACAGGCAAATCCCTTTTGTAAATAACATAAAAGATAACTATACACATGGACCTCACCAGATAGGATACACAGGAATCAAATTGTCTACATCTGTGGGAAGACACTGTGGAAAAGCTCCATTATCATTAGCCAACAAAAGGTCAGGGGCTGACTGTGGAACAGACCATCAATTGCTTATATGCAAGTTGATCATATGAAGAAAATTAAAACAAGTCCACGCTAGCCAAAATATAACCTTAAACATATCCCACCTGAATTTAGAAACCATCTCAAGAACAGACTTGATGCATTAAAGACTAATGACCAAAAATCAGAAGAGTTGTGGGATGACACCAAGAACATCATATAGGAAGAAAACAAAAGGTCATTAAAACGACAGGTAAATAAAAGACCAAAATGTATGTCGGAAGAGAGTCTGAAGCTGGCTCTTGAGTGTAGATGCTAAAGTGAATGGAAGAAATAAGGAAGTATGCCCTACTCAAAGGGCAGCTTGAGAAGACAAAATCAAGTACTATGATGAGATGTGCAAAGACCTGGAGTTAGAAAACCAAAAGGGAAGAACATGCTCAACATTTCTCAAGGTGAGAAAACTTAAGAAAAATTCAAACCTTGGGTTGCAATGTTGATGGATTCTATAAGTAAAATGAAGTCCTGGTGTGGTGCTGTAGGATAAACACTAGACCACAAGGTTGGTTTGAACCACAAGTCAGTGCTTCAACTACCAGCCACTCCTCAGAAACCCTATACAGGGTCACTGTTTATTGTTCTTTATTCCTTACTGCATTTCTTTCCTACTACCTAAACAACAACAACAACAAAAAAATCCCCTTTGAAACCTATTACAGCTGTAATGATGGTGGATTTTACAAGAGTGAGTCAAAAATTATCCACATTCTGGTTATTTTAAAATGCCCGTCCTAATGACAACATTGAGCATGCATGTGAAATGATTCTGTTGAATAGATGAGTGACAGTGGATTATGTGGCAGATCATTTGCAAATCAGCCATGGCTCTGCCTATGAAGTAATCCATGACAGACTTGGGTTTCAAAAAGTTTGTGCGAGATGGGCACCAAAACAACTCATGGAAGAATTTAAACAGAAGCGTTTGGATATCTGCAAACAAAATCAGACTGATACTTGAAGGAAGGTAAATATTTCTTTTAAAAAATAGTTACTGGTGACGAGACATAGATGCATCACTGTGAGCCTGAGAGTGAATGGCAGAGTATGGAATGGAAACATCCTTAATCACCGGTCAAGAAAAAGTTCAAAAGTCAACCATCAGCTAGAAGATTGATGGTTAGAGTTTTCTGGGATCCTCAAAGGCTAGTTTTGTTGTTGTTAAATGCTGTTGAGTTGGTTCTGTTTCTGAGGAGTTGCTGGTGAGCTCGACCTTGCCATTCAAACCAACCTTATAGTCCAGCGAATTACCCGCAGAGCCACACAAGGGCCAGTAGTGGAACACTATCAGGAAAAAGTTTCAACAGTTGACGTTGGTCATTACAGTCAGGCGCACACTGAAGAGCTGAAGCCTAAACTACATATTAAACACAGTGGACTGTATCCAAGGGCATTGTGACCTTCATGACATTGTGCTTCCACACACGTCTGCCCACACTGTTGACACTTCAAAAACTTCATTTTGAGGTGTTGAAGCATCCTTCCTATACTCCTGATCTTGTCCCATCGGACTTTCACCTATTTAGTCCCCTCCCCTGAAAGCAGTCCTTTCAGGGCAAAGATTCACCTCTTATGAAGAAGTGAAGATAGCGGTCCATTCATGACTCACAGCTCAGCCTAAACATTTTAAAATATGGGAGTAGGAAAGCTTGTTGACAGATGGACAAAGTGTATTGAAAAACAAGGAGATTATACTGAAAAATGATGTAGAACTTAAAGTAAGGTCTGCAGCCAGAGTGTGAATAATTTTTGACTCATCCTCAAAGCATGTTGTGGTTGCATGAAAATGTCTGTTACCTCATTTCTCAAAAGGGATTTTCACAGAGCCTGGAATTCTAGATCGACAATTTCCATCCACTCCTTCCTGACTTTTGCTGTTGCTGTTCAGTAGTCAGCTGTTTTTCACAAATTTGAAGGCACTCTGCATTGTGTTTCTCTACATTGTGTTTTCAGTGTATGAGAGGGAAGGAGTTGTGCATTTAACTCACAGTGTTTCTTTACTTTAGTCCTAATTGTATGTGTTCGTGGTATGTTGTTACCATCTGTAGTTAATTTCCTTAATTTTGATTAAGTTTTCTTGTTCCTGCGCTTCTGAGAAGGTTTTAGTAAATGTTCACGCTTTTCCTTTTATCAGGTTTTTTTTTTTCTGTAGTCATTCTTCCTAAATAAATGCTGCTTTTTCTCTTTTCTTAACTTGTGATTCTAGTCTTTATTCCTCCTTATTAGTAATAACTGAGATATCCCCTTCTCTGCAAAACCAACTAGACTTTTCTTCATGAATGGTTCAAATGGATTTTTATCCAAATCGAAAGGTAATTTACATGTATCTAGAAAAGCATTTGACTACTAACCACAAGGTGTGTGTTCAAACCCACCAGCAGCTCCTTAGAAGCCTCATACAGAAGTCATAACTATGAGTCAGAACGAACTCGACAGCACTTAACAATAAAACTTCAACAACAGAAACTTAACATGATTTTTCTGACTCTCAAGCCTTTTTTCCACCCATACCCCAATATATGAGATTAACTATCATGCTGAATTAGAAACTATAAAGTATTATGGTGAATTCTTGGCTTTAGTGTATTATGTTTAAAACTAGGTTCTTATTGCCTTTAGTATCGTTGGCCTTAGTTTGAAGTTAGATTAGCCTAAATGAATGGCACTGTTTCTTAGATCAGTTATGGCAACAGGAAGTGATTGGTTACTTTGGGGTAAGGCCGAAGACTTACACATTGTTTTCCCACAGTAGGCATGGTCCTGAATGGTGGGTGTTTATAATGGATGGACAAATTATGGATATATGATCTCACGAGGTTTGTGTGTGTTGGTCATGACCTTGCTTCTATCAGCATTCATTGTATGTACATGGCAACAGGTACAAAAGTCTTAGACAGTAGGCTGGGGAGAGATGATAGCTGCTGCTAGGATTGTGCCTTAGATAGGAAATTAGTCCAAGGTTGAGATGAATTTCCAATAAGGAAGAGTCCAAAAGTGAAGGATAAGACACATTTGCAATTTTGTCTTATGTGAAAAAGATTAACATGTCTCTTTTTTCTCCAAAGCCAGTGCTAAAAGTCTACCAAGATCATAAGCAGCCAGAATACATACATGAACAGAACCAATTTCATTTAATTTCTTCTGGAGTCCTAAAACCTCCCATAATCACTAGAGACGGAAGTTCAGCTGAATCTGAATCACTTGCTCACTTTCTTGAGTATGAAGATGCTATGCAAAAAAAGCAGGTAGAGTACTAAAATACCTAATTGACTCTGTAAGTTTTATACAGTATTGTCAGTATCCTTTTCCCTCATAAAATAGCAAAAGATTTTTCTATCAGGCTGTATAATGGGTTTGGAGAATATAAGATTTCTTAGTTCCTATTTAAAGAAATCTTGAGTGTGGAGGAAAATCCAAAAAGAAACTCTCAACATTTATACACATATCTTATGATGCTTTCTTCCATGTTAAAAGAAGACTAAAGAATGCTTTGAATGTTATAATGCATATGAAATTTTCATCATAATTACAAAGAAAAACAACTACAGTCATTGAAGGTCTTGATGAAGGGCAATCAAGTAGTAACTGATCTAACTAGAAAGACAGTGTTTATAGCTAGTGAGAGTTATAAAGTGAGGGAGCTGTCTCCTAAGAAATAAATTAATGTAGTTAAGGGAGACATCACCAGAGCTTGGATTCATAGGAATACCTATAGTTAATTATACAAGGAACAGAGGTGGTTGGACATGTGAAGGGCACACCCCAAATAAAGATACCAATAATGCTTTTTTATTGAGAAGATCCTTCAGTATTCATGAAACATTTCAGTGCTAGTTGACACTAGGCTAGAGTGCTAGAAATGAAGAGTTGAAGGCAAGCTTTGTCCTTGGGAAGGTGGACAGATGCACAAGGGAACACTCAAATGCAGTGGGTTATGATTTGTCATTAAAGTCATTCTGGTCAGTTACTTGCTTTATGTTAAAAACTTACTGTTTTTTGTTTTCGCCTTTAATGTTGCTGCCTTATTTTGAAGTTAGATTAGCCCAAGATAATGCCACCATTTCTTAGGTCCTCAATCAGTTATGGCGATAAGAAGTGATTGGTTACTCGTGGGTAAATACTCTCATTGGTCACTTAAGGTACCACATGCTGAAGTAGTGCTAGAGGAGACACTTACACCTAGGGGAGGGGAAGCCACCCTAGGAATTTGTACTACGTTATACTAAGTTAATGAGCTTGAGAAGGTGAAAGAATCAGGGCCTTGAAGAGAAGCCAATAGTGAGCTCACTGTGCATTTGGGTGAGCTCATTCTGGCAGAATGAAATCATATACTAAATTGTATGAAATTGTATAGACCCAGGTACTATGGCTTTTGTGAAGGGCAGAGGGAGAGCGAGCTACCTTAAATAAGACCAGAAAAGATCTCATTGCCCCGAAGTTAATTCATTTGCTGTTGAGTGGAACTTGAATTTAAAGAAAAAGCCTTTAAAGGGGAGGCATTTTAGGGCTATCTGAAGGAGAAGTTCTGGTTTGGCACCGTAGAATAAGCACTAAACCGTAAGGTGGGCAGTTCAAACCTACCAGCTGCTCCTCGGAAACCCCATACAGGGTTGTTGTAAGTTGGAACTGACTCAATGGCACAGAACAACAACAACAACAAGTGCTGAGAAGGAATATCAGCTTTTAGGTTAAGCTTCCTACTTGTAGCAGTTAAGAGGGATTGAAGGGAGACATGGGAAAAAGAGGAGCATAGATATGAAAAGATGCTTATTCTAAGTAATGGGTCACTTTTTTTTTTTTTTTAAGTTTTTATTGTGAATTAAGTGATACTTTACATGGGAGAATATCAGCTTTCCATCCATCCTATCGTATTTTGTTTCATTGCAATGATTACAATCCCTTCCATGCACCATCATTCAACAGCATGCTTCCATTCCCTCTGGGTTTTGTGGTTTTTTTTTAGATGTACAACAAAGCACTCAGGAATATATAGCCATTCAAACAACCAAAGGGTATGCTCTGCAATTTACCCCCACCGGCTGTCAGCACACAGCCCCTCTCCCTCTTTGAGTCCACATTCCGCAACCACCCCATCTCTCCCTGTCATCGTCTCTGCCTTCATCTCTAGCATCAATGCTTCTCTGAATAGGGTCCTGCACTCTGCTTTTCTCCCTTGATGGTCCCAGAGTCCTCCACTCTTGGACTGCAAGATCAACCACTCCCCTTCTTTTGTTATTGGGTCACTTTTTGTATCTACATTTCTTGGAGTGAGTTTAGAATGGAAATGCAACACTGAGGATTTCTTGGCAGATAAGGAAAGTTGGAGGCTTCTAGTAATTAAGGAAGATACTGACTTGTCAGATTGAATTGAGCATCTATCACAGAGGTGTGCTATACATAGATGTTCTGTTCTTATAAATAAATACTTCCTTTAAAACCTTCACCCCAAATTTGGTATATATACATAAATGTAATGCGTAGAATTGAATCACATCTTCCAACTAATCGTTTGTTTTTGTTGTTAAGTGCCATCAAGTACGTTTCAGCCCCAGTGACACTAAGTACAGCAGAATAAAACAATGCCTGATTCTGGGCCATCCTCACAGTACTTGAGCCCATTTTGTACCCGTGGTGTCCCTCCAGCTACTGAATTACAGAATCAGAAATAAATGCTCCACTGAAACAGTGTAGCCCTAGTGTGGGAAAACGTTCACTTAGAGGCAGTAAAACTTTTACAGGATATATTAATGGGACAAAATTCCTTTTTACTCTCATAAAATATGGATTAATGCACTGGACTACAAAGTTGGTTTGGACCACAAGGTCGGCGGTTCAAGCTCACCAGCTGCTCTTCAGAAACCCCAGTGTTGCTATAGGTTGGAACCAACTTGCCGGCACTTAACAACCACAACAATCCAAAACCAAACCAAAGCCACTGCTATAAAGTTAATTCTGTCTCATAGTGACTCTATATAGGGCTTCTGAGACTGTAAATCTTTACAGGAGCAAACAGCCCCTTCTTTCTTGCGTGGAGCACTGGTGGGTTTGAACCCACATCTTCCTAAATTTAGCAGTCCAATACTTATCTTACAGAGTCCTGTTGAAACATTCAGATTGGTGATGTGAGATCGCTCTGGTTCTAGGTATTTTCAGGTAGATCCTACTCATCCACGTGAAGAACTAGTACCACTACGGCCATCCCTAGCCAATAGGTGAAAAAAGCACTTGTTTGTAATTTTAATTCAAAGATCATGTTTCCTTCCATTTTTGTGCCATCATCACACATAGTCCTTTAATGTTCCAGGCATCTCCTCTCATGATCTATTCAACTAAAACAAAACAAATCCACTGTCATCGAGTCTGTTTCAAATCAGAGTGATCTGACAGCCAGAGTGGGACTGCTCCTTAGGGTTTCCGAGGCTATAAATCTTTCCAGGAGCAGACGGTCTCGTTTATCTTTGTCCCATGGAGCAGCTGGTGGGCTGGAGCTACCTTGTGATTAGTAGCCCTACAGTTAACCCACTGCACCACCAAGACTCCTTTTCTGTTCAGCAGGATGTGTTTAATCAGAGGCTGAGAATAATGATCTGTTTTTTGAATCAATCTCTTGCTGAAATGGCAACCTTTATCTGGAGTCCTGGTGTGACATCATAGGATAAGCACTCAACATCAAGCTCACGGTGAACCTCAAGGTCAGCAGTTCAAACTCACCAGCCACTCCTGGGAAACCCCACAGAGGGTTGTTATGAGTTGAAACCAACTGATGGCACTTAACAACAACTATCAGCTATACTAACAGCCACACACTAATAGGGAATAAAGAGATAATTTCTATATTTACATTAGTTTTTCAACAAAGCATCTGCAGTATAAAAAACAAAAACAATCAAACCTGCTGATATTGAGTCAATTCTAACCCTGTAGGACAGAGCAGAACTGCCCCATAGGGTTTCCAAGGCTGGAAATCTTTATGGAAGCAAACTGCTACACCTTTTTCCCATGGAGCAGCTGAAGGGTTTGAACTGCTGATTTTTAGTTTAGCAGCCAAACATTTAACTACTGCACCACCAGAGCTTCTTACCTCTACGTTGCTGTTGTTGCTAGGTGATATCCAGTCAGTTCTGACTCATAGCAACCCTGTATACAACAGAAGGGAACATTGACCAGTCCGCACCAGCCTCACAATTGTTCTGTTTGATCCCATTGTGTCAGTCTGTCTTGTTGAGGATTTTCCTTTTTTTCACTGACCTCTACTTTACCAAGCATACTGACCTTCTCCATGGATTGGTTCTTGATAATATGTCCAAAGTATAAGGGACAAAGTTTCATAATCCTTCCTAAGAACGAACATGTTGGCTGTATTTCTTCCAGGACAGACTTGTTAATGCCAGCAGTCTATGGTACTTTTGAAATTCTTCGCCAAAATCATAATTCAAATACATCACTTCTTCTCTGAGCTTCGTGATTCATGGTCCAGCTTTCAGTGCATCTGAGGTGACTGAAGATTCCATGGCTTGGGTCAGGTTAACCTTAATCATCAAAATGACATCTTTGTTTTTAATACTTTAAAGAGGTCTTTTACAGCATATCTGCGCAAATGCAATACTTTTATATAGCTTAGATTTTTCATGTGCAAAGACTCATTAAAGAAAAATTGCTTGTTTTTTAGATACGAAAGTCCTCTGCTGAAATGTTCTTCCCTTCTCCACCTAAACTTCCACGTACCAGTCTTGGGAAAAGAGGTCTCCACAAGACTGCTTCTTCAGTTAGCACTGAGTATATTTTTCATGACCGGGAAGAAGTCATTAAAGGCAACATCTGTGATCCCTTGACAATCATTAAAATAGTACGCGAAAATGCGGATCTTGGATTTCTTTATATGATCCCTGCTGTGGCAAGGTCTTCCATCGAGTATGACACATATAACCTGAAGTGAGTTCTCTTTTATTTAATATTGGAAACTATAAATAAGATCGCAGGTCGTAGCCTTCATTGATTGGGTAATAATAACAAATATGATCAGATTTAATTTTGGTTATCATTAGATGATCAGTGGATTCCAGATACAACAATTCTATTTATTTTTTCCATGTGTCTTTTAAAAAATAAATAATTTTTATTATTTAAGTATTAAATAATAAAATAATTTTAACTTAAATAATTAATTTTTATGGACTGTTGTTGTTAAGTGCCATCGAGTAGGTTCCAACCCATAGTGAGCTTGTATAGGGTTTCTGAGGAGCAGCTGGTGAGCTTGAACCACCGACCTTGCAGTTCAAACCAACCTTGCTGTCCAGCACACCAACCCACAATGCTGGTTATCATGCTTCTCATACACTTATATAATGTTATATGATCTATTTTGAGAACAGTTTTGGTACTTTCTGATTGCTAAGAAAAACCAGAGGGCAAAATATATAAAATGGATGAAGCATGAATTGCTTTACGTGCCATTTCCACTTTGCTAATAGAACAGTGTCTTAGTGGACTAACAGGAACAGAAATCTCTTTTCTCACAGGTTAGGAGCCTACAGGTTTGCATTCCTGGCACTGGCTCTGGAGGAAGGCGCGCTCTGTTGTCACTGGGAGAAGATCTCTTCCACTTCCTCTAGAGACAGTTCTTGATTCTCCATGTTGCAAGTATCTTCCCTGCATTTGTGCTTCCTTGTGCCTATGGAGTGGCCTGGTGGTACTGTAGGATAAACACTGAACCCATAAAGCTTTCTTGTTGTTGTTAAGTGCTGTTGAGTCGGTTCCAACTCATATCGACCCTGTATAGCGTTTCCAAGAAGCAGCTAGTAGGTTTGAACTGCTGACCTAGTGATTGGAAGATGGCAGTAGGTTTGGTTTGGAATTTAACTACTGTTTGTCTGATCCTTTAATATCTCAAAAGAGATTAGATTTAAGACACACCCTACACTGACAGTGGTCTCCTAAACATAGCAAAGAAAACTCTTCTCTCAAATGGTATTACGTTCAGAGTTTTAGGCTTAGGATTCCAACACATATTTTGAGAGACAAAATTCAATCCATAACAAGTAGAAGTAAAAATTAGTTTTTGAAAAAAACTCAATAACTTAGGGTGTTTTTATTGATGAATAATGCATATACACATACTTTCTGTCTGTTGTTAATACTGACCTCATTTACATCGCAAAGAAAAACTCTATTCTCAAATGGTATTAAATCCACAGTTATAATTCCAACACATATTTTGAGACATACAATTCATCCATAACAAGTAAAAATAAGATTTTTTTAAAAAACAAGAACTCAGTAATTTAGGTGTTATTATTGATGAAGAGTACACATATATGTACTTTGTGTCTACTGCTTAAGATACAATAATCAGAAGAGTCACAATTGTGACTCTATTAATTGCTTCCAAGTTCAGCACAATAGCTAATGTTGTTAAGTGCTGTCGAACTCAAAGTGACCCAATGTAGGTTTTCTGAGCCTATAAATCTTTTCGGGAGCAGTAAGTCTCTGGTGGGCTTGAACCACCAAGCTTGTGGTTTGCAGGCCAGTGCTTATCATACAGAGTCACAATAGTTAATGTTGTTAGGACCGTTGGGTTGGTTCTGACTAATAGCAACCCTGTGGAGGGTTTCCAAGGAGCTGCTGGTGAGTTTGAATTGTCCACCTTGTGATTTGAAGTCCTAATTCTACAGCACCACACCAATAGCTGATGGTGGTGGTGCCATGGAGTTGGTTCTGACTCATAGCTCACGGGAGCAGAAAGCCTCATCTTTCTCCCGCAAAACGGCTGGTAGTTTTGAACTGCTAACCTTGAGGTTAGCAGCCTGACTCGTAAACCAAGCCTGTTGGCTGTTGAGTGGATTCTGATTCACAGGGATTCTAGAGGGCAGACTACAACTGCCCTTGGAATTTCCATGGCTGTAATCTTTCTGCTTCAGACGGCCACATCTTTCTTCTGCAGCTGGTTCAAACCACGTACTTTTTGGTTAGCACCCTAATGCTTAACCATTGCACCATTAGGCCTGCTGTGATAGTGTTTGTTGTTGTTGTTAAGTGCCATCCAATCGGTTCTGACTCAGTGACCATATAGGATTTCCAAGGAGCGGCTGGTGAGTTTGAGCCTCCAACCTTGTGATTCTAACGGACCTTGAGGTCCAGTGCATTATGCCCCAGCACCACAGCAGACTCCTGGGATAGTGAAGTGTGGGGTTTATCATAGGACTTTCCTCTGTTGGCTATCTTTGTCTTACACTGATGGTGATAATATACCCACTCCTTATTTATCCAATGGTTAGGTTCCAAAGACCAGGTCATTAATGCCAAAACCAGTGTTATGTGCAAATGGGGGACAACTACATCACCTTACATTCTCAACTGTACTGGGACCATCCCCTCGACCTGTGCTGGGGTCGCCTGTCACTGCTGCTCCCCACTCGTAGTCTTCCAGAGTCCATTCCTTCCCCCAGGGTCCCCTTCCTCTCCTGACCTCACCATATTTTTAGGAAGTCGCTTCTGACTCATAACAACCCTTTATATGGTTTCCAAGGCTGCACATCTTTGTGGGAGCAGAAAACCTCATCTTTCTCCCACAAAGTGTCTGGTGGGCTCAAACTGTCAAATTTATGGTTCAGAGTCCAGTGCTTATCCTACAGAGCCTATGTGCTCCCTAGGTAGCCCCGGCTTATCCCCTCAATGATACCTTTGGTGGTTATGTTGGGAGCAGGTGACTCTCTGTCCATGGGCGAGAGGGCCTGGGTGCTGCATGGGGCAGGAAGCACGTTGTCTACTGGGTTGCCCCACCAGTCCCTCATGAAGTATCCCCTGGCTTTTACCTTGTTCCCCTCCACTCCAATGTCCTTCTGAGCATTGGGCTTTCTCTGAAGCCCATGATGGTCAGGCCCAGTCTCTGCCCTTGGCCTCAAATTAAGTTGCTGCAGGTAAGTCACTCACTGTCCCTACCCCTGCCCAGGTAGCCTGTCCCGCTGTCACCAGAAGGGAGCATTGAGGAAGCATAAGGTGTTGTGCATAAGGAATCCTGGTGGGATGCTATAGGATAAGCACTGGACTAAAAGGTCAGTATGAATCGCAAAGTCAGCGGTTCAAGGTTACTATGAGTCAGAACCAACTCCACAGCTCGAAACAGCAACCACAAGAAGATGCCTCGCAGGTGCCAGTCACCTGGTGTAGGGTCCTGTGAGCCCCAGGCCCAAGTACCCCATCTCAGGGCTGCTTCTGACCACAGTGCATCAATCCCTGCCACCCCTTGGGGCTGGGACGGGGCCAGACCCCAGGGCCCTGTTCTCAGCCCCAAGGGTGATCAGCCTTCAGGATACAGGCTACTGTTGCCCTGACCTCCGTTTCCTATAAGCACCTAGGACTCACCCGGAAGTGTCCCTTCCTAGCAGCCTAACTCCAGCCCTCCCTCTGCTCTACCTTGTACCCCTGTGAATTGGGGAGGCCATGACTTCTCCCCTTCTGGGCAGTGAAATACATGCCATACAAGCTTCCTTTATACTGCACACATGTCTGCCAGTCAGGCACCCTGTAAGGGGCCTTAGCATTTGTTACTACAGACGTGTAGCCAGCACACAAAACCGTAAGGCAGTAGAGAACTTTACTATTGTCTTAAATGAAGTCGGTCGATATTAAGTGAGGAGAGAAAGTCATTTCAGGAATGCAGTGGCTCCATATGATAAGCACTGGACTGGGAACCACAAGGCCTGTGGTTCAAGCCCACCAGCCACTCCACGAAAGAAAGATGAGGCTTTCTGCTCCTTTAACGATTTAAAGCCTGGAAACCCTATACAGGGGTTCTATGGGTCGGAACCGACTAGACAGCATTTAACAACAACAACAAAGGAGTAAATTCAGTTTGCCATCAAATTCACTGGAGTCCTGGTATGGCGTTGTGGGATACGCACTAGTCTGGTAACCACAAGGTCATCAGTTCAAACACACATTGATCCTTGGAAACCTTATAAAGGGTCACTATGAGTCAGAACCAATTTGGTGGCACTTTCAACAACAACCAAATTCATTGAGCGACCCTTCCCATAATCTGCTGCATAAAAAGGTGATCAGACCTTCTAAGAATTCTCTTATTGGCCCTTAGTCACCCCTGTGCTTTTGATTGACACAGTTAACACTTTGAACTGTTCCCCTGCTCAGTTGGAAATGACCAAAAAGGTCAGGGCCTTCCCTACTCTGAACTGCACATATTGCAAACCATGTGATTAAACGCAATGATTTTGATGCTACCTAGCTGGAGTCCTGGTGTGGTGCTATAGGCTCAGCACTGGGCTGCTAACCACAAGATTGGTGGTTCAAATCCACTAGCTGCTCCTTGGAAACCCTATAGAGGATCGCTGTGACTCGGAACTGACTCAACAGCACTTAACAGCAACAATAACAGTAAAAAGTAGCTAACTTGGAAGTTAAAAGTAGCAAATACTGACTCAGCATTACTAATGCTATTATACTGAACTCTGTTTTGAAAGTAATGTGATAAAATAGCTCCAGTATCTTCATACAATTTTTAAGTATGGTAAATGCATTTAATATGCAGTTCCATAATGTGTGTGTTTATAATGGTTTCTTGAAGCAAGAAAATAATTTCACTTAAATGTATTATTGAAAATGAATTTAGTGGTACGTGTGAGGCATTGACAGTTTTGTCAGGAATAAGTTCCAGAAGTCTACATGTGTTGGAATGTCAGTCTGGTAATAGACGGCCACATGCTGTAGATGATCTTGTGCAGCAAAAGAGTATTATAGATATTCTGGTGTGCCACCATGGTATATGGTTTTGCAGGATTGGGCGGTGTTTTGTTCTTTTGTACAAAACAACATAAAAGAACAGCTTTTTCCATGTAATTATGAGCTAGGAGTTAGACTGGAAAAGGTGGGTGGGATTTAGCACTGCCTGAACATTTTATCAATGTGCTAGGTAACTATGTATATAGGAAGAAAGACTGCTGCTCCAAGAGATCGTTCACACACAACAAACAGTAGATCTTCTGTCTCAGCATTGACAAAGAGTAAAAAATATGAATCTCATCCAATCAGGGCTACTGACTATGCATCTTGTCAATGTCATGTAGTAAAATAGCAAGTAGGTTTTGTTTCCTTGAAATATGCGGGAGGGTAAGTGTGTTTATACACAAAATCAAGAACAAAACAGAAAGTATTTTTTGAAACTAACAGAACTAGTGCAGATTATGAATTTAAGGAGGAACACCTAAGCAATTTTCATACATCTTTCTCCCTCTCTTTTCTTCCTTCTTGTTTTATTTTTGTTTTATCAACTAGACAAAACCTAAGTCCTAATTTAATTTCATAATGAATTGTTTATAAAATTATTTTTAAAAAATTTTAAGATAATTTTTTAACATACTTTAATAAAGCTAATTTATTAAAGAGGGCTGTAGGCCTTTTTTATATTTTATCATACATGTGTAGAAGTAATAGTTTATATTTTGTTAATTTAATTTTCCATAATCTTATTTCTCCAACTAATTAAACATATATTCCAACGTGTCCTGCTTTTTCTTACCACATTGTTGTTGTTGTTGTTGTGTGCCGTGGAGTCAGTTCCGACTCATAGCGACCCTGTATAGGGTTTCTGAGGCTATAAATCTTTATGGGGGCAGAAAGCCTCCTCTTTCTCCCATGGAAGAGCTGGTAGTTTTGAACGGCTGACCTTGTGGTTCACAGCCCAATTCGTAACCACTACGCTACCAGAGCTCCTTACCACATTAAGTTTGTTAAATAGTTTAAAACATTTTTAATGCAAATCACCTAAAATGTTTTAATCCATTTTTTTTTTTTATTCCATTAAGGTCTACAATTCCCTTGGTTAAACAGATTTAATTTTGACAGATATTTATCTTTGCACTATAATGGACAAATTTTATTAAAACTGAAAAACCATAGCTCACCAAGACAAGCAGTAGTCAAAAAGGAAACGAAAGAAAGGTCTGAAACTACTTATGCAGCATAATTAGAATAATCTCAAACTTGGATTTATGAGTCCTAGTAATTAATGTTCTGTCCTTTTGCTTAAATGTCCTACTTACATGAAAATGATGGCAGTGCTATCAGATAGACTACTGGTATCAAGCAAGCTATAGGAATGTCCTACCAGAAGGTATCCACTCCACCCAGAAAAGGGTCTGAACTTTTTTAATGCATGAGCAAGAGCAAAACATGAAACCAAATTCTGTTCTGGATTAGTATCAGGTCAAAAGGCTTAAGAAGCTATGAGTTGCAAGGCCATATAATACTTAAAGTCCGAATGATGTACTGTTGTTACTGAGTTGCAATTTACCAGCCTGCATGGAAATTGACCATTTTCTTTGGAGCCAGAAAAGCAAAGGAACTCAGTCATGTCATCAGTAGATCAACATGTTAGATAAGAGAGATCACTATAGTCCAGGACGTTATTAATGTGTCAGTGCACAAAAAAATAAGTTACTATGCATACTGATGTATCGCTAGACATTAATAATGACTAGGATCACAGAAATATTTACAGTCACTGAGGTGAAGTGTATGGAAGAGCTTTGATAAAAGGAAGGAAAACAAATTTGTGGGTGAAATATTCACGACAAAAGAAATATTATTGAAATACTTATTAATAATGTACATTACATCTAGAGTTTATTATGGCAGCCCTGATATACAAGTAATACATTATTTTATTCACAGAGGAATTCTCATATACAAGTTTTTCCCCTGCAGTAATAAATTCTAAAATCATGTCAAATTTGTGGATATAATAAAATCCAAGGTACCACATATCCATCTGTTTTCAGTTTATACAAATAAATTAGAGCAGAACACTAAGTGGTTTCATACAGAAGTGCATTGGTGATCCAAAGGAAGAATAGGAAAATATTTTGTGAATGATTCAACTTTGCAGTTAGTGAAGGGTAGATCTTGGTTTCAAGGAGCCCTGGTGACACAGTAGGTTATGTGTTGAGCTACTAACCCCAAGATCAGCAGTTCGAATCCACCAACCTCCATGGGCGAAAGATGACACTTTCTGCTCTCATAAATATTTACAACCTCAAAACCCTATACAGGGTTGCTATGAATCAGAACCAACTCAATGGCACATACCTACCACCAACACTAGTTCTTGGTGTCACAACTGGGTTACTTACCTGTCCTTTGGTCACCTGAATGAATTTAATAAACTAATGAGTTGTGTGAAAATATGTTAACACATACTTGCAAAGATTAAAGATTCAGAGCAAAAATTCAAAATTGTAATTTTTTATTTAAACCTAAAGAAAGATTGCACAATCAAAATGAAATCCTTGACAACTTCAGTCTTTTCCCCATTTATCACAATGTTTTTTACTGTTCCAGTTGTGAGCAGTTTTGTTTGCTTTATGTTAAGGTGTAAATCATAATGGAGGATGTAGTATTGGATTGTCATCTGTAAGTGAGCTTCCAGCCTCTTTGTTTTCAGCAAGCAAGGGTGCTTTATCTGCATACCATAAGGGTGTTAATGAGCCTTCTGCCAATCCTAATAGCACATTTGTCTTCATATAATCCAGTTTCTCAGATTATTTGCTCATTCTACAGACTGAGTAAGTATGGTGAAAGGATATTACCCTAACTCACAGCTTTCCTAATTTAAACCACAGGGTATCCCTTTGTTCTGTTTGAAGGACTGCCTCTTGGTCTATGAACAGGTTCCACAGGAGCACAATGAAGTGCTCTGGAATTTCCATTCTTCACAATGTTATTTGTAATGTGTTACAATCCACACTGTCGAATGTTATGGAAGCCAGAGTCATGAAATTAAACAAAGTATTGCATTGGATAAGTCTGCAGCAAAAGATGTCTTTAAAATATTAAAAAGCAATATGTTACCTTTAGGACTAAGGTGTGCTTGACCCAAACCACGGTATTTTCAATCACCTTATATGCATGCGAAAGTCTATTTGGGCCGTAAAGGCAGGGAGTTCCAACTCACCAGCTGCTCCTTGGAAACCCTGTACAAGGAACCTTGTACAGGGTCGCTATGAGTCGGATCCTGACTCGATGGCAACAACGCATGCCAAAATGGGATAATGAAAAAGGAAGACAGAAAAAGAAGTGATGCATTCAAATTGTGACGTTAATAACATTGAATGTACCATGGACCACCAGAAGAACAAACAAATCAGTCTTAGAAGAAATAGCAATCTGAAGGGGATGGTAGAGCACAGGGTGGGGGGTAGACACACCATAGTTCAGGTGTTGGGGAGGGCAATACACAAGAAGGGAGTGGGAGGTGGAAGAACATGGAAAATAAGGGAACACTGAGGCAGGTTTGCAGGGGCTAAATGGGACAGAGGTAAATAGTGATGTATGCTCAACCTTGGAACAACAGGGCTCCATGATATAGGGATCGAGGAATAGTCTGAAGAGGGGAAATTGTGTTAAGATGCTTGACTGTCTTATGAATATTGGTTTCCCTTGCCTACTGTTGTAAAATAGATAACTTGAGTTAGAAAGAAAGGAATATCGGGAAATATGATAATAGAAAGCTTGTAATCCTGTCTTCAGTCTATAACTGATTGGAATATTTTAAATGGGTCCTAGAACTTGCCCAGTGAAATAGACTTCTGTGGAGCCTTTGCAGTGTATAGGACCTCAGGTGGAATCCTGAGCCCCATCCAGAACCTTCTGAGGTGGGACGGTCCCACTAGAAAGGACCAGCAGACCAGTCTGGAACAGCTAGAGTAACAGAAGATACTTCTTGAAAGAAAGATCAGCAGGAAAAATCTACAACAAAAATGGTAGTCTGATTGGCTACTACAAGAACAAGCAAATTGTTCACCGGGGAGCCATCAAGGCAAGCAATCAAGTCCCTTCAGAACAAAGACCCCTCCAAGACTGAAACTCAAAGGGAACACATGAGCAGGCATGTAAGCTTACTGGTGACCACATTGATCTACTGGTGAGTAGAAGAAGCAGGGGAAAGGCAGCAATGAAGAAATGGGCTGAGTTCAACCACATTCCATAGATTCCTGTTGCCCTGGAGATGAGAGAGAAAAGAGGATGGACCGGTTGGTCCAAATTGTGGTGAGATCTGGGGACTTCTGAGTCCATGGACAAGGACATAGCTAGGGAGGGCTACAGCTGAGAAGGAAGCATCCATCTGATATAAAGTGAGGGGAGATGCACAAGAATGCCCAAACTTGCAGACAGTACCCATTTGACCTAGTCTTGATGGCTGGATAATCAGAACACAATTAGAAGAAGATAAAAAAAAAAAGATTTTTTTTTAAATAAAGGAAACAAGTTTAAATTGCTACAATTTGATGAAATTGACCTATACTTATGGATGTAGTAGCTCAAAATACCAACAGAGAAGAAGGAATCTTCACATCAAGTATCAATCCTATCCCCTCTATACAGAGGGTTGATAGGGACAGGCAACTTAGACATTGATAGGACAGGCAACTACCTAAAATGAAGGGGTGATAAAGGCACAAATTGACTGGCTTAACAAGTTTTCATAGAGGGAGTTTAGCTTAAGAATGTGTGGGGGAAGGTAGAGTTCCCACTGAATAGTTTTCATCTTGTCTAGACAGGTCTGGTTAAAAGAGATGGGGATAAGATTCTTATGATTCAATAGTGAGTAAATGAGTTATCATGACTAATTGCGACTGTCACAACTGTAAAGGTAGAAGTTTTGTAACAAAAACTGGGGAGTAGTTAATCTTACAGTCCAGAAACAGAGGACCTAGGACCACCAAGGGAGAAGAGCATGAGCAGAATGCAGGATCCTATCCAGAGAAACAGTGACACCAAAGATGGAGGCAGAGATGAGGACATGGAGAGAGGAAGCAGCTGAGGACTCTGGACTCTTGGAAAGAGAAAGACTGAGTGCTGGCTGCCGGGAGGCAGCCTTGCAGAATGTGCCTTTTGGCTATTTAAATTATTATATATTCCTGAGTTTAAATTATTATATATTCGAGTGTTTTGTGCATATCCTTCCCCCACCACCAAAAAAACCCCAACAACAACAGAGGGAATAGAAACAAATACTGTTGAATGATGATGAACGGAGGAGATTGTAATCATTGCAATGAAACGATGATGTAAAATTGATGTTCTCCCATGTAAAATTATCACTCAATTCACATTTTTTTAAAAAACTTTAAAAAAAGAAAGAAAGAAATACTACCTGAATGTTCCTCAGAAGTGAGGATGGGGAAACTTCATCTTGCTTACTTCTTTAGGAAAAGCTGTTGTTATTGGGGTAGAGGGGAAGGCTGACCGGCAACAGAGGGTCCTTGTCTTCTTTTGATCAAAAATGATCAAGTTAGACTAGTCGAATTTCACATGAGCAAAAGATCTGAGAGGAAAATCTGGCCAGAGGAGACGAGGAGGACTCTAGGCAATGCTAATCCCTTTCTCCCTCAGTCTTTGCTTGGATGAAGTCTTTAAAGATTCTTGAGTCGGGCAAAGGTTCTCATGTTCATTTATGATTTCCCTGGGAAGTTATGGTAATGAGGTACATGCATAAGAAAATCCCAAAATGGAGTTAGCTGGTCTCATCCAGATGAAGTTGGTCATGAAAACATCTGGAGCTTTGCCAGGGCACAGTATGGAGTGGCACACATGTGCTCTGTCTCCCAACCATAGTTCGAATCCCAGGCTGGACAGCAGGCACTTGGCAGCTCCCACTGGAAGGTCAGATGAGTATCAGGGGTGGAGGTCTTATGCTTATTCCAAGAACTGGTCTGAGCTGGTCATTCCTGAAAGACTCCTTTAAGAAAGTTTGTTGTTGTTGTTTTTAAGTGCTGTTGAGTTGGTTCCAACTCTAGTTTCCAAGGAGTGGTTGGTGAGTTTGAACCCCTGACCTTTCAGTTCAAACAGACATTGTGTTCTAGTGCTTAACCTACAGGACGCCTTTGTTGTTGTTGTTGTTATTGTTAGATGCCATTGAGTCGGTACCAACTCAGTGACCTTATGCACAGCAGAATGAAACACTGCCAGATCCTGGGCCAACCTCACAATTGTTGCCACACTTGAGCCCATTGATACTGCCACTTGGCCAATCCATCTCGCTAGGAGTCTTCCTCTTTTTCTCTGACCATCCATCCTACCAAACATGTTATCCTTCTCCAGTGACTGGTCCCTCCTGATAATATGTCCAAAGTATGAGAGATGAAGTTTGGCCATCTTGGCCTCCAAGGAGCACTCTGGCTGCACTTCTTCCAACATGGATCTGTTGGTTCTTCTGGCTGCCCATGGCACTTTCAATATTCTCCTCCAATACCATAACTCAAAAGCATCACTTCTTCTGCGGTCTTCTTTATTCACTGTCCAGCTTTCGCATGCATATGAGGTTGTTGGAAACACCATGGCTTGGGTCAGGTGCGCCTTAGTCTTCAAGCTGACATCTTTGCTTTTCAACACTTTAAAAAGGTCTTGTGCAGCAGATTTGCCTAATGTTTATTAGTTCAGTGGTGTGGATTTTCATTTTCTTTACATTGAGATGCAATCCATAGTGAAGGCTGTGCTCTTTGATCTTCATCAGTAAATATTTTAAGTCTTCTTCACTTTCAGCAACCAAGGTTGTATCTTCTGATTTTTACTAAACTGGCAATGTGTCTCTCTAGTCTTTGTCTAGTACATGTATTTCTGTCATACTATAAGCATTGAAGGAAGTGGTTTATAGTATGACAGAAGATTTATCGGCAGTTCAAGCTCACCAGCGCTCCTCAGAAACCTATACAGAGTCACTATGAGTCGGAATTGACACGACGGCACTTAACAACAACAAAGATTTAAACCTCGAAAACCCTATACACGGTCACTATGAGTCAGAACTGACTCCATGGCATTTAACAACACATAACAACATTTTATTAAGGAGCTCTGGTACCGTAGTGGTTACGAATCGGACTGCCAACCTTAAGGTCAGCGGTTTGAAACTATCAGCAGCTCCGCGGGAGAAAGATGAGGCTTTCTACTCCCGTAAAGATTTACACCCTCGGAAACCCTGTACAGGGTCGCTATGGGTCGGAACCGACTCGACGGCACTTAACAATAACTCCCTTATTGCTTTTCTTCTGTAGTTCATGTATTTCCTGTAAGTCATATGGTTGAAGGTTGCCCTTACGGGCATCTGAAAGCAGGATACCTTGAGCTAAACAATTTCTTAATCATAATCATTTGGTATGTGATAAATGGCACATATATTTTAGCTGGATCTTGACTGTAAATCTTATGTAATGAATTGTCTTGACTATAATGCAGTTGTTTAATTTTGTACTGAACATTTTATTCATCTGTCCCAATTTTCCTTTATTTATAGAATTGTAAGTTATGAGAACCTCAATAAAAATGACTTCTATACTATTAGCCGGAATGCAGTAACACACACTTATAATGAAGACATTGAATATATCGAACTTGATCGATGGGAGCAGGAATATCTGTATCACAGAGAACTCACAAAGATTCCCATATTTTCACTTTTCCGGAAATGGAAGGCTTTTAATGTATGGAAGAAGAATGTCCGTGCCAAGAAAATTACTGGATGTCGAAATTCTCTACAAAAGAATTTATTCATTGTTAATCCTGTATGTATTTATTAATTATGTTTCTAAATAGTTACACATCTGAAAGTCTGATACTACTGCTGGTGTTGGTATTGACTATCCCTGAAATAGAATAGCTCATCTTTTTAGAGAAGTCATGTTTTCATCCTGTCTTCTCATGCAAGGTTGGCAGTTCAAACTTACCAGTTGCTCCTTGGAAACCCTGTACAGGGTCGTTATAAGTTGGAACCAACTTAACGGCACTTAACAACAACAACAACTTCACACTTAGGACCCTGGCAGTCTAGTGATTCTCCTACATTTTAACTAAGGACCCTGGCAGTCTAGTGATTCTCCTACACTTTAACTAGGGTTGTAAACTGCAAAGGTGTAAGAAGAGAATTGCACACGGTACCTTTCATTAGAAGCAGCTTCAAGTTTTGGATCTATGATCGCCCTTTGCTGTTGATTGGGGAAATTATATGTCTTTTTGAACAGGGTAGACTGGCAACCGCTCTCTACCTCCCTCATCTTTCACACTCTGGATTTTAGCATCCGAAATAATTTAGGATCTTATGTTTGCGGGAGAGAACCTCCCCATATATCACACATGTTCCTGTAGCATGGCTTCAAACAGCAGGGGAGATTTTAATACTTATTTTGGAGGATGCGATAATCATGAAAAGATCTGTTTAAAAGTGTGTGCCCATATTTAACATTACCCATTGAATTTCAGCATAAATTAGGAGTTTTGTTTGTTTCCTGGGAGTGAGCTGGAGTTGTCATTACTCCTATGCTCAGGGTACTGGTTCCTCAGCTGTCTGTTTCTGTGACATGGATTCATCACCCTCTCTGGTCAGAAGCCTCAAGTTTGCTTTTGCTGTTAGACCCTTCACTTTGAATATGTTACCTTGTAAGACTGTTATCAACATGCCATTCAGAATCATAGTGACCCTGTATAGGGTTTCCAAGGAGTAGCTGGTAAGCTTTAACCGCCAACTTTGTGGTTCATCCCAACTTTGCAGTCCAGTGCATTAACCCTCATCACCACACCAGTACTCCTACTATGGACCTTAGGGCTACATAACGTCCTAGATGCTTTCCACTAAGCTTTCTGCATTTACAAACTTTATTACTTATTTACCCTTTTTGTACTCAGTGCCAATAATTAAAACAATACTTAAATGTTGATCTGAATTAGTGTTCTAGTTTGGAAGCTCCTGGAAAAGAGATCAGTCGTGTGCAGCATATAATACATAAAATAAGATACATACTTATGCAAATAAGTAAATGTGAATTTTTTTATATAATGTAATATAACCTTCTCACTTGAGTAGGTAAGGAGAAATGAGGGTAAACAGCCTTGGAACAGCTTTCCTAGCCCATGTGCCTACAAAGCCAATAGCCTAGGGAGCATAGCCAAAGATGAAGTTAGCGCTGAGTAGATGAATTTTACATACACTTCCTGTTATTCTACGGTCAGCTTTGCAAGATAAGTTCTTGGTAATGAACAAATTTTCTTTTTGATAACTCGTTACCCACTGACATGTTTTTAAGTTAAATTGGGCTTTGTTCTGTGGATTAATTTATTAGATCACTAGATTATCATCTTGCTGAACACTGAAATCCATAAAGGGACACAAAGAATCTTGGTACCCATGAGCCAAACCTGTTGAACTGGAAAACATTGTTCAATCCTCCGTTACTTGCCCTAAGTTTTATTCCATAAATAGCAAGGAAAAAAGTACTAAAAATTAAAAGAAAGGAATTCAGACAAATTAACCTGATTATTATATCTGATAAAATACTTTAGAACAAAGTTTTAAAAGTACTCCTATTTAATGAAGTACTGGAGGCACTCATTTATCTATGCCAAGAAATTTGGAAGACAACTACCTGGCTAACTGACTGGAAGAGATCCATAGTTGTGCCCATTCCAAAGAGAGGTAGCCTAATGGAATGTGGAAGTTATCAGACACTATCATTATATCTCACATAAGTACAATTTTGCTAAAGAGAATCCAAAAATGTTGCAAATGTACATTGACAGAGAACTGCAAGAGGTTCAAGTTGGATTCAGATGAGGACGTGGAATAAGGGATATCATTGTTGGTATCAGATGAATCTTAACTGAAAGCAGAGACTACCTATTGTTGTTATTAAGTGCCATCGAGTTGGTGAATTTGAACTGCTGACCTTGCAGTTCAAACCGACCTTGAGAACCAGTATATCATCCCACAGCACCACACCAGGACTCTAGAAAGATGTTTACGTGTACTTTATTTATTTATTTTAATATTTTATTGTGAATTATGTAATAGTTTACATGAGGAAACATTAGTTTTACGTTCATCCTATCATATATCGTTTCATTGCCATAGTTACAATCCCCTCCATGCATCATCAACCAACCAAAGTGTATACCCTACAACCCTGCCCCCTGGCCGCCAGTACACAGCCCCTCTCTCTCTCTGGGTCTAAATTCCCTAGCCACTCCATCTCTCCACGTCATCATCTCTGCCTCCATCTTTGACGTTACTGCTTCTCTGGGTAGGGTCCCACTCTCCGCTCTTCTCCCTTGATGGTCCCAGGGACATCCGCTCCTAGACTGCAAAGTTAATCACTCCCCTCCTTGCTACAAAATGTCTACCTTTACATTTCCAACCCTCATAATAAGTCCTGATAACAATTATTCACTATTGTATCACAAGCGACCTATCCACATTTCCTTTCATTAGCCCCATCTAGACAGATTGGATACTACTCAAAGGAGATTCTACCTTCCTCCATGCCCTCTGGATCTAGGTTACCTCTTGAAAGCTTGTAAGACAGTCACTTCTTGCCTTTGTAGCCCCCC
>NW_006408611.1:10561664-10594992 GCF_000296735.1 Chrysochloris asiatica
CTCCCTCCTCTCACCCACCCCCAACATCCCAACAATCAACAAAGAATCCCCCCCACCCCACCCCCCTTTAGTACGGGTTCTTTTCCTTAGTCTTTTAAGGTAGTGGTCCTATGCAGTATTTCTCTTTTTGTGACTGACTAATTTCACTCAACATAATGCCCTCAAGGTTCATCCATGTTAGGCAGTACTTACAGCTTCCTTGTTCTTCAAGGTAGCATAGTATTCCATTGTGTGTATGTACCACAGTTTGTTTATCCATTCTTCAGTTGATGGACACTTAGGCTGCCTCCATCTGTTTGCTACTGTAAATAGTGCTGCTGTGAACACTGGTATGCACACATCTTCTCGGACTGTGGCTCATTTTTCTTATGGGTAAATACAATTTGGATGCTTAATTTCCCTGTCTTACTGTATAGCTCTTGCTAAGACTTCCAGCACAATATTGAATAGGAGTGGTGACAAAGGGCATCCTTGCCTTGTTCTTGTTCACAGAGGGAAGGCTTTCAGTTTCTCTCCATTGAGAGTAATGTAGGCTGTTGGTTTTGTATATATGCTCTTAATTATGTTGAGCAATTTCCCTTCAATTCCTATTTTGTTGAGCTTTTTTTTTTTATCAGGAATGGATGTTGGATTTTGTCAAATGCCTTTTCGGCATCAATCGATATGATCATGTGGTTCTTTTCTTTTTTCTTATTTATATGGTGGATAATGTTGATCGTTTTTCTAATGTTGAACCATCTTTGCATCCCTCATATGAACCCCACTTGATCATGATGTATTATCTTTTTGATGTGTTGCTGGATCTGTTGGCTAGGATTTTGTTTTGAATTTTTGCATCTATGTTCATGAGGGTTATTTTGTCTTTAATTTTCTTTCTTAGTGACATCCTTCCCTGGTTTTGGTTTGAGGGTTATGTTTGCTTCATAAAACGTATTAGGAAGTTTTCCATCCTCCTCTATCTTCTGGAATAATTTGAATAGAATTGGTGACAACTCTTCCCGGCAGATTCAAAAGTACGCAATTTCTTACTTCTGCTTCAAGTTCCACTAGCTATAAGCCTTCAAACTTTTAAAATATTCATACCTATGTGGTTCTGAGTTTTGGAGCTCTGCCCTGGATCTGCTTTGCCTGGTATTCTGTGGTATGGGTGATGGCAAACTTCACTGCACCTCCATTCTAGCTGCCATCAAGCCCCATTCTGCCTGTACTTTATTGACTATGCAAAGGCTTTCGATTGTGTGGATAATGATAAGCTATAGACAACATGGCAGAGAATGAGTATTCTGGAATACTTAATTGTGCCAAGAGGCAGTTGATAAAACAGAAAAAGGGGACAGTGAATGGTTAAAAATTAGCAAAGATGTGTGCCAGCATTGTATTTTTTCACCATAATTATTCAGTCTTTATTCTAAGCACATAATCTCAGAAGCTGGATTATATGAAGAAAAATGTGGCATCAGGATTGGAGGAAGACTTACTAACAATCTGTGATATACAGATGATACAACCTTGCTTGCTGAAAGTGAAGAGGACTTAAAATTCTTATTGATCAAGATCAAAGACCGCAGCCTTGGATATGGGTTGCACCTCAATGTAAAGAAAATGAAGTCCTCAGCACTGGACCAATAAACAACATCTATAAATAGAGAAAAGATTGACATTGTCCAAGACTTCATTTTGCCCAGATTGACCATCAACACTCATGGAAGCATCAGTCAAAAAATTAATTGATGTATTGCATTAGTCAGTTTGATGATTAAGGTGCGCCTGACCCAAGCCATGCATGGTATTTTCAATAACCTCATATGCATGTAAAAGTTAGACAGTGAATAAGGAAGACTGTAGAGGAATTGGTGCATTTGAGTTATGGTATTGGAGGAGAATATTAAAAGTACTACCAAAAGAACAAACCAATCTGTGATGCAGCCAGAATGCTCCTTGGAAGCCAAATGGCCAGACTTTGTTTCTCGAACATATTGTCAGGAGGGACCAATCCCTGGGAAGGATATCGCATTTGGTGAAGTGGAGGGTCAGATAAAAAGAGGAAGACCCCCAGTGAGATGGATTGGCATGGTAGTAGCAGCAATGGGCTCAAGTATAGTAATGATTGTGAGGTTGATGTAGGACTGGGCATTGTTTCGGTCTCTCGTAGATAAGGTTGCTATGAGTCGGTACCGACTTGATGGCACCTGGAAACAACAACATCAATTTAATGTGTACTTTTTGTAGTTGTAGTTAAAGTTAAAATATGTTGTTGTGTGCCATTGAGTTGGTTCTTACTTGTAGTAACCCTATATAGGGTTTCTGAGGTTGTAAATCTCCATGGGAGCAGAAAGTTCATCTCTCTCCCTTGCAGTGGTTGGTGGATTTGAACTGTCAACCACATGGTTAACAGCCAGCATGTAACCCACTATACCACTAGGTCTCCAAAGTTAAACTACAGATCTTTTATTATCCTTAGTGACCCTACTTGGTTTCCAAATATTTATAGACTTTTAAATCACAGGGTTTTCTCTTTACTAAATAATGATAAATTGTATTTTCATCAGTATTTACGACCAGCTCTTCTTAAAATAAATGAATTGTGCTACCAGTTAAGCTTTATGGGACTCTGCCACATTGAAAAAGGGCATACTTACACTCTGACGGAATTTAAGGCTGCCCAAATCATACGACTAGAGGAGGTAAGAAATTGGGTCTGTAACATTCAAATTTTGGTCTCTTATTATTGCTACTTCAGTGCTATTAATTATACATATTCTTCCATATTTAGGTGACAGAGCACCTAGAAGAATTTCGAAATAAGGCAAAAGATGTGGTCAGGAAGGCTTGTCGGATTGCTCTCCGTGCTGTAGGATTTGTTCCTGATGACTGCACCTATGAATCTCATATGCGTATGAAGGGGGAAACACCCAAGCTTTTTAAAAAAATTCACTCTTCTTTAATTTAAATACTGATCCTGCCTTCCCATTCTGCCAAAATTTTGCTTGATATGTTATAAATTTAATGTTAATGAGCCTTGTAGGTTAAACACGAGAACGGTAACCACAAGGTCAGCAGTTCACACTCCCCAGCTGCTCTCAGAAATTCTCCTCAGGGTTGCTATGAGTCGGAACCAAATCAATGGCAGACAAGAACAACATGTACAATGGCGGGAAACACTGCATTTTCCTTGTAGTATTCATGCTTGTATATTATTTAACTGGTTCTAAACTGGATACAGAACTTTTGTTTCATAAACATTTTACAGTGGATCTGTGGCCTCTCTGTTTAAAGGTATTAGTACAGACAATGAATTTGTTAAAATTAAAAGACTGGGTAGATCATAGGACTAGCCCTAGTTGAACATGAATTCTAGAAGATGACTAAAATGCACTTGGAAACGGAGACTAGAGATATTCCTGGGAAAGAGGTGGAATGTCTACAAATCAAACTTTGTTAAACGAATGTTAATAAACTACCTATAGTCCTTCTCTGAATTGAAATCTTTCAATATGAATGATTTTGTATAGCTGAGTCACCTTATGAGGTTTATGAACCAAATGCTTTATGAACCAAAGGATTTCATTAAAAAAAATTTTTTTTTTTGCTTTACCTGTTAATGTATATTGGAAAACAATAGAATTTTACTAAAGAATTATTGTGTCTTCTGTTTTTCTTAGATTATTTTAGACAAACAGAAAGTTCAGGTTTCAATGATGCGCAACTTGACTTGCCCACTTATGGAGAGTCTGAGAAAATGACATACACAGAACAAGCCAGCAAAAGGCATCATTGCATAAGGCTGACATGGTAAATGAGTTCTTTCTTTCAAGAAAAACTGGAGCATCCATTGTTTTCAAAATGTCATTAAAAATTCAGCCTTCATCAGAAGATTCACCAATAGTGAGGAGGAGTTTGGGGGTATGGTAACCAAATGCACATCCCAGAAGCCTGAACCTGACTTTCAGCCAGCTTCTGGGTGAAAGGTCGATAGTGTATCCAAGGCCAAGACCTCCTCTTTGATCTGGAAAGCTTTGCTTTCCTCTGGCCCAGCCTGGAACTTGGAGCCCAGCAGTGGAGCAGGCAGTGGGAAAAAGATGTGTGAATCTATTCCAATGGGTCTGTAAGGCCAGCTCCATCTTCTGGTCCCTAAAGAACTGAGAGCAGATATCAGCCACACAAAGTTCTGTCCTCTCCCTGATGTGAGTCCTGTAGCTGGGAGACCAGGGAGGGGATTCCACCTCCTAATGCTTCGTCAGGGGTCTCTCCTGTATTGGGATTAGCTTTATCACCTATTACTCAAGTAGATCTTGACCCAGACTATTCCTATCATTCTAAAACCTGAAATGTCAGGATGATAAAACTTGACAGACTACAAATAACTCTTGAAAACAAAATCACTGAATAGTATCTAAAGAGTTGCAGTACTATAAATCACTGATCATTGGTGCTCCTTGCAACTGCCTATTTCATAACCAGTTATAAAATATCTGTGTCAGAAGAGAAGTCAGTAAATCTGTTCCTGAGGCCACCATGGTCAGCTCACAGGTTCTAGAGGCACCAGGGGTGCCACATAAGCAGAGTCAAATGTTCTTCTAAATTAAACATCTTGCTGTCTCAATCTCCATTCTAAGTACTTAAGTAAGGCAGCAGAAAATGTGTACTTTTAGGTTAGTAGCTGCTTAGCAACAAACATTTATTCAATAGCAAAGATTTTACACCTTTACCATTAGAATGCAAGTCACAAATGTATATTCATTGGTTTTACTTTTAAAGCACATTGAAAAATTTGGCCTTTTGAGTTTGATAAACTAGGTGTGTTTTCCGATAACAACTATGTTGTTGTTAAGTGCCATCAAGAGAGTGTCAAAAGAGAGTTAACAGAATTAACCATGAGGACATGCACTGTGTTCTCAATGAGACAGCCATTTAGATGGATAAATCAAGTTGATTCTGACCCATAGCGACCTTGTATAGGATTTCTGAGGAGCAGCTGGTGAGCTTGAACCACTGACCTTGCTATTCAAACCGACCTTGCAGTTTAGTGCATGATCACACAGCACCACACCAGGACTCCTAATGCTCATTAAATATCCATACAGAACACCTAGCAACGCTAGGATTAATGCTATATATTTGAATATTTGTGATTTTTAAATGAAGACTGTCTAAAAAACTTTTCTGAGCAGTAAATCTCTGTTATTATAATATGATTCAACCAAAATTGAGGAAGAAAATACATTTTAAAAATATTATCAGAAATTTTATTAAACTATATCATTGTTATGCAAAGGACACAATTGTGGTTGTTGGTAAGTATTGTCGAGTCGGTTCCAACTCACAGTGACCTTGTATAGGGCTTCTGAGGAGCAGCTGGTGGGTTTGAACTGCCAGCCTTGTGGTTCACAGTCCCCCCCCTTCCCCCCCCCAGGAGCCCAAGCATGATGTTCTCTAAGGAACGCCCTTCTGATGATACATCCAAAATAAGTGAGACCAAGTCTTGGCATCCTCACTTCTAAGCAGCATTCTAGTTGTACTTCTTCCAAGACATTTGTTCATGCTTATAGAAAATACATTTTAAAATTTAAATACATAAACTTGCTTTACAGTCACCTTCAAAAATATGTAGTGAATATTGACAATTGAAGCTGTACTTTTTTTCTTTTCAAGCTTTATCCGTCTAAACGACTATCTAATTGAGAACACAATGCATATCCTCATGGTTAATTCTGTTAACTCTCTTTTGAACTATCTTACTGACAAGTTAAAGCGAACACCTTCAGCAGATATCATTCAAAAATGGATTACCGAAGAGAAGCCTGAAGTCACTGATAAAAAGGTATATCCCAGATAAAATTTGAAATGATTATTGATCAATATGTACTGAGTGCTTGCTATGTACTGTGAATTATGCTATTTTCTATGTATTGGAAAAATAGAAGAAATGCATAGAGGATTTCACATGACTAGGACCTGCCATATACATATAAAGTGACAACAAAAATCAACACATTCACATGTATCTAATAACAGACTCAGAACCCACTATGCCAACAGTATGTTGCTTTTTCATAGGTATTTGTTGTAAGTTATTCATGTGTATTTTATTTGAAAAATTATTTCCTAAGTAGTCCTGGTGTGGTGCTGTAGGATAAGCACAGGAATGCCAATGGCAAGGTTGGTGGTTCAAATCCACCAGCCACTCCTAGGAAACCCTATATGCTATGAGTCAGAACTGACTCGACGGCACTTAACAACAGCAATATATTTTTTAAAATCTCCCAAGTCAATATGTATTTTTTCAATGGCTATATAATATCTCATATTATATACTTGTGCTAGTGGGGAAAAAGCATCCAGATTCAAGCATATTCTATAAAGACCCTTTACAAAGCCTAAAACAGGACACAGACAAAACAGACAATTATCCTAGATGTCAGCATGCACCCAGTATAGAAGTCCATGGAATCTGCTAGCTCACAGCCATGGTTTTCTTGTACACGGTAGTTGGTGTGTACTGTCCAATCGATTCTAACTCATAGCAACCCTGAATAGTTTTTCCGAGAGTGGCTGGTAATTGTGAACTGCTGTCCTTGCGGTTAACCATTTCAGTTATCTTACAGCACCACCTCAGGGCTCATATGTAATAGAGGGAACAGGAAATCATGATTAGTGGCAGGTCAATCCATCAGTGTCACAGGTGAGACTACAGTATAGGGGAAAGGACTGTGGTTGGGATACATTCACGATTGCACATTAAAAAGTGTTACTGGATTGGTTCTGAGGTTTTGACCACCTAGGTGATCGAGTATGATTCATGATCATGTGACCCTGGCTCACAGCCACAAGGGGACTACAATACAACAAAGAACTTAAGTTATATAACATGCCTCTGCCTACTTTCAATCAATGCCCAAGCAAATTCCCTAATTCTTTGTGCAAGCATCTTTCTGCATACTAGTCAATCTATTTTCAAGCACATTCTTCCAATAGGCACATACCCTTCCCCAGATTTGCCCTAGGGGCCACGTTGCTGGTTTAATGGTCAGCAACACTGGGGAAGTAACAGAAAGAATTTTAAAGTATCTGAACTTTTGTCAAGACTCATAATGGAATAGGGCTTTCATTGTAGACCACAGCCTTCCACAAAGCAAGTGCTTTAGAATTTAAGCTCGAATGGATACTATAAATCTTATGAACAATTTCCTGTTGTTAATAACTTTCTCACTGCAAAGAAACGTCCTTGTTCACATGTCTATTAATTTCCTGTTGTTAATAACTTTTTCACCACAAAGAACATCTGTGCCTTTCCCTTCACCCAAGTAAATATGTCTACCCTCTAGTTAATGATCTATGTTTCCTTACACTCCCATCCATGGTAACCATCAAAGAATGTTTCTTTCTATGTGTACATCTTTTCTTGAAATTTTCCAGTAGTGGTTTCATACAATATTTGCCCTTCTGTGACCAACTTAGTTAACACAACTTAATGTACTTCAAGTTCATTCCATCTTATGAAGTATTTTGCAGATTCTTTATTTTTTTACTGTTGTGTAGTATTCCATTCTGTGTATGTACCCTAGTTTGCTTATTCATTCTTCCACTCATGGACATTTAGGTTATTTTTCTCTTTTTGATACTGTGATCAGTGTCACAGTGAACATGGGTATGCATAAATCTATTCAGGTCTCAGGTCTTTTTTCTTTTCTAGGACTTATGTTAACTCATGGGATTGCTATATCTTAATGTATTTCTATTTCTAATCTTTTAAGGCAGCACTGTTTTCCACCATCTTTGTACCATTGTAAAGTCCCATCAACAATATAACAGAGTTCTAGTCTCTCCACATCCTCACCAGAGTTTGTTGTTTTCTGTTGTTTCAAATTTTGCTGGTTTTGCTGCAGGTCAACTGATAGCTCATTGTTATTTTGATCTGTGTCTCTCTAATGACAAATGAAAGGAGCTCTGGTAGCATTGTGGTTATGACCTTTAAGGTAGGCAGTTTGAAACTGCCAGCTGTTCCGCGGGAGAAAGATGAGGCTTTCTGCTCCCATAAAGATTTACAATCTTGGAAACCCTGTATAGGGTCACTATGAGTCAGAACCGATGACTCCATGGCACATAACCAACCAGCCAACCAATGACTAATGATAAAGCCCTGGACCACAAGTTTGGTTTGAACCACAAGATCGGTGGTTCAAACTCACTAGCCGCTCCTTGGAAATCCTATACAGGGTCGTTATGAGTCAGAACTGACTGGAAGGGACTTAACGACAACAACCAATGACCAATGATAGTGAGGATTTCTCATGTGTTTGTTGGCCACCTGTATATCTCCTTTGGTGACATGTCTGTTCATTATATTCTTTTAATTGACATTTCTGTGCAGGGAGAAGTGGATAGATCTGGAGGTCAGAAAGACACAGGTTTGAAGTTTGGGTGTGCCATTTACTAGCTAGTGTGTCCTAGACAGAGTAATAATGGTACCTGTACTGTATGATAGGTATATGAGGTACGTGAACACTTTGTACTGTGCCTGGTTCACAGCAAGCACTTGATAAGCGTTACTGCTTAGTAAACTGTTTTGATGACAAGAAGAAGGAAGTTGTATGTTGATCTTCAGTATTCTTATTTTGAGCATATTTGAGTCATGCTCTTTGCCCATTTTATATTTAAGTACAAAGGGGCTTCAACAATTCCTGGAAAAATTTCATTATCTTTTCATTCCATTTTTCCATGAGCTTTTTGAAACCCTCTTGTACATTTATATTTGAGCATGTATCTATTTAAATAGTATTTATTATATTATTAGCATATATTTCAATTAAGTATGTTTTTTCTTAAATATTATCACCTCCCAGGGGTAGTGCAAATAGTTAATGTGTTGAACTGCTAACCCCAAAATCAGAGGTTTGAGTTCATCCAGGGGTACCTTGGAAGAAAGGTCTTATGATCTACTTTTGAAAATCAGCCACTGAAAGCCAGAGTTTTCTCTGTGGCACATAGTTCTGCGCTTACACACTTGGGGTCTCCATGAGTCTGAATTGAGTCAATACCAGGTGTTTTTATCTACTATATATATATGTTGCTGTTGTTGAATGCCTTTGAGTCAATTCCGACCCATAGCAACTCCATATAGGGTTTCCAAGGAGCAGCTGATGAGCTTGAACCACCAACCTTGCGGTTCAAATGGCTTTGCAGTCTGGCGCATTAACCCACAGCGCCACCCCAGGACTCCTATATATGCTACTAACTAATAACATTTCCCCAGTTTGTTTGCCATTCCTTTTTGTTCATGGTGTTTTTATAGGTACAGAAGTACTACATTGTTATGTAGTCTCTCTTAATATTTTGCCTTGCCTTTATTTTATTTTTTCTGCATATCATAATATTCTTTGAAAGACTTCCCATGTGTCAAAATTATAAAATTAGCTTATTTCAATAAATTTAAGATTATCTGCTTCTTGTAATAATGTAGCTTTAAAAATTGATTTTATACCTTGATAGTTGATCCTTCTAACACATCAAATGTGCTTGTTTCAGGCCCCCCCTTTGCTGGAAAAGCAGGAAGAAGAGGATTCTCTCATTCCCATGTTTCTCACAGAACTGATGCTGACAGTGCAGTCACTACTTTTTGAACCTGCTTTGGAAGACTTCCTGGTGCGTGTTTCTTTGTACAACACCCTTTTGTATAGCATTTTATTTTTCTGGAAAATGAAGCTGCTGTTTTACTATAAAATGGTTGGCAGGAATCAGTTTGTATCTCCCAACTGATAAAAAAAAAAAAAAAGAAAGCATTGTTCTGTGGACAGCACTACTCTTCCATACAAATGATATAAATGTTTAGAACATTTTCTTTAACTTGGGGGAAAGCAGGACGTCAGTAAGGTAGCTTATCAAGAAAAATTCTATACAAAATTTAGAATTGGCTCATAGGCATCCCTCTAATATGAGTCCAAAAATCCATTCTACTGTAAATACGGATATTTTTTTCAGTTTTATTGTGAATTGAGTGTAGGTTTACAGAGCACATTATCAATTTTACATTCAATAATTCATGCACGTTTTGTTTCATCTAGTTGATTACAATCCCCTTCACTGTAACATCACTTATCCTTCCTCCCTGTATTCCTGTTTCATTTCTTCTGAATTTTGTCCTTGGGTGAATGCTGCCCTTGTGATCTCCTATGGCCGGTTATTCTGAGATAGGCATGCTTCCTTAGTGTTGTTTTTCCACTTATAGACCTGTATGGTGTTTGGCTGACAGTTGAGTGATGGGGGTGAGTTCAATTCTACACCTGACGGGTGTCTCTGGGCCATATCTCAGGTGTTCCAATAGTCTCTATCTAACCAGTAAACCTGGTCTCTTTCCCGATTTTGAGTTTTGTTCCACATTTTCTTCCACTATACCCAGGATATTCTTAGATGATTCCTTTCAGAGCTGTTGGTAGTAGTAGCTGTGCACCATCTAGTTCTTCTGGTGTTAGGGTCATGGAGATGGATTTTCCCATGGTCCATTAGTTCAATGGACTAATGAGTCACCTATATCTTAATTTTCATCATTATTCTTTCCTTCAGACAGGGAGAGATCAATAGCTGCACCTTAGATGGCTGCTCACAAGTGTTAAGGATCCCAGTAGCTACCCACCAAAGTAGGATATAGAACACTGTCTTTCTGAACATGTTACTCCACTTGAACTTAGTGTCCCCCAAGACTGTGATTCTGAACCTCTAGACCCAGTGACTTATTCCCTCAGGGTATTTGGCCATGTCTAATAAGTTTTCATGACTTTTTCACCTGTATGTTCCACAACATTCATGGATATATTTACAGCAAAAGTAAATACCCTTGTGCAAATATCCTCTGTCAAACTGTATATGTATATGTTTGTGTATGTATATATATATATACATATACATACACACATATGTTATTGTCAGGTGCCATCGAGTCGGAACCGACTCATAGCGACCCCATGCACAGCAGAACGAAACAATGTCCGATCCTGGGCCAACCTCACTACCACTGCCACACTTGAGTCCATCAATGATGCCACCTGGCCAATCCATCTCGTTCGGGGTCTTCCTCTTTTTCTCCGACCCTCCACCTTACCCAGCATGACATCCTTCTCCAGCGACTGTTTCCTCTGGACAATATGTCCAAAGTATGAGAGACGAAGCTGAGCCATACACATATATATACATACATATATATTTGTGGGTATTCGCCACTCTCTTTTCAACATCTGTTCAGCTTCAGTGACTATTCATTCATCTACTTGTGTAGTCATTAAGTGCCTCGTAAAGTCAGTTTTCACCTATAGCGAACCTATATATGGTTTCCAAGGAGTGACTTGGTGGGTTTGAGCTGCGGATCATGTGGCTATCAGTCCAGTGCTCATCCTACAGTGCCACACCAGGACTTTACTTATAGATCACCATTATTTCAGGATTGTGTATGTAACAGTATTTACCTCTGCTGGCTTTAACTCTTGCTTTATTTCCAGTGTCTTCCCCTGCCTCCATCATTTGTTGCTAACCTCCTTCTTATTGAAAATTGCCTTCTCCTTTAACCCAAGTAATATGTATTAATTTCTTCACATATTTAAAACAGTCTGTTCTGTTTTGAAATCTACTTGACTTCCTCTTCATTTGGAAGTTCTGCAACTACACTATTCCCTCTTTTTTACTTTGTAATTGTCTTCATTACAAATGCATATCTTAGGTTCCCTATTTTCTGTCCCATAGGTTTGCTTTACTTTGAAAATTTCTATATCTGGATTAACTTCTGTGTGGTGTTATCATGTATGTTAATCTGAGGTTGTTGTCTACTACTGTTGGTTTTTTGTCTGAAGAATTCCATTTCTCGTAAGGTTATTCTATTTTGTTTGTTTTGTTTACCGATTCCTTTAACTTCTGTTGATTTGGAAATGTCCTAATTTCACCATCATATATGAAGCACAATTTTGCTAGATAAATGATTCCTGGTCAGCAATTTTTTTCTTATGGAGTTTCATACCTGTCTTCCATTGCCTTCTTACCTACATGGTTTCTGCTGAGGAATCAGAGTTTAGTCTTCTTAGTTCTCCTTTGAAGGTAACTTCATTTTTTCCTAACTGCTTTCAGGATTCTTTTTTTGTCTTTGGTTTTGGATAGTGTGTTTGGAGTCTATCCTGTTTGGGGTTTTCTTTTTGGGTCTATCCTGTTTGAGGTTCTTTCAGATTCTTGGATGCTTATCTTTTCATCTTTATTGTTATTAAGGAAGTTTTCTTCCAGAAGCTCTTTGATCATTTTCTCTATGCCTTTTTTGGTTTCTTCTTTTTCTCGAATTCTGACCACACACACATTTTTTTCCTCTTGATGGTATCCTATATAATTCTTAGGCTTACTTCAAATCTTTTGTTCTTTTTTCTGATTGTTCTTCTAGCAGATTAGTATTAAGAGACTTGTCTTCAAGCTCACTAAGTTGGCCTTTCATTGATTCTCTTCTACTCTTTTGCCCTTTTTGAAGTCATAGTATGAAGCTTCTGGAATTCTATTTGGTATTTTTGTATGGTTTCTAATTTTTCATTTATTTTGTTAGTTTGTTCTTGTAGTATTTCTCTGCTTTCTTTGATTTTATCTGCAACTTCTCTATCTTTCTCTCAAGTCATTGACAGTACCTAAATATCAATCTTTTGAATTTCAGTTAGCTCCCATGCCATTTCTTCTTCAGAAGGTCTTCTGGTTGTGTATTTTGGTCACTTGTTTGAGTCACTCTGTCTTGTTTCTTCATATGAACTGAAATTGTTTTCCCCAGGACATTGTGGTGTTGTTTTATTTGTATGTAATTCATGATTAGCTACTCAACACTTGTCTCCTGGTGGGTGTGATATAGAATGTGACTGTGTGCACAGTTCTCTTTTTACTATTTGTATAGCACAGTCCTGGTGTGGCGCTGTGGGTTAATGCACCAGACTGCAAAGCCATTTGAACTGCAAGGTCGGCGGTTCAAGCTCACTATTGCTCCTCGGAAACCCTATACAGGTTTGCTATGGGTTGGAATCGACTCGATGGCACTTCACAACATTACAACATAGCACAGTTAAGGGTGGGATTGGTTGGTGTTGGCTTCTGTCCATCTGCTAATATGTGAATAGGTAGTGTCCCTCCCACAGTAGTGGAGTTGTAGTAAGTATAGGTGTGGCTAGGCTGGTCAGGTAGAACAAGAAAAAAAAAATTAAAAGAAGAGAAAAAAGCAAAACCAAACAATGGTAAAAAGTAATAATAATAATAATGAAGAAAAAATCCAGGGAAAGCAGGCAAACGCCTCAAGAAAAAAAAAGATTTTAATACTAAAAATAAAAAAAGAAAGTAAAATAAAAATATGGGAAGAGTAAAAGAAAAACTAATGAAATACAATAAGTAAAATGGGGGAAAGAGAGAGAATAGTAAAGAAACAGACTAAGAGAAAAGATAAAAAGAGAAAGAAGGCATTCGGGCCTCTCACATACAACAATTTAGCAAGGATTATACTGCTCACATATACTCTTGGGATGTGATGGCATATACTTCATGGTATGGTGCTGTAAGATAAGCACTGGACCACAAGATTGGTTTGAAATGTAAGGTTGATTGTTCAAACTCACTATGCCCTCCTCAGAAACCCTATACAGGATTGCTATGAGTAGAAATCAACTCGACAGCACTTAACAACACACTTGGGAAACGCCAACTCATCTTTTAAGTGTCATTTCATTTTAATTTATATATTATAAACTGTCTCATATGCATTGAAGAGAATGTAAAAAGCACAGAGAATGTCATTAAAATCATCCTTTATCATCTCATATGCCATTCAAGTAAAAAGCCTCTACATTTTGGCATTTTTCCTTTCAGTTTCACTTGACCTTGCAGTTGAAACAGACCTTGAGATCCAGTGCTTATCCAACAGCGCCACACCAGGACTCCATACTGACATAAAGAGATCACACACACAGACTTTTTCATTGTTGTTAAGTGCCATCGAGTCAATTCTGACCCATAATGACCCTGCATAGAGTTTCCAAGGAGAAGCTGGTGAGCTTGAAACTCCTTGCAGTTCAAATGACTTTGCAGTCTAACACATTAGCCCACAGCGGCACACCAGGACTCCTACTCCTATATCCTGCATATGTATCAAAAGTTTTCTTCCAAGTCATTAAACAATCTTTGGAGATATTATTTTAAGTGTTGAGTAATTTTCCATTGTGTAAATATACCATAACTTCTATAATCATTATTTTACTTTTGAACATTTATCTGTTTCTCTAGTTATTATTATAAGTAATGCTGCAGAAAATGTCATTGTACAGACATCTTTGTATGCATGCCTAATTTTGTTCTTTCATGTTATATTTTCAGATTGGAAATGATTGCTCAAAGAATACAAATGTTAAATTCCCCTCTTTAAACTTTCCTAATTCCCTTATGTATATTGAATGTTGTTATTGTTAGGTGCCATCGAGTCGGTACTGACCCACAGCAACCTTATGCACACCAGAACAAAACACTGCCCGGTCCTGGGCCATCCTCACTACTGTTGCCACTCTTGAGTCCATTGATGCAGCCACTTGGCCAATCCATCTCGCAGGGTGCCTTCCTCTTTTTCTCTGACCCTCCACCTTACCAAACATGATATCCTTCTCGAGCGAATAGTCCCTCCTGACAATATGTCCAAAGTATAAGAGATGAAGTTTGGCAATCTTGGCCTCCAAGGAGCACTCTGGCTGCACTTCCAAAATGGATCTATTGGTTCTTTTGGCAGCCCATGGCACTTTCAGTATTCTCCTCCAACACCATAGCTCAAAAGCATCAATTATTCCATAGTCTCCCTTATTTACTGTCCACTTTTTACGTGCATTTGAGGTTATTGAAAATACCATGGCTTGGGTCAGGCACACCTTAGTCCTTAAGCTGACATCTTTGCTCTTCAACACTTTAAAAAGGTCTTATGCAGCAGATTTGTCTAATGCAATGCGTCGTTAGATTTCTTGACTGCTGCTTCCTTGAGTGTTGATAGTTGATCCAAGAAGAATGAAGTCCTTGACAACTTCAATCTTTTCTCTGTTGATAAGAGTGTTGTTTATTGGTCCAGTGGTGAGGATTACTGTTTTCTTTACATTGAGATGTAATCCATATTGAAGGCTGTGCTCTTTGATCTTCATCAGTAAATATTTTAAGTCCGTTTCACTTTCAGCAAGCAAGGTTGTATCATCTGCATATCGCAGGTTGTTAATGACTATACTTCCCTTAAAATTGTATTTTCTTTAGACTTCAAATACAGCACTCCTTACAATGTGTGGCAATTTTCTGTTTAGCTGCCTCGCTGAGAGAACTGGAAAATATGTTTACCGAAAGCAGGGGCTGTGTCTTCTGACTGTAAATATTCAGAATCAATGCAGTATTTGGCCTGGGCGGATTAATGATTTATTTTAGCATTACAGAAAAATCAGAAATATTCATGAATATTTTGGAATTAGGTTCTACATTTGATTCTACAAAACGCCAAATAATTTTCAAAATTAAAATTCTGAAATGAGGAAGACATATATATGTATGTCTACATTTATATCATATATATTATGTCATATATATGTCTATATTTACATTTGTGCTTTTCTTTCTTACAGGATGGCATTTCAGGTGCAATTAATCAGTTTCAAAACACTGTGTTAGCAGTTCCAAATCTTGTGCCTGATCCCTATTTTGATGCTTTCACCAGCCCTTATATTAACAACAAACTTGAAGAAAAAACCTGTGGATTAGGACCAAGTTTATCAGCAGTATTTGATGATGATAAGAATTTTCACACAATTATCCATCAAATAAAGGTAGGTCTACTTGTCTTAAAACTGCTTTATAATATTCATGCAGTTTAAAGAAATCGAGTGATATTTTTCATTTATCATTTAAATGTTCTATCTGTGGAAATTGAAATACTATCTAATCTCCAAATGGTAAAATTGGAAAATAATGTTGTTTGTAAAATGTCCTTTAAAAATTGTCCCATAAAATATGAAATAAATTTTTAAAAAGCATTAACAGTTTATCTTGCAAGATAGCTACATTACATTAACAATAGCTTGCGTGCGTGAAGCAAGATGAAAGTCAGGGATGCTGAGACACAAGTGCAATCAGAATGGTTTTATAGTCAACACATTTTTTTTTTTTAATTGAAGTCATTTATTACTATTTTTGAGGCTTTCAAAAGACATAGTGTAATTATTATAGGCTTTTAGAAAAGAAATGTAATGGCATCTATTCAAAGTCCTTATATGCAAACAATAATGAAAATACTGGACTTGAACATATCAGTATTCATGAGGAAGGTGTAGGACTGGGCGGTGTTTCTTTCTGCTGGACATAAGGTTGCCATGAGTTAAAGCCAAGTCAACACTAACTGAAGCATGAGGACTTTGGGATTAGTACTAAAATTGCTAGTTTACATGCCCTCATTTTTTTTTTTTCTTTCAACGTTTTATTGTGAATTAAGTGAAGGTTTACAGAGCAGATCATCAGTTTTACCTTAAAATATCATACACCTTGTTTAATACGTGGTTGCAACTTCTTCCATGTGCCAGAAGTTAACAGTATCTGCCTCTATTGCACTCCTCATTGTGTCTCCCACTTCCTTCACCTTTTCTCTGTTCACCCCCTTTTGTTGTATATTGTCTGCCCTGTCACCTGGGTTAACGTGTGTCTACCCACTAGCCTATGAATAATTTTCCCTCCCCCACCCCCCAACCATCATAGATTGTTTCTTTTTCAAGAAAACTTTTTTCTTTTTTAACTTTTTTACATTGCTCTCACACAGACTTGTCCTTTTGTGATTAATTTTCACTCAGCATAATGTCCTCCAGGTTCAACCATGCTAGGGATGTTTCACAGATGCATCATTATTCCTCAGTGTTTTATAGTATTCCATTATGTATATATACTAAAGTTTGTTTAACCATTCTCCTGTTGATGAGTATTTAGGCTGTCTCCATCTTTTTTATATGCCTCTTGTAGACATTATATTGAGGGATCCTGTTTTCTTATCTAGTCTACTCTCTATGCCTCCCTTTCACCCCCTCATTCTGCAACTAAGCACACTTGTGAAAGCTTGTAAGCCAGCCACTTCATGCCTTTGTAACCCCCCATTTTTGATAGCCAGTGTCTAAATTTCTCATTCCTATCTACCCAGTATGTTGAAGAAACAAGATTTTCCCTTGATAGGAAGAATCCTTGCTGGATGGAATTTTGAGTAACTGCATTCACAGGCAAAAGTCTACTTGATCAAATTGTAACAATTTGCACTTGTTCTCAGTATCAAACATCTTCATCTTCCTTGGTCTGAGATCTGGTCAAGTAGCCATCCAAGCTAGGGTACCGGCCACAAGTTTGAGAGTTCACGTCACACCTCCCAGCACATCAGACCAGCTGGCTGCTTCACTCTCAGCCCTAGCCTCCAGGGGCTAGGTCAGTGCCCATGATGTGGTCTCATTAAAAAAATTAAAAACATTTATCGAGATTGTTGAGGTGAGGACATAAAGGGGAGAGCATTACTCCTTGGGCTATTTCTCTGGGTAATCTAATCTCTTGCTTGGAAAACAAGACTGTTGTGTAGCCCTTGACTTGCTGCAGTTGTCTTTGCTCCTTGGCACCCATTACTACTGTACCTTACAAACAGAATATTGACCTACTTGTCAGTCATAGATACCCACTGTACACATACCCCTATGTAACCTAAAATTAGCATTGTGTTTAAATAGGTTTATTTCATAAAGATAAGGTTGTAACTATCCTGGTATGATTTTAAAAGCAAACACATGTCATCGACTATCTTTATACCTATTGATGATGGGGTTCTTCTTCTCAGCTTTAAATTTTAAGTCATCAGTTCAATAGTTATAAGCTCCTACCATGTTATTAGCATACTGTAGAATAAGCACTGGACTGCAAGGTTGGTTTGAACCACACGGTCTGCAGTTCAAACTCACCAGCCACTCTTTAGAAACCTTATACAGAGTCACTATGAGTTGGAACTGACTCGACAGCACTTAACAACCACACCACCATGTTATTATTCACTATTCCTGTCTTCCTCATTTCAGAATTTCAATTTTGAAAATTATTTGGAGTTACATAGAATCAAATGTAGAACCTAATTCCAAAATTATATCCTAGATCTTTGTTTCTTTTGCACCGAATACTTGTATTAAGAGGGTCTTCCACAACCTTATTTTATTCATTAACTCCTTACCATCTCGCCTATTAATAAATACCAAAATAGAACTGTGCTTCATCAGCTTTCTCTCTCTCAGGGAATTGCTTTCCTTTAAAACAGTGGCTAATTACATTTGTAATAAGAAAGTATATATTCAGTTGGGAGTAACCAAGAACAATGAAAACTTTTAAATATGAATTTCCTTGTAATCTCTTAAAAATAGTAAAGACCTATGAGAAAATGCTCTTGAACAGAGTGAATAGAAGAAATAATGACATAAAAGAGCTGAACAGATTTCAAAGGCTAGCTCAAGGAGACAAAGTTAGAATAGAATTTGCAAAGATTTAAGAGTTAGAAAGTCAAAAGGGAAGAATACATTTGACATTTCTCAAACTGCAAGAACTGATGAAAACAAATCAAGCCTTTAGTTGTAACACTGAAGAATTTGTGGACAAAGAAGATGGAAGGAATACACAGAGTCACTGTACCAAAAATAATTGGTCAGTGTTAAGCCATTTCAGGAGGCAGCCTATGACCAAGAACTGATAGTATTAAAGGAAAAGTTCATTCTGTACTGAAGTTCTTGACAAAAAACAAGGTTCCAGGAATTACCAGAATAACAAAATGTTTCAGAAAATGGTTGCAGCACTGAGGTGCTTACTTGTCAAGAAATTTGGAAGACAACTACCTAACTGGAAGAGATCCATATCTGTGTCCATTCAAAAGAAAAGTGTTCAAACAAAATATGGAAATATAGAATGATATCATTTAATATCACACACAAGTAAAAATTTGCTGAAGATCATACAAAAATGGTTACAGCAATACCTTGAGAGGGAACTTTCAGAAATTCAAGCCAGACTCAGAAGAGGATATACAATGAGGGGTATCATCACAGATTTCACATGAATCTTAACTAAAAACAGAACACCAGAAAGATGTCTACCTGTTTTATGGACTATGAAAAGATACTCAACTGTGGGTTATACTACGAAGAATGGGAATTCTAGAACACTTGCTTGTGCTAAGGCAGAGCCTATACTTAGACCAAGAGGCAGTAATGAAAACTGAATAAGGGGTTATTGCCTCTCTGCATGCAAAAACTGAACAATGAACAAGAAAGATTAAGGAAGAACCCTTTGAATTATAACATTGGCAAAAAATAATGAATATACTATGGACTTCCAGAAGAGCAGACAAATCTGTCTTGGAAGAAGTACATGCAGAATGCATCTAGAAGCAAGGACATTGAGACCATCTCACGTACTTTATACATGTTATTAACCAGTCCCTGGAAAAGGGTGTCGTTCTTGGAAAAATAGAGAGTTAGTGAAAAAGAGGAAGCCCCTCAACAAGATGGATTAATACAGTTGACTTCAACAGTGGGCTCAAGCATAGCAATGGATGTGAGGCTGGTGCAAGACTGAGCAGTGTTTTGTTCTATTGTACATAGGGTGGTTATGAATGGGCACTGACTTGGCAGTACTTAACAATTGCACACTTAATACACTACAGCATAGTATAAACACAACTGTCATACATACTGGGAGCCTATTGTTGCCACCACCGTGCCAGTCCATTTCATTGAGGGTCTTCCTCCTTTTCTCCAACCCTCCACTTTACAAAACATGATATCCTTCTCCAGTGACTGGTCTCTCATGACACTATGTACGAAGTATGAGAGACAAAGTCTGGCCATCCTGACTTCCAAGGAGCACTCTGACTGTACTTCTTCCAACACAGAGCTATTTGTTCTTTTGACAGTCCATGGTACAGATTTTCAACAAAGCGGAAAACATTTTCCTGCACAGATATACAGCCTCAGAAATCCTGTACAGGGTCACTATGAGTCGGAACAGACTCAACGGCACTTAACAACAACACAACAAACAAATTTCCTGTGAATTCAATTATTTTAAAATAAAAAGTTTTAAAAATCATATTTAAATATTTGTAGAACTTGACATTCATAGGTTTCCCATTATGTGTCTATCACCTGTATGATCACATATCAGAAACACTAATTGGTCTGCTCGAAAGGAGATAAAATTTGACATAGTTCTCTTAGTGTAGAGGGAGAATACAAATATTTTGTAAGATTACATTGGCTGCGTGTCTTCAAGTCGGTTCCGACCCATAGCGACCCTGTACAGGATTTCCGAGGGTGTAAATCCTTACGGGAGTAGAAAGCCTCATCTTTCTCCCGCAGAGCGGCTGGTAGTTTCAAACCGCTGACCTTAAGGTTCACAGCCTATTAGAGCTTATTAAAAGGAAATAAATGAACAAATAATTGAATGTAACTATTTAGGATATGTAATAGTTTTTGTAATTAAACTATCTACTACTAGCCTGTTGTTGTTGTTGTTAAGTGCCCTTAAGTCAGTTCTGACTCATAGCAACCCTATATAGGGTTTCCAAGGAACAGCTGGTGAGTTTGAACCACCAACCTTGCAGTTCAAACGGCTTTGCAGTCTGGCATATTAACCCACAGCACCACACGGATTCGGAACCACTTTTTTTTGTGCAGTTTCATTGTTGTGTTTAGCTTTTCTTGGGACAAATTGCAGGTACTTGTAAGAAGTTTTGGTAGGAAATACAAAGGAGATGTATGGAATGCAACCAATGAGCAACAAATCCTAACTGCCTTTCACAGACATTCAACATTGGTGTTATGATTTGCTTTGTAGTCAGTTCCAACTCTTAGTGACCCTATTACTGTTGTTAAGTGCTGTGGAATCAGTTCTGACCCACAGGGACCCTGTACAAGGTTTCCACAGAGCAACTGGTGGGTTTGAACCACCAACCTTGTGTCTAGCGCTTATCCTCTGGTGTCACACCAGGACTCCAAGAGAACACAGTAAAACTGCCCCATGGGATTTTTTAAGCTATAGAGTCCTGGTGTTTGATTCTGTCCTCATGGAGTCCTAGAGATGCTGTAGAATAAGCACTGGACTGCTGGCCACAAGGCCAGAGGTTCAAACCCACAAGCTGCTCCTTGAAAATCCTATACAGGGTCACTGTGTATCAGAACCAACTCAACAACACTTAACAACAATCTTTACAAGAGCAGATTGCCAAATCTCTTCTCCATGGAGTGACTGGCAGATTTCAACTGCCAACCTTATGGTTAGCAGCAGGGTTTTGAACTGTTGAATCATTAGGCCTCCACACACACACAGACACAGACACAGACACATACAGGGTACTTCAAAAAGTTTTGGGTAAAAAATCTATTGTCTTTTTGTAAATCCATCTCCTTGAGGGTCATCCTCTTTTTCACTGACACTCCACTTTACCAAACATGATGTCTTCTCCTTGGACTGGTCCCTCTTGCTAACATGTTCAAAGTACTTGAGAAAAAGTCTCACCATCCTTTCTTCTAAACAACATTCTGGCAATACTTCTTTCAAGACAGATTTGTTTGTTCTTCTGACAATCTATGATACTTTCAATATTTCAGTATCCTGTGGCAACACCATAATTCAAACACATCCACTCCATATGAGATGATTGAAAATACCATGACTTGGGTCAGACACACTTTAGTCCTTAATGTGACATCTTTGACATTTAACCCTTTTAAGAGGTCTTTTGCAGCAGATTTACCCACTGCAGTGGGTCATTTGATCACTTGACTGCTGCTTCCATAAGCATTGATGTTGTTGTTGTTGTTAAGTGCTGTCAAGTTGGTTCTGACCCATAGCGACCCTGTATAGGGTTTCCAAGGAGTGACTGGTGAGCTTGAACCACCAACCTTGTAGTTCAGACAGCTTTGCAGTCTGGCGCATTAGCCCACAGTGCCACATCAGGCCTCCATAAGCATTGATAGTGGATTCAATTTCTATTCATTACCATGTGCTTATTAGTGAAATAAAGGTTTACTATGAAGCTGAAGAATGTTTGAGTATGCTTTCTTTCGGTATGCTTTTGCTTTTAGTCCTAAGGAGTAATTCTTTAAAAAATCAGATTTGCCAGTTTTGATTATTTTGGATCCATTAACAACTCCTTGACACCAGGGATGTTTACGGATTTATGTATTCACAGGCTGAGTTCAAAAAAGACACTCATATTTACTTAGTAATAATGATTGAATTCTGCTTAGAAAAGTAGTTTTATTTGTCTGTTTGCTTATAACCTTTAGGAAGCCATTAAAGCAGCATTTGAATCTGCTCGATTATATGCAACTACCTTTGAAAAGTTCCATTTGTTCTTCAGAGAAAATGAAAGTCTTGATTTACAAGCTCTTAAGCTTGAGGAACCCGGTAAGTTTTACATTTGTCCTTACTATTTCATTTTGGTAAGGTTTCTAGTCTTCTAGGTCTCTAATTGGTAGCGTATTATGACAGAAAATGACCATCTGAGAGATTTGGCTTGAGAGATGGCAAGATTTTATTCATTTCTAGGTTGTTTACTGTAGAAATTATTTGTTTAATCTTTAGTTATAACTTTTGAAATTTTAGGATATTATGGAAAGAAATTTCTAATAACTTATACTTTGGTATGAAGTTATTTTAGTGTTAAGGCTTAGAAGGAGAAATTCATGGGAAAAATTCAAATACTTTTTCATTCCATTTTTCCATGAATTTTTTGAAACTCCCTCATATGTCATATATATGCTGTTATTGTTAAAACCATCAAGTTGGTTCTGACTCATAGCAATCCGGGTAAGGTTTCTGAGGAGCAACTGGTGAGTTTCAACCGCTGAACTTTCGGTTCAAACCGACTTTGCAGTCCAGTGCATTAACCCACAGTGCCACACCAGGACTCCACATCCTATATAGGAAGAAGTAAAAAGAAATACATATATATCTACAAATTTCATTACATAAAATTAGGTAAGTATTTATCTCAGGAATTTAAATTACTTTGTTTCTGAGATCAGTTTGAAACCTGGTGGGTAAGCATCAAATAATTCTTTGCTATGATATTAGACTCAGAAGGAAATTATTTTATTGCACTTAGAATATTCAACAAAAGAAACAAATCTACAATACCCAACTGAAATTTCATACCATGAAGAACTCAGATGATTAGCAAAAATTAAGTAAATATCATTTTTTCTGTTTTAAAGTGTCATCCATATTTTTTAATTTTGTGAACTGGTTTTATTGTTTTATTTTCTTGTACACAAAACAATTACTTGGATACTTTATCTCAAGAGCCAGTAAAAAATGTTTTGTGTAAGTTTTGTTTTTCTTGCCACCTTATATTTTATGATTGTGAAGTCTTCTAAAATAAATTAGACATTCCATCCCTAACTTAAATATTTCAGCATGCATCCCTAAAAAAATGTCCTTACAAAAATCGAAATAATTTTATCACACCTTAATATATAGCCATTCCTTAATTTTAACATTTATTGTTGTTATTAAGTGCCTTCAAGTTGGTGTCTACTCATAGTGACCCTGTATAGGGTTTCTGAGGAGAGGTTGGTGGATTTGAACTGCTAACCTTATGTTAGCAGTCCAGTCCTTATCCTACAGCGCCACACCAGCACTCTACTTCTCCATTCCATTTTCTGGCTGAGTAATAATCTTTGTGTGTGTATATCACAGTTTGTCTATGCATTATCCTTTGATGGACATTTGGGTTGTTTTCACCTTTTTACTGTTGTGAATATTGATGCTATGCAGGGCCATTACATCTCAATGTCAAGAAAACAAAAAATCCTCACCACTGGACCAATAAACAACATTCTTATCAATGGAGAAAAGATTGAAGGTGTCAAGGACTTCATTCTTCTTGGATCAACTATCAACACTCACGGAAGCAGCAGTCAAGAGATCAGACGACATATTGCATTGGGCAAATCTGTTACACAGGCACTTATTAAAGTACTGAAGAGCAGAGATGTCAGCTTGAGGACTAAGCGCCTGACCCAGGCCATGGTGTTTTCAATAGCCTCATATGGATGTGAAAGATGGACAGTGAATAAGGAAGATCGTAGAAGAATTGATGCCTTTGAGTTGTGGTGTTGGAGGAGAATACTGAAAGTCCCATGGACTGCCAAAAGAACCAATAGATCTGTTTTGGAAGAAGTGCAGCCAGAGTGCTCCTTGGAGGCCAGGATGGCTAAGCTTCATCTCTCATACTTTGGACATATTGTCCGGAGGAAACAGTTGCTGGAGAAGGATGTCATGCTGGGTAAGGTGGAGGATCAGAGAAAAAGAGGAAGACCCCTAACGAGATGGATTGGCCAGGTGGCATCATTGATGGACTCAAGTGTGGATCGGACATTGTTTCGTTCTGCTGTGCATGGGGTCGCTATGAGTCGGTTCTGACTCGATGGCACCTGACAACAACAACAACAGGGCCATATAGTAGTTCTCTAGTTCTTCAAGGAACTGCTAAACTGTTTTATTATCAGCAATGTACAAGGGTTCCCATTTTTCCACATCTTTGCCAACACTTGTTATTTTCACTTTTTATGGAACATAGTCATCCTAATGGTGTCAGCTCTATGCTCCCATAAAGCTTTATAGTCTAGGAAATTCTATATAGCGTTCCTATGAGTCAGAACTGACTCGATGGCCGTGGGTTTTTGTTTTGATAAGAGTGTAATGGTACTTGACTGTGGTTTTGATTTGTATTTCCAGGACAACTGATAATGTTGAGCATCTTTTCCTGTATTTCTTGGGCATTTGCATATCTTCTTTGAAGAATTGTTTAAGATCTTTACCCACTTTTAATTGTCTCTTTGTTAACTTATAAGAGTTCTTCATTTTTTTCTGCTTGCTAGATCTTTATCAAATATGTGATTTACAATTTTTCACTTTTCTAATAATGTGCTTTGATACATAAGTTTTTTTTTAATTTCGATGGTCTAATTTATCTATATTTTGTTGTTGCTCATGTTTTGTCATCGTCTAAGAATCCACTGCCAAGTTCTAATGAAAATTTATCCTTATGTTTTTCTAAGAGTTTTATGGTTTTATCTTTTATATTTAGGTTATTGATATATTTTGAGTTAATGTTTGGTGTGAGTTCTCTTAGGTGTGTGTGTGTGAATTGGGTGAAAGTTTATAGAGTGGTTTTCCATTCAACAATTTATGTACATTTTATTTCATGATATTGATTGCAGTCTTCACAATATAATTTATCCTACTTCCTCCCTGTGTTTACATTCTTCCTTCTTTTTTAATCCTTCTGAACTTTGTCCTTGGGTAACTGCTGCCTTTTTTTATCTCAAATGGTTGGTTATTCTAAAGTGTGCGTACCTCTCTAGTGTTATTGTTCCCCTTGTAGACCTATCTGTTGTTTGGCTGAAAATTGAGCCACCAGAATTCATTTCCAGACCTGATGTGTGACCAAGGGCCATAGTCTCAGGGGTTCCACCAGCCTCTGTCCCTTACGTGAGATGGGTACCAAAACAGCTTATGGAAGAGCAGAAACAGAAGTGTTTGGACATCTGCAAACAAAATTTTAACCAGTATTCAAAGGAAGGTAAAAGTGTCTTTAAAAAAATCACTGCTGGTGATGAGACATCGATTCATCACTATGAGCTTAAGAGTAAATGGCAGCATATGGAATGGAAGTATACTCGATTGCTGACCAAGAAAAAGTTCAAGTCAACCAGCAGGTGGAAAATTTATGCTTACACATTTCTATGATTCTCAAGGGTCAGTATTGGAACATTATCATGAAGAAGGTTCAGCAATCAACAGTGTTTGTTACAATAAGATGCTCACTGAAGAGCTGAAGCCTAAACTTTGGATCAGACGCAGAGGACTGCTATCCAAGGGCATTGTGATCTTGCATGACAAGATCACACCTCTGCCCATACTGTTGACATTCTGCAAAAACTTTGTTTTGAGATATTAATGCATTCTCCCTATAATCCTGATTTTGCTACATCAAACTTTGGTCCCCTGAAAGTAGTTCTTTGAGGATGAAGATTCACCTCTAATGAACTATTGAAGACAGTGATGTATTATTTGTAGCTCACAGCTCAGCATAAAACATTTTTAAATAATATAAAAGCTTGTTGCTAGATGGGCAAAGTGTATTGAAAAGCAAGGAGATTATGTCAAAAATTATGTATTTGTCTTTTGAAAATTTGATTAAAATTAATTCTATAACCATAGTGCAGATAATTTTTTGCTCACCCTCATAATTATATTTCTTTTAGAAAGAGCTGGTTTTGACCAACAGGATAGCAAAAGTATATTCAAGGATAATCAAGTTTCTCTTTTTATCAGGTGGATTGGAAAAAAGAAGAAAATACAGGCAGGAAGATTATCAAAATGCATCTGCAGTGTTTGCCAGGTGCAAACTGATAAAGGCCTTAAGCATCACACTGGGAGCAGGAATAGCAGAAAAGTATTGAGAAGAGGAATTTAGCTAGACTTGACTTCATGTTTTGTGATTTTGTTGTTGTTGCTGTTAATATCTTCAAAATGCTTTTTATCTGGGATAACATCCAGGAAACCCCTTAAATTAAACCTACTCAGGCAAACATGACTCTAGACTGTAGTCCATGTCAGACTAGATTTGCTAACACAATTGTATGTTTTCTTTCTGTTATGTCTTAATAGGAGAATTTATAATATTAATTTATTACAAGAGTGAAATATTATACAGCATTCTGAATTCACATTTTAAACCTATGCAAAGTACTCGTATCCATGGAACATTATAAACACATGTACAAATTTATTAATGCAATGATTTTTAATAGATTTTGAAATGATCCTTTAAAATACAATCTAATGCATTTTGTGATTTATATCAATATGTAGATGTTAAATTCTTTCATGAACAACTGGAAAAATATCACAAACAACATAAGGATGCAGTGGCGCTAAAACCCACCAGAAATGTCGGATTGCTGCTCATTAACACTAAGCTGCTAAAAGAAAAACTAATCCCATCACCTTTGCGATGCTTGGAGGTAAGTGTGAACTAGGAAAGAATTTTATTATGGTCTCTGCAGTTATTTTATGATTTTTTAACTGCAAAATTGCCTCCAAAAGTTTTATTTTCTAGTATTGAAAAGATTTAAAACTATTCTGAGACCACTGGACATCCTAAATTTCTAGGAAATGTTCCATATTCTTCTTGCTGCCTAAAATGTAGGCAGATTTCGGATGAAGGAAGAAAAGGGACTGGTGGCCTCAGATTAGTCACTCTGAGGACTGCAATGAACCTGACCCAAGCTCTGGTGTTTTCAGTCATCTCATATGCATGTGAAAACTGGATAATAAATAGGGAAGACTGAAGAATTGATGCATTGGAATTATGGTGCTGGCAAAATATATTGAAAGTACCATGTCAGAGCAAACAAATCTGTGTTGGAAGAAATACAGTCATTATGTTCCTTAGAAGCTAGGATGATAAGACTTTGTCTCATGTACTTTGAACACGTTATCAGGAGGGACCAGTGTCTGGAGAAGGACTTCATGCTTGGTGAAGTAGAGTCAGTGAAAAAGAGGCAGAGCCCAGTGAGATGGATTGACACAGTGAGATGGAATGCACCAATAGGCTCAAACACAGGAAAGATGGTGAGGACAGTCAGGCAGGGTAGTGGTTTTCAAACTTAGAATTGCAACATCAATAAGAAATGTATTTTACTTCACACCCCCACATCCACTGTATTAATAGGGAGAGAAGAAAACGCCAATTAAGAAAGGCAAGTTTAACACATATACAAATTATTAACTACAATTGGAGTAGCTAGAGATTAGCTAGTAATATTTAAAGAGGACAGCAGAGAATATAGGACTGTCAGATGTGAGGAGACAAATAGAACACTCTAAGGAGAGTTCCCACTGCCGCCATTACCACTAGGATTGAGAAGAAAGAATGGCAGAGTCTCACTGGATGAAAGAAATTGAGGTCACTTCCCCTCACACTACATGGCTACCACACAACTTGAAAGAAGCAAAATTAATGCTGAGAGGCTACCACAATAACATGAGCATGGCTCAGGGCTGACCTTGGGCAAGGCCAGCCTCTGACAAGGAAGGGTACTTACATGAAAGATGTCCATGTAGGCAAGCTTTTAATAAACTATGTAACACCTATCCATTTTGTGATAGCTATCCAATGATGTGCTGTTGGTTCATTTGAAGGAGCTCTGGTAGCATAATGGTTACAAATCGGGCTGTGAACCGGAAGGTCAGCAGTTCGAAACTACCAGCTGCTCCGCAGGAGAAAGATGAGGCTTTCTGCTCCCGTAAAGATTTATAGCCTTGGAAACCCTGTACAGGGTCGCTGTGGATCGGAACCGACTCGATGGCACTTAACAACAACAACAACAACAATCCAATGATGTGCTGTTGGTTCATTTGACAGGCAGTGACTTAATGAAAAAGTAAAAAATCCCGTAATAGGCAATGCTACCTCTAATGTCTGCTGATTTAGCTTATGTCCAATTAAGATGTCTATAAACTATATAATAAAAGGGAAATATTCAAGTATTTATAAATGATGTTTTCTTTTTCTTTCATAGGTGCTGAATTTTATGCTTCCTCGTCTAAGCAAGAAAAAAGTGGATGCAATTATCTCTGAGGCACAAGATGCAGAGTATAAACTTGAGTTTACTCCATCTACCACCATAGACTATGTCAATAGCTTAGTATTTCTTGATGAAATTCAGGAAAGGGTGAGTTGGTCACTCAAATTTCCAGATGTTTTGCTAGGTACGAGAGATACATGACAAGAAAACGTGAGGGACAGAAAATCAGGTAATGACAGCCAAGGTATCAGAAACATTTTGAAACCAAGTTAGTATATACCCTATGTCACAGTATAATGACAGCTAACATTTCTCAAACGTATAACATCAGGAGTGGTACTAAACGTTTACATGCAGTCCATTTTTGATCCTCACAAAAACTTGAGAAGTCAGGGTAATATTTATTCTCATCCTGCAGATGAGGAAACAAGGACTAAGACAGGTTACGTTGCCTAAGACCACAGAGCAGAAATGAAATTTAAATTTGGATCACTTTGACCGCAAAGGCCACGCTTTCAACTACAGTCCACTGCATGTCTTATTTGTAGATGGTAATAGAGATTTGTTGTTGTTGTTAAGTGCCGTCGAGTCCATTCCGACCCATAGCAACCCTGTACAATAGAGATTTAGATCCTAGATATTAGTTACAGTGATAGCCTTGATCCTCAGTCTGTATCTGTGTAATAGTCAGGATCATTTCGCTTACAAATGAAAGCTCAATTCACCGTACCTTAACTGGAGAAGTTGTAGGGAGAGAACCAAAGATTCAAGAATTCAAATGACGCAAATGACATAGTCAATCGTCTCGCTCTCTCACACATTGAAACAATAATTTCTGTTAGAAGGATCAGCACGAGGTTGATCCTTATGAGATGCCTCCACCCTTTAACCATGTTTATCACCTCTAACACCAGCGGTTCTTCCCACAGTACTCACTACTTACAATCTGGGCTTGATAATTCACTGCCATGGTCACAGAGAACTCAGACACCATCCTCAGAGTTATGGGGTTTAACAGGTTAAAATTCAGGGTCAGAAATATCCAGGGTACACTTCTTTCAGTCAGGACAGCTGCTCCCCTTCTGTGCCAACAGGCAGGCCCTTTCTGGCCCCGATTTGACCTTCTGCCCTGCTCTGGCAATGTTACATAGCTTTCTTTTTTCTTTTTCTTTTATTAGAATAACAAAAAATATTTTACTAAAACATAAGATTTACAAAAGTTTCCACAACAAGCCATGCAAACTGATCAGAAGCTTTTTCTTGAAGGAAGGATTCTACACTTAACAGCAAAGTCACAATGTTATTAGTGAGGGCTGTGATGTTTGTTTAATGTTCCCATTTTGGTTGAAACAATCAAGCTTGTCCATCTACAGCGTCTAAATAAAGTTAGACGTGGCCAGAGGGCATATTCTAAAGAACAACTGGTTAGCTGCTTTTAACCAATGCAAGTAGATCACCATAAAAAGGGGGAAAGGAGCCCATAAATTTAAAATTAAACTACCTCCTCCCTCAAACAAAAAAGTAAAAGAAAACACCCACACCCCTGCAGCTAACCCTGACAACTATGTTCATTCACAGTGCTTTATACTTAAACCATGATGGGGGAGAAATGCATAAAAGCAGAGAGGAATCACTGTTTTTAAACATTTAACAACAATCCAGATGATACTTCTAGCCTCTGCTCATGCTTTACAACAGTGAATCAGGACAAGACATATTTGGTAATGTGCATTTAATCACCAAAGGACTAAACATGTCTGGGCTTTTATTCTGTAATGTTTCTGAGACTGTGTCCATTTAAATGCAAACAAAAAAAGAAGCAGTCTTGGCAGAACGGGAGAAGTGATGCACACTTGGTGATCAAACTGATTTAAATACTATCCAAGGCATATAGCCTAGTCCATGCTCTCTAGCTGTTTCTATGGCTTGGGCTTCACTGGTCTTCCACTGCTCGGCTACATCTTTTGCAAATGGATCATCTGGATTGGAAGCACTTAACAAAACCTGGATGGATAGCCGAACTGTGCGGATCTGCAGTGCTGGGGACCACTTATCTTTTAAAATATCTAAACATATTCTTCCCAACTTGTCTACCTTAGGGTGATAAATTTTGGTCATGAAACATACTTTAGAAGCTGCCATTGGGTATTCTTCTGGAAGGAATAGTTCAAGTTTAAAAGTCCCTCCCTCAAAGGGGGAATCCTGGGGGCCAGCAATGACCACATGAAAATATCGGGTGTTGCTCTCATCTGGTTCTGCTTTCATGCCAGAACTGGTTCTGCCAGCAAATGCTGAGTTTCCTTAATAATCCTGCGGGGCAGCCCGGCCATCTTGTCAGATCCCGAGTTCGGCCTCGGCTCTCGTCTCTGGCTCTGCTTGCCTCACGCACGAGTTTACATAGCTTTTTTAGAGTTGTCAAGAAATGCTCAAAGGGCACTACACTCATCAACTGGCCTCAACTCAAAGGTGCTCAGCCCTAGTTCTGTGAGTCACCAAAACTAGATCCCTGGTGGCACCCCACGCTGTAAGTGACCCTTCTGCCCAAAGGCACCATGGGCTGGGAGCTCACCCGTCCATCTGATGCTCTGGGTCTTGGTTCTGCTCCTCTGCCGCTCCTCTGGGGTCACAGTGTTCTGTCACAGGGTAGAGGAGGTTCAATGCACAGTGATTTTGCTCCATTCCTGGCTTTTCTTTGAAGGTAGTAGATCTTGTATTCCTGCATTTGTGATGGCTCATATGATACACATTAGAGTTCCAAGTGTTTACTATTACAGTTAATCCTGTTAAAAACCACTCACAACTGAATCATATAATCCTATCACCATTTTCTCCCACCTTGTCTCACTTAGACCCATTAGGAAAAACAAACAAACAAACAAAAAACCCCAAAACATTGCTTGGTGGGAGTTACAAAGACTACGGATTAGATGAGCCACATGGAGTAATTCACAGCACTGCAAACACACACACACTTCTACTCTCATTCACTCCTTTACCTCCTTGCTGCTTTCTCACTGGAAACTCTTAGTGTCTGTCTCTCAGGCTCGTTCCAGTGGTAGGCAAGCTAGCATTTGGCTTTGGTGGCTAGTGGTGGCTGTGTCCCGTGGAGTCGGTTCCAACTCATAGCGACCCTGTACAGGGTTTCCGAGGCTGTAAATCTTTACGGGAGCAGAACGCCTCATCTTTCTCCCGTGGAACAGCTGGTAGTTTCGAACTGCTGACCTTGAGGTTTGCAGCCCAAATCGTAACCACTACGCTACCAGAGCTCCTTGCATTTGGCTTTAATAGTCAGTTATTCTTAAGTTTTCACTCCCATCAATTTGAACATCAGTGATTAAAATAGAGGTACATTATCTTCTTAAAAGAGAATTTGAAGAAATGTTACAAATAATAAGAATATAAACCAAATGAAGCACGTAATTAACAACTGGATAGTCTGTTATATATTGTTAACAGACTTAATAATGAGGGCTATTTCACATGCCTAGAAAAGTAACAATTTTGTTTCTCTATAGTGCCTTCTGAAAAGGACAGAAAATTGTAGACATTTCTCAGGATCGCTTATAGGTCATCTCAAGACTCAAAAGTTGTCACGCCTCTATGATACTTTTATCTATTAAGCCTAGGAATCAAATTGACTAGCCAATATCATCAGTCAGAAAAAGTGCAGAGGCCAACTGCAGAACAGACTATTCAACTGCTCATATGCAAGTTCAGTTGAAGCTGAAGACAATTAAAACAAGGCACGAGAGCCAAAGTATGACCTTAGGTTTGGTGGTGGTGGTGGTGGTGGTGGTGGTGGTGATGTGCCGTGGGGTCAGTTCTGACTCATAGCAACCCTGTACAGAGTCTCCAAGGCTGTAAATCTCTACAGGAGCAGAAAGCCTCATCTTTCTCTCGCAGAACAACTGGTAGTTTCAAACTTCTGACTTTGAGGTTAGCAGCCCAATTCGCTATGAGAGCACCTTAGGTATATTCCACCTGAATTTAAAGACCATCTCAAGAGTAGATTGTACACATTGAATACTAATGACAGAAGATCAGATGAGTTGTGGGATGACGTCAAGAACATCCTACATGAAGAAAACAAAAGATCATTAAAAAGACAGGAAAGAAAGAAAAGACCGAAATGGACATCAGAAGAGACTCTCAGACTTGCTCTTGGTTGTAAAAAAGCTAAAGTAAATGGAAGAAATGATGAAGTAAATGAGCTTAACAGAAAATTTCAAAGGGAAACTGAAGAAGACAAGATAACTTAAAAGAAATGTGCAAAGACCTGGAGTTAGAAAACCATAAGAGAAAATATGCTCAGCGTTTTTCAAGGTGAAAGAACTGAAGAAAACATTTCAGCCTCAGGTTGCAATACTGAAGGATTCTATGGGCAAACTCTGATGTGATGCTGTAGGATAAGCACTGGACTGCTAATCATAAGATCGGCAGTTCAAACCCACCAGCCACTCCTCAGAAATACTATGAGTCGGAACTAACTGCACGGCACATCACAATAACAGCATGGGAAAGATACTGAACCACACACAACGCATCAAAAGAGGGTAGACAGAATATACAGAACCATTGTACCAAAACATTGGCCAGCATCCAACCATTTAAGGAGGTAGCTGATGATCAAGAACTGATGGTATTAAAGGAAGAAGTTCAAG